>NW_027491276.1:0-600000 GCF_021521415.1 Bidens hawaiensis
GAACTCTAGCATAAACATTATTTATAGGAAACGTACCGGTGATCACGTCCGGTATATCTGCTGCCTTCTGGGTATCTAGCATAAAGACACGAGCATTTCCTTTCTTGGCATCGGTCTTCGTACCACTTCCACTTGCTCCAACCGTCACTACCGTTGTCTTCTTCTTTGGACACTCAGTGCTATAGTGTCCTTTCTCACCACACTCAAAGCATACTCCTGTCTTTTTCCGGCAATCTGCTTCCGAGTGGCCCAATTTCTTACAGAATCCACATACAATGGTATTAGTTGGTCGAAGACATTTGCCGAAATGTCTCCTTCGCATGACTTGCAAATGGGGCGACTATACTGTAACGATTCCGGCAAATTCAGGTATACCCTAGCCGGTATATACTATTTACGTGTTATTAAATATTGAATATATGAATTATAATGCATTTATACGAGTATATATGATTCACAGTACGAATTATACTCGATTATACAGTGAATCGTATTGGAATTACGATTAACCGATTGACGATTATTGAAACCCGAACGAATCGGGATTACATTTAGACGAAATATATGATATTTAGTGATGTTTATAAAGTATTAGAGCTTCGGGAGAAGTGAAATAAAGCACAGAAAGGAATTTCGATTTAATGGTACGTCGGTACGTTAAACGAAACCTTTAATACCAAACCAAGCAAGAGACGATCGATCAAGCCGAAAAAGACGCGCAATTACTAATAATATGATGTTTTAAGTTAATTAATGTCATGGTTTAAGTTTTCTAAAGTTTTTAAATCGGTTTTATATAAATTTTATTTTTAAGCCGAAAAAACGACCGTTTTGGCCTCGTTTTAAGCCGAATTAAACCTTTAACCGAAAAACGAACTGAACCAGATTATCCAAAACATTATCCAGATTGCGTAATCTGAACTTGTGGCCAAGATTGGAGGTGTGGGCCCCACCCCACCCTCCTTATTAGACCGATCGGACCAAGGGGTTTCCCCTTGGCTTCCATTTTGTTTTTTCTATCATCAAACTCTCAAAGTTCTCTCAACATTCTTCAATCTTCATCCAACCCCTTGATTTTTATCAAGGAAAATCACAAGGTAGTTACATAAATCTTGGTTTTTAATTCCATAATCTTGAGTGATATGCAAGAAAATGAGGTTTCAAGTGAGAAATGGTGAAAACCCGAGATGAAACCGATTCTTGCGTGATCAAGTGATGTATACAAGTTATACAAGGGATCTTGGTCCAAGAAATGAGTTAAGAGGGGTCAAAAACGAATTTTTACGGTTAAAAATCTTTGTTTTGATGTCTTAACCGAAACCATGAAAGAAATGGCTTGATTGTGGGTGTAACTTGTTGGTGTGGTGTTATTGTGCTTGTAGGTGTTATATCTAGTTGCTAGCAAAGGCTAGAAAGCAAGATCTTTGCGATCTAAAGCTAGAAACACAAGGTAGTTCGGTTTTTCGTATGATTTATATGATTTGGACAGATTGTGATAGACTTAGATTTGGGTCATGAAACTTCACAGAGATGATCTACACATGAAAATATGAGATCTGTGAAAATTTGGTAATTTTTGGACAAAGGATGAATATTTGGTGAATTTAATGCTCGGTTTTGGCTAAAAATGATGAAAAATAGTTAAACATCATGAAAAATTCTGGAAAATTCTAGATAAGCTTTTTATAACATATAAAAGTCACACACAAAATTTGAGATCCGTTGGAGAAGTCTAAGTAGGCTTTTCGGTAAAACGAGTTCTAGGGTTTTCTAGCTCGGTTTTGGTGAAAATGGCATGAAAAATGAGATTTTGGTTCTGGAAAAATTACAGGGAACTATGTGGATGGCAGGGGTCATCCCAGAAAAATTTGGGATTTTTCTAAGGTCGTTTGGTATTTTCGATATATTTGGTGTTTAAATGACGTTTAAAAATAGATAAATAAATGTTAAGTATAAAAATTAATTCTGGAAATATTTTTATAAAATTCCTTACTGTCAAAAAGTGATTTGTACAAAATTTCAAGATCCGAGACTAAACGGATAATTATTTGTGCTAAAAAGAACATAAAAACAAACTTTTAAAGCTTAAAACGCGTAAACCGGCAAAGTTCGCCTAAGCGAGCTGACTGGTGTATAAAAACCTTAAAATGAACTATTTTCATGAAACTAAGTTAATCAAGTAAAAATAAATCATCCGAAAATATTCGGATGATTTGGGTATTTTTATCCGAAATAACAGTTTCCGGCACCCTAAGACGGAAACGGGTCCCGCGGCCAAACGGGGCGTCTAAACCGAGCTCTAAATTCACGGTTTTAACTAAAATATCAGTCAAACACAATTTTCGGGTCGTGTGTGACCAAACTCATTTTTGAAACATAAAAACGGATAACCGTGCTAGGCACGCAAAACGGGAAAACATAATAATAATAATTTTGACGGTTAAACTCTAAGAAATATCACAATCTGAGTCCTGAGAAGTGTCTCTGGGTTAACATTGTCCCCGGATCGAGTACAGTACTGGGTTAACAGTGTCCCCAGATGTACCGGTTGACACGGATTTAATTTATGGAAATTGTATAATAACGACTTAGGTATCATATTACAGATTCAGGCTCATAGCTGTTCACTGTACTACATACTGACTCACGAGAAGGTGAGTTTCACGAGCCCCTTTTTACTGAACTGTTTTAAATATTTTCCCGGGGCGGAAAGCATGTTTCTATCAAAATGTTTAAGTACATGCTGATCGCATGGAAATGAATGTATTTATATAATGTTTATTGTACGGGAATCGTACGGTAATATATTAAGATGGTAATTGTCTGAGTTGCTAACAGTGTAAGGCCCGAAACAGTGTTCTGGGTTAACAGTGTCCCCAGAGGTTATTAAATGGGTTTCTGGGTTAACAGTGTCCCTAGAGGGTATTAAATGTGTTTCTGGGTTAACAGTGTCCCCAGAGGTTATTAAATGTGTTTCTGGGTTAACAGTGTCCCCAGAGGTTATTGGATGTGTCTCTGGGTTAACAGAGGTTTCACTTGTAGGCTCAGCATAATTTCATCGCTAATATATGATTACTATAATGATTTGTCATGGTTTATTTAAATTAGTGAAACTCACCAACTATTCGTAGTTGACCCGTTTTCTTTACATGCTTTCTAGGTACTCCCAAACTGGAATAATTGATATGTGCTTGATGATGCGTGCTTTTGTGGAGGCTTAGTGATCTTTATTTTGTGTTGAATATGTTAACGTCTTATCGGTAAAACTTATGTGTTAACGCCTAGATGATAACGAAACTCGGAACAATGTATTGCGATGTAAATTAATGTAGTGGTGTTTTCTTTATAAGCAATGTTGTTGATATCAGATGCGTCTGTTGCATCCCGTTTACGTTTCCGCTGCGGTTACGGGTGTTACATATACACAAATCCCCCTTCTCTTTTCTTCTTCGTCTTTCTCACCTTTCCACCCACACTTGTTTGTCCCTCATATTTCTTTCTCTCATCTCGGTTTCTCAACATCCCGTCCATCAAATATTCGGCCAACTCCATGGCAGATTCTGTTGTGGACGGCATATGTGAGCAGACTAAGTCACGGATTTCTATCGGAAACCCGTAAATATAGCGCGTCACTTTGTTGATTTCAGGAGTGACCAAGTGAGGCACAATTCTACAATACTCAAGGAACTTGGTGTTATATTCCTTGAGATTGGTCCCCACAACCTTGTGGTTCCACAGCTTGGTTTGAATCTGATCCATTTCATTAATCGGACAAAACTTCTTCAATACCATAGCTTTAAATGTTGCCCAGTCTAGATTGTATAAATTTTCTCTACCCTTGATTCCAATCAGGGTATTCCACTACTCTAATGCCTCCCCCTTGAACATCCGGGAGGTATATTGCACCTTCTCGCTTTCCGTACATTTGCTTATTACTACAATCGATTCCATTTCCTCTAACCATCGGAGGATATGTATCACTCCTTTATCCCCGTGGAACTCTTTGGGGTTATAAACTTTGAACACCTTGAAATCACAACCTTCATGTATCTTTAATTTCTTCGTCTTTTCATGGAGGTTGATTTCAGCAGTCGAGCTTTCATCACTCGCTTCTTTCTTTTTCGGTTCTTTCTCTTTCTTATTTCCTTTCTTTTCCGATTCCTTTTTAGATTCTTTCTTTGATTCTCTTTTCGAAGTAGCAGAGTCGCTCTTGCTTCAACTTGTTCTCTTATTAGAATGCTAGGTGGTACGACTTTGATCATTTTTCAATATTTCATAGATTGGATTCACAACCTCTTTTATTAAATCGCGGATACCAATCACATAGTTTTGTGGTATGGCTTGTATATTTTCCGCAGTTACTTTTTCTTGCATGATTTCTTCGATTGTCTTTCCTTTATTGTTTACTAGAGTTTCTTGATTACTATTTTCTTTAGACATGCTGTTACAAAATTTCAGAAAAGACACACTTTATATTACATTTATTTATCTTACAAGAAAAAGATCATAACAACTACAACAGTACATAGCCATAATTTCTAATCCTTAATCCATTTTGTAACAAGATTTTTCATCTTGTCACACTTCTTGACAATCTTTCTCCCTATTCTCTTTTTGTCCACTTTCTCGTTTCTCAGCTCGTCCATCACCGAATTTGGCGGGTTTGGATATCCCGTTGGTGCGGATGCGGCTGGAAAGAGATAAGCATTTTCTTGTGGATAGAGATGCGGGTTAGCAACGTATGCATGCATTTCTTCATCAGGGATGTTGTTGGTGTAAAAATCCTTGATGAGATTTGCCTCCTCCCGCATTTCTTTTGCTTGCTGGAAGATCGATGGTAGTGATCCCTTATAGGATGGAAAATAAGGATATTGATTCTCCTCATCTTCTTTCTTGGAATCCTCCTCTTCCTCGGGATCTTCCTCAGATTCATAAGGATTCTTGATTGGCGATTGAACTGATCTCTTTTGTATGGTAAGATGACCCTCATCTATGGCTTTCGAATTGGTTCAGCTATAGTCGGTGGGATCTGGTATTGGTATTCCAATGGTGGTGATCCAAATTTCCATCTCCTTTGATCAGAGTGATAATTCATCCAGCTTGATGACTCCGATTCAGTTTCTTGTTTGATTTTACTCTGTACCTCCTGTTCCTCGGAAGGATGGTATGTTGGAATGTCGGAGGAGTAATACTGGGGAACGTTGTCCTCAGTATTGTTTGATATTTCGATTAGACATTGTTGACTGCCGAGGAGATACACCAGTTGGCTCCCGTATGGTAACACCGGATTGATTGGTTGATCGCGATTGAAAAATTTAGTGTAGTAACTATTGCTACTTTCCATATCGGAAGGTTCGTGAATGATTGTTGGTACTGATCGTATGGCTACTCGGTGTCTACGACCAAAGTAGTTAATATAAGAAATCTGCACTTTAGTTAAATTAGGGATAGGAGGTTTACCAATCCTATCTTATCCCTACGAATAGTAATAATAATGGTTAAAGCCTAGGTACTAACGTTTAATACCTAATTCGCTGGAAACCTGGCTCTGATACCAACCTGTCACACCCCGACTTAGGGCCTAGGTGTGTGACCACAAGTTGGTACCTGTTTTGTAAATATATCAGAGTTTATGGGTTAATTTTAGCGGAAGACTTTAGGTTGAATATAATATTAATTTACATTGAAAATTTACTCGGGAATTAAATACCCGAGTATTAGTTTACAAAAGATATGTTTTCATATTACAAGGATTTTATATCAAAAACGGAGCCATCTTGTACGCACTTCTATCTTCAATAAGACTCCAGTCCTTGTCAACGCTACTTATGCTTAATTACCTGCAATGGGTTGGAAAAAAAATACGTCAGCTATATGCTGGTGAACACGTATGACTCAATAAAACATTTTGAATGACGATTACAATACAAATGTAGTTTTCTTGACAATCTCAGCGGAAGCATTTCTACTTCCGGTATATGTACCACTGCCCTACAAACACAACGGTATTCCCCGAGCCAAATGGCCCTAAACTGAGAACTGGTCATGACCGTTTAAGCTCGTGGCTTCATTGCCTTTGATTGATTGATTGAGCTTTAACAGTTATGTTTGGATCCATACACATGCGTATTCGGTCTGAGTTGATTTTATTCTCTACTTTGTATTATAACATTTTAGAGATTGCATGATCTCATGTAAGCATTGATTGACTCATTAAGACAAACACCCGTTCGTCTTATTGAGTATAATTGTTTTGACTGATTGAAAAGGTTAACGAATTCACGTTATAAAAGGTTTGAACGTATTCACCTGTATCGTCGGTGTTGTAAACCTTGACTGATTGATTGATTGACTGTGAATGATATTAACCTATACATAAATAGGTTCGTATGAATGTTTTGAATGATGTTAAGCTATGATTGTAAGATTAACCTTGAAATCGTTTGTCTTTGATTGTGAATGAAAACACTTAGTTTTATGTGACGTTTGATATAGCATGCTTTGGCCTAACAGGTTATATCAGGTTGGTAAGTTTCTCCAGGTAAGTAAACGGGTCCCTTGGTTGATTGGGATTTATGCGAATTACTTTTCCTTAGGCAAGAAACCTACTACTAATGATATCCCCCTTCCAGTTACTACATGCCCGTCAAAATATATCTTTCGTTTAATATTACTTCATCATGAAGTAAGGTTTATGAAAACATGATTGTGAATGAATGTTTGTAAAATACGATCAAGGTTAAAGGCCATAGCCTCGATTGATAGTCTAAGCTATAATTCAAATAACTTAAACATAACTCCTACCTTAATTCGGATGCTTAGATTGATAACACGATAAGGCAGGACTTGATCTACTTGCTTATGCGGTGTTGACACGTGGCCTGTCATAATGCGCCACGTGTCGACACGGTGTTCAACACGTGTCCACTGACTTAGCAACCCCATCGCACTACGCGATGGGTTGTTTGTTACCCCATCGCGTACCGCGACGGGAAAAGATTTTCATAATTTACAATTCTGGTCCCTGTACTTTCTAAGTTAATATATTTAAGCTTAAATTAAGAGGGTTAGGAACGTGGTGTTACAATAGCTTCGGGTGGACCAAATCTAGTAGCAGACGCCTCTTACCTCAACCACTCCTCTGGAATGCCAACCTTCACCCAGCAAAGAGGTAACTTTTATGACCCTATATCCTTAGATGCTAACCGTGGTTCCATGCAGGATGCAGGTATCAACCAACTATGGCTAAGGAACTACAAAAGCTGAAGGATATGATTTTTAGTGTACCGGGGGTGGTCCGTCCGATTCCCGAGATACCAGAAGGGAGCCACAAGTTATCCAGATTTGCTCCACCTATCATGATGCTGAAATCCCAAAGCGGCTGCTAAGTTATCCAGATTTGCTCCACACTGATAGGATCTGCATTAAAGTGGCTGCTAAGTCTTCCTCGCTTTTCAATTACTTCTTTCTTACACCTAGTTAACTTGTTTAACAGTCAATTTTCCTGTAGTAGGAAATTTGAGAAGTTAACTAGTGATTTATACCGAGTTATCCAACCTAGTGATGAATCCCTTAGGGATTTTGTTTCAAGGTTTAGCAGGGAAGCTCTAGAAATTCCTAATCTTTACATGGCTACTGCTGTCGAAGCATTCAAGATGGGAATTCATAGGGGCTCCCCCTTTTATGACGATCTTGTGATGACTCCTTGCAGGTCCTTAGACGAAGTCAGAAACAGGGCACACAGATTCATACGGTTGGAAGATGACAAGAGGATCCAGGATCATTTGGGGAGTCAAACAAAGCAAGAATTCTCCGACAAGAAGCAAGGGTTCTCGTTCAAGAACAACAACTCAAAACCCTACTCCAAATTCATAATTCGGAACATCCGAGCGGTTGAAGAAGGAGACGATGATGAAGACTACCCCAGCATCTCAGGATACTGCTTCTCAGAAGATACTCATGGTTTAATTTATGCCATGAAGGATCTAGGTGAGAAAGCAAGGTGGCCCCAAAAAATCGAAAAGTCAACCACCTTCAGAGACAAGTCCAAATGGTGTGTTTTCCATGAGGATTTTGGCCACACAACAGACGATCGCATCGGTTTACGGAGGGAGATTGGGTACCTCCTGAGCAAGGTCCACTTCAAAGAGCTGTTGGGAAGAAAGAAGTCAAGGATCCAGGATACTGAAGAGGCTCCTCAAAAAGCAACTCCTCCCCCATCAGATGCTCAAGTGATCAATTTCATTTCCGGTGGCTTAGACATATGTGAAACTTCTTTCTCAGCAGCTAAGAGGCTGGCCAAAGAGACCAAGTTGGATAACGGGGAACGACCGGTTATCTCCACCACCCTGAAAACTGACAAAAGGATCTTCTTTGATGAAGAAGATAAATCAAGCATCCAGGATCCTCATCACGATGGTTTGATTGTTACTTTATTTATTGCTAACCATTATGTACGCAGGATCCTGGTAGATGGTGGGAGCTCGGTCAACATCATCCAACGTGATGTTCTTCAGAAGATGAACATACCAGACTCGGAAATCATCCCAAGGACATCGGTGCTAGTTGGTTTCAGTCGAGACACCAAGAAGAAATTGGGGGACATTAACCTCCCAATATATATCGAAGGGTTAAATTCTTACTAAAGATTTTGTGTTATTGATAACCTTTCTTGTTGCAATGAAATTTTAGGCAGGCCTTGGTTACATGGAATGAAGGTGGTGGCTTCTAATTACCACCAATGCATTAAACTCCCAACTCCTTGAGGAGTAGTGAGGATAAACGGTGACCAGGTGAAGGCCAAGAACTATTATTCTTCATCAATGAAGCCGACATCCAAGCAAACTATAGCATAGCAACCACAGAAACATCCTAGGGACGTGCTGGAAGCTCGTGAGAAGGACTTAAAGGAAGTATCCTTGGACCCCAAGGATCCAGATGTGAAAGTGTTACTAGGATCCGGTATCCTTAGTGAAATGGAGAAGGATATGATATCCTTCCTAAAGCGAAGAAAATCTACGTTTGCCTTCAAACATTCAGACATGACATATATTTCTAAAGAGGTAATTACTCACAAGTTAGGCCTTGATTTATCTATTAAACCCGTCCATCAGAAGCGAAGGAAATTCGCTCCTGAGAGGAACGCGATCATACAAGAAGAAGTTGAAAAACTTCTTATGGCTGGTATGATCAGAGAGGTCAAGTATCCTCGATGGTTAGCTAATGTGGTTGTTGTTTCTAAAAAGAATGGAAAGTGGAGGGTATGTGTCGATTTCACAGATTAAACAAGGCATGCCCCAAGGATCCTTTCCCATTACCACATATAGACTCCATGGTGGATGCAACAGCAGGACATGAGATGCTTACCTTTATGGATGCTTCCTCAGGATTTCAACAAATTCAGATGGAACCATCTGATCAAGAGCATACGGCATTCATGACTCCTACCGGCATATACTGTTATATTGCTATGCCATTTGGACTAAGAAATGCTAGGGTAACCTATCAAAGACTGGTCAACATGATGTTCAAGGATCAGTTAGGAAAAACCATGGAAATCTATATAAACGACATGGTGGTGAAGTCAAAAAAGGCTGAGGATCACCTCAGGGATCTTGAAGAAGCATTCAATATCCTTGACCAGTATAACATGAAACTGAAACCGTCAAAATGCCACTTTGGTGTCAAGGCGGGAAAGTTTCTATGATACATGGTGACTAAAAGAGGAATAGAAGCAAGCCCAGAGCAAATCAAAGCCATCATCAACTTGAAATCCCCTGTGAATGCTAAGGATGTCCAGAGATTGACGGGAAGAATAGCTGCTCTCAACAGATTCATTTCCAGATCCTCCGAGAAGTGCAAAGATTTCTACGACATTCTTAGGAAAAACAAGAAGTTTGAGTGGACAGAGAAGCATGAAGTCACCCTCAAAGCATTAAAGGATTACTTATTCTCAACTCCAGCCCTAATGAAGCCTGTGGATGGAGAATCCTTATATCTCTACCTAGTTGTTTCAGGAAAGGCAGTAAGTGTTGCCCTTATGAAGGACCATGAAGGTGAACAGCATCCCGTTTATTATGTAAGTAAGAGTCTTTTAGATGCAGAAGCCAGGTATTCTCATTCAAAAAGTTAATTCTTGCACTTATTATGGCTTCTACTAAATTAAGACATTATTTTGAGACTCATACTATTATTTTGAGAACTAAGTATCCTGTTAAGAATGTTCTTAGAAAGCCATAATTGTCAGGTAGGATGGCTAAGTGGGCTGTAAAGCTGAGTGCATATGATACTCAGTATGAGCCTAGAACAGCCATCAAATCGCAAGCACTAGCAGACTTTGTGGTTGATTTCAGCAGTAATATGCAAAAGGAAGCTGATCTAGATGTCCAGCAACTAGAAGAAACCAAGGATCCTTGGATCCTCTTCACAGATGGAGCATCCAATGTAAGAGGAACAGGATTGTACATACTACTGAAATCGCCACGGGGGGCATAATACCCTAGTCCATTGCATGTGCATTCCAAGCCACCAACAATGAGGAAGAGTATGAAGCACTCATAGCAGGTTTACTTTTAGCAAAACAAATGAGGATCATGTATCTTCAAGTTTATATGAATTCTTTACTTATAACTAACCACTTTAACGGCTCTTATACCGTAAAAGGTGAGAATATGATCAAATATTTAGAAATTGTGAAGGAATTAGCAAAATCCTTCGAATTGTTTAGTATAGTACAGGTACCAAGGGAAGAAAATGATGGGGCAGATTGTAACATCCTAAAAGTTATAATGTTGAATAAAGAAAGTTACGTTTAGTGATTTCGCGTTATTAATTAATTAGTATTGAGTAAAGAACGGATCATGGATTTAGATTAATTGAGATGGGTTAAATAAGAATGGGATTTAGGTCCATGGGCTTTAAGGGATATAAATATCCCCTAAACCAACCTAAAACCCTAAACCCTCATTTCATTTCCATCATAATCTCTACACACTCCAAAACACACCACACACCGTCATATACAGCCGGCGGCCGAGGGAGAGAAACGAGCAAGATCCGTGAGAGAGTAAACGATTAGTTGTGATTAAACAAGTTAAACGAGATCCAAACGAGCACAAAAGGTATGTTCTTGACCTTTAAAGTTTATGTTTTATTGAATGTCCTTAAGCTTAAAGATCCAAGCTTTATAGTATATACGGGATATATATATGAACGAAATGGTTAGGGAACGTTAGGGGGTGATGCCGAACCATAACAAGGGTATTAAAATCGCCAAAATGCGTGATAAAAACCAAACCCGTAGCGAACTGGGTAACTTCGCCTGCAAAAGCTTAACTTCGCCTGCAAAATCTTAACTTCGCCTTCAAAGCTTAACTTCGCCTACAAAGCTTAACTTCGCCTTCAAAGCTTAACTTCGCCTACGGCCAAGTTCGCCTAGCTGGTAACTTCGCCTAAAGCTAAGTTCGCCTAAGGTTTAACTTCGCCTAAAGCTAAGTTCGCCTAAGGTTTAACTTCGCCTAATGCTAAGTTCGCCTAAGGTTTAACTTCGCCTAAAGCTAAGTTCGCCTAAGGTTTAACTTCGCCTAAAGCTAAGTTCGCCTAAGGTTTAACTTCGCCTAAAGTCAAGTTCGATTAGAAAATAAATTAAAAACCTAATGGAAAATGTGTTAAGACAGTTAATGTAAATAAAATTTTTCCAAGCTCGACCCCAGCCAGGGGCTCTGCCCCTTGGACCCTGCTAGGGGCTGCCGCCCCTAGACCCCGCTGCCAGGGGCGCTGCCCCCGGACCCCCGTTCGTTGTGGGTTATATAAAGATAGAAATACAACATGAGTAGTAGTAGTTAATTGATACATGTAAATATTATACAGTCAGCCGAGCTCAGTTAAAGAAGGGATTTACAACTATCGGAGGAAGAAGCAGAGTTCAGGTGAGTTTCTAGCCCCATTCCTTGTTATGTTTTCGGGGCTGTGTGCATACTCGATGTGTTGTTAATACATTTATCCTAAGTGATAAGTGTATGCCATATGTGATATATGTGATGGATATGAATGATTGCTTGCCGGTACGCGAACGATCTTCGGATATTGCGCGTACTGTCAGGTTAAAAATAAAGGTACGAATATTATATATCGAAGATGTATGAACATTACAAATGAATACTTGTCGGGGCGTGAACGATCTTCGGATATTGCACGTATCGACAAGGGGTATGGTTGTTAAATGAATGATGTAAAGAACGCCTAGAGTGTTCTTATGCTATAATGTAATTATTGTATATGTGAAGTATGTGTATACAGGTACACGAATGGTATGTGAGTTCTACGTTCGACATAGTAAGATAGGATGGCAAATCCCTCTAGCTTCTGTCGGACATAGACTCGGCTGGTGATGGCGTAGTTAAGGACTGCGGGCCTTATACGTAATGTAGATGATAGATGTAAACGTAGATAGGGACGGTGGGCCTTATATGTGTTACAGATAATAGACGACAACGTAGTTAAGGACTGCGGACCTTATACGTATTATAGATAGGCATCAGCATAGGAAAGGACTGTGGACCTTATACGTGCTGTATTTGTGTTGTGGTAGCATAGGGGAGGACTGCGGACCTCGTACGTGCTATGAATTAGGTTGCAACATAGGGAAGGACTGTGGACCTTGTACGTGTTGTGGATGTAGGATGGTATAGGGAAGGACTGCGGACCTTGCACGTACCCTAAATGGTGAACATAGGTAAGGACTGCGGGCCTTTTACGTGTTCACGACCTTGAGTACAGGTATAGACGGCGGACTATGAACGTACTCTCGGTAGACTGAGGTTAGTGATTGTAGATATGTATTGTATGTATGGTAGTAAGTATGTATGTAGAACAGAAGGGTAACTAGTTAAGTATGGATATGTATCTTCGGATATGTATGTATGTGTATGTATTGTATGGCGTCCGATTAACTAGAACTCACTCAGTGTAGCTGACTTTTAGTATGCACGCAGGTGAGTAGAATGAGACAGCTAGCTTGAGCGGGCACATGGTGGGCGAATAGGAGACTGGCATCTGAAGACTCAAGATGTTTTAATGTAATTGACGTTTATTTTGAAAGACAAGAATGTTTAATTAAGGCAGGTTTTGGATTGCTGTAACGTTTCATGAAAGTTTTTATATTCCGCGAAAGTTTTAATGAACTCTGATTTGTAAGAACTGTGTTTATGAGTAAATCCGACGCTAAAGTAAGGCTACCGGGTTCGGGGCCATACAAGTTGGTATCAGAGCATAAGTTCGAGAGATTTAAGCATCCTACATGCTTAGGCTCGAACAGAGAATGAGATTTAAAATGAGAAAGAAAGAAGATGCCAGTTCAAGATAGCCATGTGTCACTCAAGCAAGCTCAGTAAAGGTAAAGTGTATGGTAAATGGTGTATGTTAAAGTTGGCTTATTTGCTAAATGAAAAATGAGTGCAGGTTAGGGATAGGATTAATTGATCTTAACTGATTAACTGTTTAAGAGTATAAACAAGCACAAGTGAAATCATGAAGGGAAGTATGTAGAACCTGAGGAGTAATGCAAATAGTTAATTACACTTGATCAACGTCATTAACTACTTACTTTACAAATCATGTGCTAAATAATTCCTAGAGTGATGACGTTTGTGTTTTCCCTTTTAGAATACTAATGGCTGGAGCTGGAGAAATTGTTAGAACTGGAGGTCGCACTGGACGTTGTGGCAGGCCTCGTCTTGTCCGGCAACTCTCGATAGAAGAAGCTTCCAACACCGGAGACGAAGGAGGCGCAGCTGGGGGAAACTCGAGCAACAACGAAGGACATCAACTTGACCCTGCTGTTCTAGCTGCCATTTCCCAAGCTGTGGCAACTGCCATGAAGGCTGGGAATCTCGAAGGATCTGCTGGAAGAATTGCTGAAGGATCAGGAGAGAATGGTAGAAAGGATGGTGAGGGAGGGAAGGGTGACTCGAGTGAAGCTGGATCTGTCAAGGTTGGTGATGGAAAGAGAGGTCGAGGTGGGTGTAACTACAAGTCCTTCAAAGGATGCGACCCGCCGAAGCTGACTGGTTTGGGAGACGCAATCGCTACTCTCCAATGGATAACCACTATGGACAAGATTATCCGCATTAGCGAATGCCATCCTGACCAAGCTGTGGGTTATGCTACTCAGTCATTTGAGGAAGAAGCTATGTATTGGTGGGAAAGTGTGGAGCAGAGAAAGACTAGGGATGAGATCAAGGCGTTGAGATGGGACGATCTGAAAGAGTTGGTGATGAAGAAGTTCTGTGCAGATGCCGAGGTTGAAAGGACGGAGATGAAGTTCCTGAATTTAAAGGCCGGTATGATGACGCATCGTGAGTATACTACTAAATTCAACTGACTATCTAGGTTGGTGCCTGATATGGTTGACACTGAGGTCAAGAGAATCAAATGTTATGTGAGGGGATTGCCACAAAAAGTCCGCATGTTAGTCAGGGCAAATAAACCTGCTACTTTTGACTCTACTGTTGAACTTGCAGAAGTGGTTTATGCTGACCTGGCTGGGGACGATGTGGTGGTGGAGGAAAAGAAGGAGAAGAAATGGGCTACCTCTGCTAAGCGGTCTGGCGATATGGTGACAACAACTGATGAGAGGAAGGCCAAGGTTGGGAACAAGGATGCATGTAAGACGTGTGGGCAAGTGCACCGGGGAGAATGCAGGACTGTGACAGACAGGTGCTATCGGTGTGGAAAGAGTGGGCATTACTCTCGAGAATGCCCGGATCGTCCAAAGTGCTTCAAATGCGGAAAAGCTGACCACATGGCTAGGGATTGCAAGGAATCAGGGACGGGAGGTGCGAAAGGATAAAGACTTGGGGAAACTGCAGAGAGGAACACTTGATGAAGAAATAATTGCTCATGCAATGGTTTTATTAAATTACATTTGCTTAAGACTTGTTTTGTGTTAAAGTTTAAAACTTATGTTTATCAGTGACGTGTAATATATTGAGTTTGGTTATGAATGATTATTATGTTATGATGAAATGTTGTTTTAGACAATAGTGTTAAAAGTACTAATCGAAGCCCTTGGAAGGATGAGATGAGTCTTGGTACATCGAGGGTCTCATGGACAAGCTACCTTAAATAGCTAAAACACATGACCACCATTCGATGACTGCAAAGTCGGGAGTAAGAAGGATAACTCAGAAAGCAACGGTGATTCAATAAAGTGTGCGATTATAAAGAAAAAGAGGTATTCCTTTTACAAGAAATAAGCTAGGTTTCGGGGACGAAACCTCTTTAAGGAGGGAAGACTTGTAACATCCTAAAAGTTATAATGTTGAATAAAGAAAGTTACGTTTAGTGATTTCGCGTTATTAATTAATTAATATCGAGTAAAGAACGGATCATGGATTTAAATTAATTGAGATGGATTAAATAAGAATGGGCTTTAGGTCCAAGGGCTTTAAGGGATATAAATATCCCCTAAACCAACCTAAAACCCTAAACCCTCATTTCATTTCCATCATAATCTCTACACACTCCAAAACACACCACACACCACACACCGCCATATACGGCCGGCGGCCGAGGGAGAGAAACGAGCAAGATCCGTGAGAGAGTAAACGATGAGTTGTGATTAAACAAGTTAAACGAGATCCAAACGAGCACAAAAGGTATGTTCTTGACCTTTAAAGTTTATGTTTTATTGAATGTCCTTAAGCTTAAAGATCCAAGCTTTATAGTATATACGGGATATATATACGAACGAAATGGTTAGGGAACGTTAGGGGGTGATGCCGAACCATAACAAGGGTATTAAAATCGCCAAAATGCGTGATAAAAACCAAACCCGTAGCGAACTGGGCAACTTCGCCTGCGAACTGGGTAACTTCGCCTGCAAAAGCTTAACTTCTCCTGCCAAAGCTTAACTTCGCCTTCAAAGCTTAACTTCGCCTTCAAAGCTTAACTTCGCCTTCAAAGCTTAACTTCGCCTACGGCCAAGTTCGCCTAGCTGATAACTTCGCCTAAAGCTAAGTTCGCCTAAGGTTTAACTTCGCCTAAACCTAAGTTCGCCTAAGGTTTAACTTAGCCTAAAGCTAAGTTCGCCTAAGGTTTAACTTCGCCTAAAGCTAAGTTCGCCTAAGGTTTAACTTCGCCTAAAGCTAAGTTCGCCTAAGGTTTAACTTCGCCTAAAGCTAAGTTCGCCTAAGGTTTAACTTCGCCTAAAGCTAAGTTCGCCTAAGGTTTAACTTCGCCTAAAGTCAAGTTCGATTAGAAAATAAATTAAAAACCTAATGGAAAATGTGTTAAGACAGTTAATGTAAATAAAATTTTTCCAAGCTCGACCCCAGCCAGGGGCTCTGCCCCTTGGACCCTGCTAGGGGCTGCCGCCCCTAGACCCCGCTGCCAGGGGCGCTGCCCCCGGACCCCCGTTCGTTGTGGGTTATATAAAGATAGAAATACAACATGAGTAGTAGTAGTTAATTGATACATGTAAATATTATACAGTCAGCCGAGCTCAGTTAAAGAAGGGATTTACAACTATCGGAGGAAGAAGCAGAGTTCAGGTGAGTTTCTAGCCCCATTCCTTGTTATGTTTTCGGGGCTGTGTGCATACTCGATGTGTTGTTAATACATTTATCCTAAGTGATAAGTGTATGCCATATGTGATATATGTGATGGATATGAATGATTGCTTGCCGGTACGCGAACGATCTTCGGATATTGCGCGTACTGTCAGGTTAAAAATAAAGGTACGAATATTATATATCGAAGATGTATGAACATTACAAATGAATACTTGTCGGGGCGTGAACGATCTTCGGATATTGCACGTATCGACAAGGGGTATGGTTGTTAAATGAATGATGTAAAGAACGCCTAGAGTGTTCTTATGCTATAATGTAATTATTGTATATGTGAAGTATGTGTATACAGGTACACGAATGGTATGTGAGTTCTACGTTCGACATAGTAAGATAGGATGGCAAATCCCTCTAGCTTCTGTCGGACATAGACTCGGCTGGTGATGGCGTAGTTAAGGACTGCGGGCCTTATACGTAATGTAGATGATAGATGTAAACGTAGATAGGGACGGTGGGCCTTATACGTGTTACAGATAATAGACGACAACGTAGTTAAGGACTGCGGACCTTATACGTATTATAGATAGGCATCAGCATAGGAAAGGACTGTGGACCTTATACGTGCTGTATTTGTGTTGTGGTAGCATAGGGGAGGACTGCGGACCTCGTACGTGCTATGAATTAGGTTGCAACATAGGGAAGGACTGTGGACCTTGTACGTGTTGTGGATGTAGGATGGTATAGGGAAGGACTGCGGACCTTGCACGTACCCTAAATGGTGAACATAGGTAAGGACTGCGGGCCTTTTACGTGTTCACGACCTTGAGTACAGGTATAGACGGCGGACTATGAACGTACTCTCGGTAGACTGAGGTTAGTGATTGTAGATATGTATTGTATGTATGGTAGTAAGTATGTATGTAGAACAGAAGGGTAACTAGTTAAGTATGGATATGTATCTTCGGATATGTATGTATGTGTATGTATTGTATGGCGTCCGATTAACTAGAACTCACTCAGCGTAGCTGACTTTTAGTATGCACGCAGGTGAGTAGAATGAGACAGCTAGCTTGAGCGGGCACATGGTGGGCGAATAGGAGACTGGCATCTGAAGACTCAAGATGTTTTAATGTAATTGACGTTTATTTTGAAAGACAAGAATGTTTAATTAAGGCAGGTTTTGGATTGCTGTAACGTTTCATGAAAGTTTTTATATTCCGCGAAAGTTTTAATGAACTCTGATTTGTAAGAACTGTGTTTATGAGTAAATCCGACGCTAAAGTAAGGCTACCGGGTTCGGGGCCTTACACAGATGCCTTAGCAAATTTAGCCTCATCTTTGAAAATTCAAGAAGACATGAAGATCCCAATCATCCATATACTCTCGCCAGCAATAGGAGAACAAGAAGTTGGGGAGATAACAACTGACAAACAGATTGTACTTTGGGATCCACTATCCTCAGCTGGCCAAGGATCCTGGATCCTCCCGATTAAGAAGTACATTCAAATTGGAGAAATTCCAGCAACGGAGAATCCGAAATCCTTCAAACTTAAGGTATCACAATATATTTTATTAGATGATATGCTATACAGGAAATCTCTTGCATGTCCATACTTGAGGTGCATCGAGAACCCTGAAATCCAAGAGGTGCTCAAAGACTTTCACGAAGGTGATTGTGGTAATCACACTGGAGGTAGAGCTTTGTTTTCTAGAATTCTGAGAACAGGATATTTCTGACCAACAATGAAGAGAGATGCCATGGAGTACTCTAAGAAGTGTGATGCTTGTCAAAGGCATGCAAACATCCTTCATCAACCAGCAGAACCTATGTATCCTATATCCTCATCATGGCCTTTCATGAAGTGGGGCATGGATATCGTGGGTAAACTGCCTAAGGCACCAGGAGGAAAAGTATTCATGCTTACAATGACTAATTACTTTACAAAGTGGATAGAGGCAGAAGCTTTTGTTCAAGTTCGCGAAAAAGAGGTGATATCCTTCATTAAAAGAAATATTATTACTAGATTTGGTATTCCTTCAGAAATTATTTGTGACAATGGTTCCCAGTTTATCGGGAAAAGAACCACTAACTTTTGTGACAGTTGGGGCATCAAGATGATTACATCTACTCCAGTGCATCCTCAAGCAAATGGCCAAGCAGAGTCAAGCAACAAAATCATCATCAACAACCTGAAAAAGAAGCTAGGATCCAAGAAAGGAAAGTGGGCTAAAGAGCTACCTTATGTTCTTTGGGCTAACAGGACAACACCCAAGAATGCAACAAGCCAAACACCCTTCTCATTGGTGTTTGGATCAGAAGCAGTTATCCCTACAGAAATGGTGGTTCCTACAGCCAGAACAAGCATCCGTGATCCTGAGGCCAATGAAGAAATCCTTCTTGAAGACTTAGACACTGTTGAAGAACTCAGAGACCTAGCCAAAATCAGAATGGCGGCATATCAACAAAGGGTAGTTGGGGCATATAACAAAAGTAAAAGGATCAGAAGATTTCGAGAAGAAGATCTAGTCTTGAGAAAAGCCTTCCAGAATACAACCAACCCAGCCGACGGAAAGTTAGCTCCAAAATGGGAAGGTCCCTAATCAGAAGCTAGGAAAGGGGCACATCATTTGCTCACTATGGAAGACAACAGGTTACCAAGAGCATGGAATTCTATCCACCTCAAGAAATACTTTTTCTGATTAGGATCAAGATCCTCTGAGGATCGAGTATCCTTAAACGATCAGGGATTCTAAAATCGGTAACATCTATCTAATCATTTGCTCATTTTTAATTTTCGCTTATTTAAGGATAACACATTGGTATTTTCCAAGTTTTAAGTGACAATGAAGGATATTAATGAGATATTCAATGATCAAGAGGTTGGCCACCTCTCCTTTACTTTTAAGGTACTATACTATTTCCTTTGGCCTAGCCCACGATTGGGTATGACCCCCGATGGTCATATCCCCTAAGGTTTAAAGGTTTTCACCTTTCTTATAAATTAGAGTTTCTACACTCTCGCTTAAAGTGTACGCTATCCAACGTATAGTGCGGGCAGCGGTACCAGTACACGCTTAGTGGCTGACAATTTCGTTGTCTTTGGCTATATGGAGGATCCTACGATTTATGGTAGACGTACCATACCTCCGGTTTATAACGTTTTCACGTTATCTCAAGACAAAGGTTTCTAACATTTTCATGATAGCTAAGGTTTTGGCGTTTTCACGTCACTCACGTTTGGGCTAAATCCCGGTTTGGCCGAGTCCCCAGTTGAGATCCGTATTCTTGGGCCAGTCCCCAGTTTGGGCTTGCCCCCAGTATATGGGCTTGTCCCCAGTTTTACCCCAGTATTTGGGCTTGTCCCAGTTCACGGGCTTGTCCCCATTTCACGGGCTAGTCCCCAATTGCACGAACTTGTCCCCAGTTTACCTCTGGGCTTGTCCCTAGCTTAATGGGTTTAATCCCAGTTAACATTATAAGTTGTCTGCAACAGATTTTCTACGGTCATTATGTAGATCAAAACTTATGGATTCAAAATCCTTAAAATGCCTCTACCAGGATCACCGAAGGTTCAATACTTACGTTAACTTAGATCTATTTAGACCTTATTGTATGATTTCTACTTTTAAATTTATATTGGTTTAGCTAGGATCCTTATAAATCTTTTTGTTTAAAGATTTAACATCTTTGAATTATTTCTATTAGGATATTCTATCCTAAAATTTTTAATTATTTTTCTAAGGATATTATATCAAAAAAATTTCTATAATCGCTTTTTCTTAAGGATATTCTATCCTAAAATTTTTGCTCAGAATTATTCCTTATAATTCTCAATAAGACTAAGATTATATCAAATAAGCTTTCAAAATAATAAATAACAAACAAGTAGTCAAAAGTTTTAGATTACTATTAATATAAGTCACTTGGACTTATCAAAGATCCTTAACCCGGATTTCACCATACAAAAGATGGACCATCCACCCGGGTTAAGCAGGTGTTACTAATTGTTCTTAAGGTGCAGAAAAATAAAAGTCAGAGACACTGAAGGTTTCATCCCCACAAATAGATGATCCATCCACCTTCAGTACCCCTGGGAATTGTCTTGAGGATCTGTGATCCTTAAATCCTACTTACTACTGTCTATTACAAACCATAACCATTATTCATAAAAAACATCAACATAAAAACAATTGGGCTCGGGCCTTGTCTTTTTTATCCTTCATCGCCCAATTAAACTGCATCTTCACCATCCGCAGCACCTGCTTCTTCACCAGTCTCAGCCACATCCTTGATTCCGCTCGTCCCAGCAACATTCTCCTCAGCCATCTCCACATCCTCATCGCCACCAAGAGCCGCCAAGTTAGTCTTCCACTTCTGCACGTTCCAAGTTGCCTTATCAAAAGCAGGATCACCGGCCTCATTCGCCATGTTAATCCTTGCTTTCAGCACCGACCTGGCCGCCCACATCTTGGCCTCATCCGTTGCCTGCTTGACTTCCTCTTGGCGTTGGGCATCTGCTGTGGATATCTGATCCTCGAGCTGCCTCTTGAGCTTGGCTAAAGCTTTGTCCGTGTTGACCACCGCGTTCCCTAACCCAAACAACTTGTCACTAATCTGGCCCACAATCTTTTCATAATGCTCTTTAAAAGCATTCATAGCCTCTAACCATCGAGAGGCAAGGGTTAAAAGGAAAATTCAACATAGCAGGATAGGGGAAACTTACGGTGAAGACCGTGTCATAATGGGTCTCGGGATCAGAGGACCTCTTTCTCTTAGAAGCAGCTGACTTGGCTCTACTAGTTGCAGTCTTGGGCTCGGAACTGGTGGTTGTCTTCAGTGTTTCTTTCTTGATGTCTTGAGGAGTGAGCATGTTTTCGATGTCTTCCAGGGAGAACTTGCTAGCAGAATTCTGAGACTTCTTGGCACCTACGAAAATTCATTTGACAGATAAGTATTTTATCTAATATTATTTACTTTGAAATTATTATAATAAACTTACTTGACATATTCGAATCCGAGGAAATCTCACAAAAAGCTTCGATAAATCGGGCTTGAAAAGTTTTAACTTCGGTATCCAGTGCAAGGAACCGCTTTGTTTTCTCTTCTATACCAGGTAACTTAGCCAAAGAAGTAAAATTCTCAACTATAGTTAAAAAGAAGACGCAAAGTTAGATTAATCATAAAGGATCCTATCGTTACTAAGGATCCAGGATTCTACCCTTTCTGACCCACTTTGAAGGAAGGTCGGCCCCTCCGGGTATGGAGTCACATTTCACGAAGAAAAACTGATTCCTCCAGAAGAAATCGTTTAAGGTGACTTTCAAAATCGGATGGGGTTGTCGAGGCTTAGATTTCAAAATGAATCGGGCAGGACCGTG
This sequence comes from Bidens hawaiensis, assembly GCF_021521415.1. Lineage (NCBI taxonomy): Eukaryota > Viridiplantae > Streptophyta > Magnoliopsida > Asterales > Asteraceae > Bidens > Bidens hawaiensis. The sequence continues at coordinate 21,948 of NW_027491276.1, forward strand.
GGTAGTAAGGGTGTAAAGATGATACAGTTCTTGAAGGCCGAAATCGATTTTCTCCTCTTCAATCATTCTTTCAATAGTGTTGAGGACCCTCCAAATCATAGGCATAGCCTGTATATAGGATATGCTGGTGGAATCGAAAAAGCTTTGTGTGAAAGGGGGAAACAGATAACTGTAGCCTATAAAGAAAGGGCAAGCCGGAAAACATACCCAAGTCTTTGAGTATACGTCGCAACGGATGCGGGATTCGTACGGCTGGAATAGGGTTTTTGGCGGAAAAAAAGAACGAAACTCATCGACTTCTGGATCCATGAGTTTGCAGATTTCAATAGAAGGGTTGGCTATGAGACTTTGTGGCTCCATCTCCGACAACTCAGAGTCATCGAAAGATTGCTCGGAAGGTTTAGAAGGAGGTAAAGAAGATGAAGTGATAGACATTATTATCAAAGAAAATAAGAGAGGAAAGAAAGGATACCTGCCGTGTCGCCTGAATATGTAATTATAAAAGAGATATAGAACGGCATATATAGGCGGTTATGATTATATCAAGGGCTAAATGGTAAATATTTCTGGCGAACCATCCCATCATCCAGTTTTCGCAGAAGATTCAAATTTCAAAATGCCAGTTGTAAAGCATAAACACCCGCCATTTTGGGGGCAATTGTTAGGACTAATATTTTCTCTGCTGAGGATATATTATCCTTGAATATATGTCTGGATCAGTTATCATCCTGAAGAGCTCCAGAATTATGTCGAAGATCAAGGATCCTCAGAGGTTGGTATTATTAACAATTGCTTCACATGTGTAGGTTATTGTTCAACAGAAGTAATGACTTTGTGACTTGGTCTACCTTAAATTTCGCTACTGGAAGCTCCCAGCACATGGTCAATGAACGTTGGAGGAGTTGTTGAATAGTGGCGGATAATTAGGACTAGTTGTTAAATGTATTTTTTTATAAACATCGAGATATGATAGATTAGAAACACACTTGTACTCTCACACACACTAGATCAGAATCAACAACTCTCTCTACACACTAGTAACCTTTTTTGATTAATAAATTGGTGATTGACGAGTTGTCATCACCCGGGGTTTTTTTTCCTTTGATCTAAACAAGATCAAGGGGTTTTTCCTCGTAACAAATCGTTGGGTTCATCTAAATTTCGTTCATACATTCGTTGTTAATATCATAGCACTAGACCTCACATTTACAGATTTGGGTACATTATCCTTAGCTGATTTTTATCCAAAACTATATGTATCTTCCGATACGTATTTACGTAAGTATGTGAATATAATGTATGTTGCCTGATTAACTAGAACTCACTCAGCGTAGCTGACTTTTAGTATGCACACAGGTGAATATGTTTAATGAGCTAGCATAAGGAGGGCACATGAAATGGATTGAACGGCTGGCATCTGAAGATGGAAGAAGTGATGTTCTAAATATGATGTTTTTATGTTATGGTTTCAAAGAAAAGATTAAATGTTTTGTAACGAATGATTTAAGTTAACGTTTCCGTGAAAGTTTTAATTAACTCTGATTGTAGAACTGCGTTTATGAGTAAATCCAATGTCCAATGTAGGGCACCGAGTTCGGGGCCTTACACCATGTCGATTTAGGTGTATTGCTAGGCAAGGCTTCATGGAGGACTATTCTAGTCCTTGTTAATCACTTTAATTTATGCAAGCTTACTAATGTTGTTTAGGTTCTAATTAATTTAGTTTCCAAATCATTGTAATGAGTTCTATGGTATTGGGTATGTGGCCACCATTCTCGTTTTCATCCCGAGTAAAGAGCCGAACCAAAACCGAACTTTTGTTTAAATACTTTATTGTTAACATATTGTATGTAAGACTTGAGTATTATCATTTCTAAGTTTGTTCTAATAAGTTCTATGGTATTGGGTATGTGGTAACCATCCTCGGTCTTATTCCGAGTCAAAGACGGAACCAAGACCGAACTCTCGTTGAGATGCTTTATATTTAAATTGTTTTAATAATTTGTAACATATAAGATTTATATATTATAAATTCTAAGTTTATTTTAATAAGTTCTATGGTACTGGGTATGTGGTAACCATCCTCGGTCTTATTTCGAGTCAAGGACCGAACTAAACCGAGTTCACTCGCTTAAGACACACTAGTTGTGTTTTGGGCCACCGAATCTCGTATTTTTCTCTAAAACTATATTATAAACTAATTTTAATTATTTTCTCAAAATACTTGGCATGTCGGATCCAACTTGATCTCATAACAAGTTTGGACCGACAAAACCAAACACTCGCTTAACAGACGTTGAGGTTCTCCTTACTAGAACTACAAATTTGCTTAAGTTTCTTTTTGATTTAATTGAGTTATCTCATAATATTTATTACTTTGGAATCTTGACTTTGAGCTTGACCAATTATCAAGACTCAAACCGACAAATCCGAACACTCGTAAAACCTCGATTTGGTATCTATCTAACAAAGGATCTTGCAATATTGCAACCTTACCCAAATATTTCCTTAACAAAGGTTAAGTAAAACTAATGAATAGAATACCGAGACCCGATTTCGAGTAACTTACTTTTCTAAAATCATTACTTTAATTCTTATGTATTTACACTTTAACTCGCAAACTTTAATTATTTATTTTACTTATCAAGTTATTTTACTTTAAAGCTTTTAAAACCATCTACTAACTCAAGACCCTTTTTAATCTAGGTCTTTCCCATTGAACTTACCCTTTCCTGTTTTATTGCAATCTATCCTTCAAGTTACTTATTTCACGCGAGTGTATTTCATCCCCCGTTTTCTTTTTATACTTTGGGGGTAACATGCATACTTATTCAAAACAAGAATGATTTATTACACTCTATTCTCAAACCACAAACTCTAGGGTGTATGATACTTAGAATACTTGCTCTATTGTGTGTTATATGTTTCATATGTCGGTTGTTAACGATTATAAAGGATCCTCATTTACTTATGAATTATATACCACAATTGTTGCTTGTATTTATAGTCTCATATAAGTTTGTGTATTTTGCCTCATATTATATATACTCAAAACTATGAAATTGCTCACCAATATTCATGTTGACAAATATTATTTTATGCATTATTAGGTTGATTGGAGTCTGAAGATGCTATCTTATTTGAGACCGTTTAGGTTATTAGAAGAATGAACAATTACATTCTTATATTGGTGTTATTTATATGAACAAGATGTGTACTTTTGGTGATTGAATGAAATTAATGAGTTGTTTAAATATTGTCACTTTAATAGTGTCTTGTGTTTATGGGCAATCCGTTGCACCCCGGCATGTTCCGCCGCCTTTAGTCGGGGTGTGACAACGGTAGCGCTTCGTTTTTAATCATCGATAGCATTATACAGGTTGTAAAAGTCTCTTCATTTGATTCAAAATAAATTATAAGCTAACGGAAGACAAGTTGGAGATAAAACTTAATAGTTAATTTAGGAAAAAGGCAAACATTACCGTCAGCATTCTCTATACTTAATTTTTTTTTTTGCCGTTCCGAGAATTTGATTTATTGTATATAAAAAATCAAATACACACATAATGAAATCGCCAACTTGATTACTAAATCCACTAGTCTGAGGGAAACTATAGCACTTAAATTCTTACAACCAAAAGTTAACTTACCGACCGTAAATTTGGCTATTCTTAAATGCAGGTACCTTAATGAATAGTCAATTCAGTTTCTTTATAATTGCATAAGTTGATTCCTTAAACCTAACTCTATTACTATCATGAACTTATTTTGGGTTTGAACTCATCTTAATCCATGGTTTCTAAAGAATTTAAAGAATATGAATGTTGTTGTGAAATTATTCTATGTGTCTTATATAGATAATAGTGGTATGTTTTTATCTATTTTGTTTGTCCTAATGTTTAATTTTTAAACACCATATCATATATCTGATTCAATACGTTATTTTACGCATGATACAAAAAGTGAAAGTTAAAGGGGTAATTCAAAATTCAGAGTATATTGTTCATATCTACCCAACATCCGTCACATATAGCAAAATATTAAATAAAACATTAACGAAATATGAAACCCGTTTGCCAGAAATAGTGCAACATTGAGGTGTCAATATTGACCTGGAAAACAGTTCATGTTGCCTTTTATCCAAAATGAGTTGAATAAAAAGGTTTAGTTAAATTGGTGGACTATACTAACATACAACCTCCTAAACTATTTTAACATCAAACTTAAATGCAAAATTAGAAACCAGCCTACATTTTGTTATTGATTTTGCATCCAAATTTTTGGGGTCAGTGTGGTACGAGCTTAGTTGACATATCATGGCACTAGCAGTAGGTTAGTGTAACGGTTTATGGTAAAAAAAAAGTTATACGTTTTCCTCTTGGTTGTGTTGCAGATATCTTCTCCAACTCTTATTGTTTAAAAGAGCTTAATCAATTGTATGGATGCATCAGATCGTTTCCAAAAAAAACATTTCAAAGGCGGTATTTTTATGTGGTACTATGGTATCTAATGGACAAAATCTCGTTGGGGTGTTTGCTGAGGAGGTATTATTCCTTTTATAATGATCAGTTGATATAAATGTATGTCGTATTTTATATAATGCTTTGGTTAATATGACTCTCATGTCGCAAGTGATTTAAACTTTGACTTTAAAGGTTAAACACGGTTTTTTTTAGTGGTGGTAATTGTTAAATGGGGTTGAACAACGTGTTGCTTTTACCACGGGTCAAACGACTTGATGTGGCGGGTTGACTCACAAACATCTTTATTGTGTATTGTATAATAGTTAATGCTTAGACATGGTTATATAAATCTTTGTATAGTATGAATATATGATTAAAGGTTGTATGAACTAAAATAGTTTGTTATTGTAAATTCATTTCGACCCTAACCAAAATGACAAAAGAAAGTAAATATGAAGAAGCTAACAAAACGTATTTTTCGTTCACCCACATTCCTCACTATATGACCCACCAGTCATTAGGTATACCTATTGTGGAATGTATCGGCTCTTATCAATGTCGTTTTTGTTGAACTTAAGTGACCACTTTCTTGAATGGTTTTTATAAACCAGTCGGTACCGCCAAATTGGTTATTGGCTTGGTCCTTTTTTTTCATCAAAACTGGCCAAAATGAATTGTTGACACCCTATCCTAGGCGAAAGAATACAAAGGTACTTCAAAGCAGAAAAGAAATAATACCTATCCTATTTGATAGTTTTTTCTCAATATAATTTATAAAAAGCGACATGATGAACTATAGTATTTAATCAAAAGACATATTTGTTCATTTACTTGCACTATGAATTCTAACACTTTCAGGAGTTGAATCGGCTTCAGGTTTTGGGAATTCACATATAATCAACTTATGTATTTAGTTTAAATCATAAAATTATGTCTTCTGATTAAGTATTATTATTCATCATGCCCATTTGTGTACATGTATTTAGAATCCAAGTTCAGTTGGGATAAAAACAACGCGAACCATCACTGGTATAAAACCTTAAATCCATCTAAAATGAAGACCAAATTCCCGCTCTTTCGTTAAAATAGAATTATTAGAGTTTAATTATCTAGGTGTTCATAAACATTTGAAACATGTTGTAAACCAAATTCAGTTTGGTTGTACATTTGTACTTATATACCATTTAGTAAAATGTATATTAGACTTTCATTTGTTTTATATTTTCGTTTTCTTTTAACAAACTTACGTTTCTACACCTTAATTTCAATAAAGTTGAAATATATCCCTGAACTTAAATAATTTTTCTTATTAAATAATTTATGTTACCAGTTTCAAACCACATCCTTAGTTTTCTTTTATTACTTCCTTTTAAACATTTTTTCCCCTTCTTTTTGAGTTCTTTTTTTAGCTGTCTAACAACTCAGAGCGTAATCCCGCGAACATTTTGAAAGTTACATACTTGTCATTTAACATTGTGTTATGACGTGTAGTACATATATTGAAGTGTTTTTCTTTAGCGCCCATTTGGGAAACATTGACAACTCATTGCACATACTCCTAATTCATGGAACTCGCAACATATCATACAACCTATGATCCCTGCTTAGAGACATGTGGATTCTAATGTTCAAAACCCCTGCAATCCCACCAATATCCTTGCACTCATGGATCCCTATTATCCATTAAATTACAAACGAAAAACTGTTTGCTATGGCCGACAAAATTACAACACTATATGAGTTTCGGTCGTCACCAAACCGTTAAGACGTGTCTATCACATGAATTGCTTTACCAGCAAAAATGGGTACTCTTCAATGAGACCCTTGTCTCTTCCGCTAATTAAGTCTATCTGCCTTATGGTTTTCTTAATTTTCATCAGATTCCTACTTGTCAGTTTGTTATGCCCTAAATAAAAACATTTAGGCTCTGCAAGTTAAGTACTAATCACTTTAAAACACTAGTATGCATGTGCACAATCAAATCATCTATGTCCACCACTTTCTATTTTTACAATTCGTTGACCGACAACTTTGTGGCTTTATTTTGAGCATTTATTTCATCTCATGATTAAATTTCAACTCTAACTATTCACTAATTAACACACTTCAATCCTTTATGTTGGTTAAAAATCACAAAACCCATAAACCTACTTAATTAATAATATTTCACAAAATACAATGAATCCAATATATATACATACATCAATATTTTAGCGCACACCGCCGCAAAAAAAAATCCAACAAACCATATGCACTTGCGGCAGTGCGCTCGCATTAATAACTCATTACACACCACATAAAACACAACCAATACAAGGGTTTAATTTGTGTGAACCCACAGCAACGCGGGGCACTTTTGCTAGTATATAGATGTGTGTGTGTAATATTGTTTATCATACTTAAGAAATATCAAAAAGTTAGTTTTTTTGGATCTACAATGTGCATATTCTATATGTATTCTATAATAGTAAATTGCTATACTTTTTAAAAAATTAGTTATTATCATTATTTATGTTTAGGGAAAAAATATCATTTATTACATTTTCATACAGTTTTACCTATTTATAATATCACGGACGATTGAATGTTTTATTGCTTACAAAATTTCACAAGGAGTAGATCAATGAACATTGAGTACGTACCCAAATATGAATTCCAAAGTTTTTATTCATTCAATTATTAGTAGAAATAAAATACATATTCAACAAACATTGAGCACTCAAATATGATTTGCAAATAGATCGAATTCAGCTGGGTCATTCAAACAACAAGAAAAATAAAAGATCGACCACGTAGTCCCAGAATTTAGGACAATACTTGAGGTCAACTCATTGGCATCACTCTAGATAACATTCAATAATTGATACGAACGTAGGAATCTTGATGAAATTGTAACGGTGAAACCCTGCTTCTTCTAAAATCCTCTTCCATTCAGCTTTAGTCCTTTCTTTCCCTCCATCAAATAATCCAAGCATTATTATGTCACAACTAATTCGCGCATCATCGAAGACATCATCACCCCCTGGATTTAGCACAATTTCCGCTATAATAACTTTCCCGGTTCTATTGAGCATGGATTCTCGACAATTTTTAAGAATCTGTACACACTTGTCAGCGCTCCAGTCATGTAGTATTGACTGCATTCATGGTATTATAGAATATATTAGATAAGATTTATTTGTACATGGTTAAAAAAATATGACTTTATTAGATATCCTTTGTAATTACGCTCACGGTATTTAAAAACTAGTTGATTAATATTTCATAAAAAGAGGTAATATATATACACATATTGTAATAATTTATGAAATCGATCCAATTATTATTCAAGTTTAATATATTAATTAAGTTTATCTATTTTTTAGTTTTATTATTATATCATAACTAGGTTCCCTTATTATTTATCTTTTGCTATTTTTATGACTTTAGTTTAAGAAAAATAATAAGATTGTCTCAAGTTTGGTTTCTTTTTTTCTTTCTTGTTCTTGGAGCCTAACCCACTCTACGGGTCTATTAGGAGATTGGCCATCTCGAATCGGTATCTATTATTAAGGTTGGCCGGAGATTCTCATCGCCGGCCAATATTTGCGTGGGAGATTAAAGTTTGTCACATATATTATAAAAGATGCTCTAACCCTATGTAGATTCATATTATATATTGTAACTGAACCAACAATATCCTTTTTATCTTTTTTTTAAACTACCGTAATAGTCATGTTGACTGAAATTATCAAAATAGCCGTGGTATTTTTAAATTTTCACTCAATATTTTTGGCGTAGGAAGGCACAAGAGTTTAAGGTTGGCGTAGGAGATTCTTGTTGCCAATCAATAAATTGAAGCATTTGCATAAATGGTAATTGTGTCTCAACAAATAAACACAAAAACAAGTTAAAACAAAGTTTTGTAGCAGTGAAAGAGTAGTACCTTCATAAAGAATGAATCTGCATGGGGTATGGATGCAAACATGTCCCCTCCGACATGGCTAATTCCTTCATGTGACGGCGCAGATGAAATAACATGAGGCAAGTCGAAATTAATACCTTTAAGATGCGGATATTTCATTACAATTTCATTTAACGTAGCCCCAACGCCACCACCAACATCGACCAAAGTTCCTTTTAGACCACCAAAATCATAAATCGACAAGATACCATCGATTTCAACCCTTGCTAAACATTCCATTGCTTAATTGAAGATATTATTCGCTTGTGGGTTGTGAGAACAAAGATCCCATATCTCCATTTCAAATGTTTTGAGAGCTGCTGAACCTCCCTCTTCAATGGATTGGTTCAGGTTATAATAAGGTGAAAACATTAGGGGGTCTGTGGACAACATTACCATTGGTGCAAGGGTATTCCTTGAATCTTTCAGGAGAAATGTAGAACACTTGTTGACGGAGTAGAGTGGCTCATCACAACCTGGTTGATGCACCTCATCAAAAACTTTGTTGTGGACCAAGAACCGCATGAGACGTGAGAGTTTATCCACGTCTACCGATGGAGAGTTGATCCCGTCCGCGATTTGAGACAAGCTAATGGGCCCATCATGACTATTTACTATGCCAGCAATGTCGAGTTGCACAACACATCTTAAAGCAGCACTACTAAAACAAGCTTGCAGTTGTTTGAAAACCCATGCTTGGCCTCTTATTCGTGCATCGTCTTCTTTTCGAGTTACTAGACTCATTTGTGGGAGAATGTATGAAACAAGAATGTCACTATTGATGAAATGACTATGTAGTTAAAAGCATGAAGTTTGTTCAATCAAATAGGCACTTTAATTTAACAACATACCCTTGGGGATAAGAAACATGTCATACTAATATTATAATTCATTGACTTTGTTTAACAATAATTGAGGTTTGTTTACAAGTTTCTTAATTACAGCTTAATATGGGGGTGATTATTGTATAATATAAACCCATAGAGGTGGCTTGTATTATATATATATATATATTATTGTAACCTTCATCAATAAACTTAACCATAATTTAACAAACTAATTATCATGATCAGCCTCATCTTCAACAATCGTAAAAAAATTAAAACAACCGCTATTACAACTAGAAATTAGAAAGAACGTCATCATTCACCTCATTTTAAAAATCAACACAAAATAAACAAAAATCATTTGCAGATATTATCATCTTTTATTATATTTTCAGGACACCTAAAAGAAATTTGTTACTATTTATTTTAATTCGCTTCTTATTATGTCCCTCAAACTACTAACATTTAAAGAGACCCTTATGACAGTCTGTGTGCGAGTGTCATTCTGCATGTTTCACACAAAGTTGGCACTCATCAGATTATTGTCTAATCAACTGACAAAACACATCATCATGCTTATTAATAAGTTAACTAGCATTCAGGCCCGCCGAAACGCGGCGGGTGACGTAAAGTCAAAAAATAGATATTGTTTTATGTTAAAAAAACAAACTTATCACCAATTTCCTTTGACCACATCTACAACAACACTCAAATGAAATTTCCGGTGTTCACGTAATGATCCAAATAATCTCACTACTCAACTTGGAAAACATTTTCTCTTTTTTAAGAACAACTTTCTTTTTGATGTTTACGCCACCGCGCTCTCCAATTTTAAAAGCCCCGCTGCTCCACTCTAGCATGTCTATGTTGTCCTAATCAGGCTAAAGCTGGCTTCAGACGTTCCCCGAAAACCATACCGCGACAACCCGTTACAATTGTTATGCCACCACAAAAGTAAAACCGATGTAACACACGATGAATAGTAATTTAGAAATTAATAAAAAAACATCAATATTAACTATAAGTAACTATAAAATGTGGCGTAGATGCTTAGTATTAAGTTAATACTAAGTAAATACAGAATGTGCCATAGATAATGTATAACAAAAGAAACCCAAAGTTACGACGTTAAAGTACCATTTTTTTTTCTCAGGAAAAGTGAAAATTATATATATAAGAATTTAAGACCCAGGCGTTGCGCTAGGTCCTTAAAAGAAATGAAAGCAAAGACATTTGCTGTATCTATCAATTTGAAGAGGTGGATGGCTACATTCAAAATAATCATCGTAACCTAAGCATAGTAATTTAAGCTTGCTTTCTTCTTGGCATTAAGTTGGATGGTACCTTCACTGAAGTCTCTACGGTTAACCTGATACCAAAACAAAATCTTGCTTCAATACTGACTCATAAAATACATATACTTCAGATAAAATTATCAAATAATTTTCAAACATTTAATAGCTCAAGTCCTCAGTTACATCACATTGAAGAGCTAGCGTGCCAGCTTCCTCACAAAATCGCTTCGAGTTGGACCCCATTGAACCACCTCTACAAAGTTGAGGTCCGAGTGAACATTCATCTTCCATTTGAACTGCACCATAAAGAAAAAATAGTATCCAAAGAGACACATTGCACAAAAAAAAACAACCTGTTTGAATCTAATCAAATTATCATCAATTATTATAATTAATCAAATATTGTGTCAGTAGCTAAAACTTACAAATGAAGCTTGTTATTAAGCCTAACTATCACAATCCACAAAACAGTATTTAATATTCAACACAACAGCCCAGATGTAGTAACACTGAAATAAAGTACCCCAAATTGCTGCGTCCGAGTTTACAAACCAACTAATAATGGATTTCAATTAGTATCAGATAAATTGTATTTGACCATTTCAGTTCAGATTGTGGTGTGAAGCCCTGAACATGGGCTGTAGATATTATTTGGTTTTTGTTTGTTTTATGCTTGAATGTTAGGTTAGTATTTTCAAGTTTTGTTATGATTCTGTTTTATATTTTACTCTTAAAGAGACCTTTTTTTTATACATTATTTCCTAAAAGTAACTGCACCATTAAATCAAGCAATAATTTTCTTTCCCCAATTTGTGTTAGATTTTTTGTCTTTGATTTTGTTGCTAGATTATTTTTGCTGTATTTCGTACTGACATTTTTATGCTAGTTTTTTTTACTGAATCTAAGCTTTGTCGTTGATGATGTTTCTATCCATATATAAAACAAGAGATGAGAGAGAGTGAATAAAGCCCTTAGCTAAGGGCTTAAAAATGATAGAAAAAGTGATGTTTGTGAGTGGAGATGAGAGACCCATATGATAATGATCTCTTGCAAATGAGGTATTTTGATGTTGGGAAGCTTATGTGGCCTTGGATAGGTGAGAAGGGCACATATAAGGGCCACATTGCATTGTGGATTGTCTAAGTGCATCTTTTTATGACGTCCACAACTGTATCACCTAGACCAACAGTTATATGAAGATGCACTGATGTAGCACACCATAAACAATTTAGTGAAACAAATCCTACAAAAACAGTAACAAAAGGTGACTTTATTAGCCAAAATAAACCTGTTAAATGCAACTTTCATATATCACATCACTAACTTCCTAAACTAATATAAGACATAACCTAATTATCAATAAATCCTTAAGTTCCTAACTTTAAAAACCAAACAGATTGTTAATCTCCTCAGTTAATATAGTGAAACTGAAGTGAAAAAAAACCATTACGGTGAAGAAAGATATAAGGAGAATATGATAATAATAACCCTTGATAGCAATCATAATCAGCTTCTTAAATCGAAGGTCATGAAAAGCATCCCCGTCAATGGCCGAAACACCAGACCACCGCCACATAGATTTCCAAATCACCTGAAAGACGATGGTGATTGAAGACGGCGGTACAGATGGTTGAAGACGATGGTGGTGGCCGGAGATGTAAAATGGAACAGTGGCTGCTCTGGTTCGTCCGCTGAGAGAGAGAGAAGCTAAATCTAACTATCACTACTACACAAACAGGTATTAGGTACGGATTTTTTGCTATGGAAAAAGTTGGTTGCAAATTTTGCTACGAAGTAGCTACGGATTAGCTAGGCCCACATTTTGCTATGATTTAGCTACGCATATTCCGTTGCAAATGAAAGTCCGTAGCTAAATTCGTAGCATACTTGAGAAAATAAAAATATTAAAAATGGCATCATAAAATCTATAGTAAAATCCGTAACAAATTTGAAAAAATAAAAATAATAAAAACAACTTCATAAAATCGGTAGCAAAATCCGTAGCAAACTTGAGAATATAAGAATAATAAAAACAACTTCATAAAATTGGTAGCAAAAGCCGTAGCAAATCCATTAAAAAAATATATTTTCTTGAAAAGTTTAGTAAATTCGTAGCAAACTGATAACCTGAATAAATAAAAATACTGAGAGAAAAGTTTGAATTATAATCGTTGCAAAATTGGTAGCAAAAATCAATAAATAAAGTTACAAAAGAATTCAATGAAATATGTAGCAAATCCGTAGCTACATCGAGAAATTAAAGATTTAAAAATAATTAAATAAATTCGTATAAAAATCAAGAAACGATAATGTAAAACTATTTTCATAACTCGGTAGCAAAAATCCATAGCTCACTATCTTAAAGTCAAATAATAATAAAAAAAATTATAACAAAGATAAGTTACTAATATACTTAATAAAATCTCCAAAAACTAACTAGACCCCCCATTTAAAAACTTGTTTTCAGAACATGATCGACCATTGAACCGGACACTTTATATATATATGTATGTATGTATGTTATTGTCCATTACATCTAATACAACTCAACACAACTCATTGAAACTCAATATGGCATAACAAAACTCATAATGGCCCACTACGATTTATCAAGGCCCGTAATGGCCCATTGAGTTCTTTCAAGGCCCAATACGGCCCATTAAGACATATACTACATGTTATTACTTGTTACATCTTATATGATACATTACAACCTAATATGACCCTTTAAAATGCAATATGACATCCTTCATGGTCAATTAAGACTTATCAAGGTCTAATATGGCCATTAATATGCCCTACTTGCAGTGCATGCATATAATTTATGTATGTGTGGGCCCTCAGGTGGGCAAAAGTGAAATTGCACTAATTTTGACGTTATTTTACTAATTTCGTGAAAATAACAAGGTTAATCAGCCATCATGTGGTGGCGTTGATAACCGAAAGACAAAGATACATGCACCAATGAGCTTGTGTTTCACTGGCTGAATGTTATGTGCCTTATATCCAAGGAGGATGATGATGATATACTATGGCCATTAAGACATACATGTCATGTTATTTTTTATTATTTTTAACATGACTCTACAATCCATTAAAACAAAATATGACATAATAACACTCATCATGGCCCACGAATTTTATCAAGGTCCAATATGGCCCATTAAGACATCTATGACTTGTTAGTGGTCATTACTAGAGGTGCATAAATCGGGTTTTTTCTAATACCCGGGTTCGGGTATAGAACCGGTTTCGGGTATGATCGTGTTGGAAAATCGGGTATTGAAATAAATCGGGTAGGGTTCGGGTAGGGTATTGAGGAGAAAAACTCAACCCTATGTACCCGGGTAGGGTATGATCGGCTTCGGGTATTGTAACCGGGTACGACCGGCTATTAATACCCGGTTTTGAATTTGTAATTTTTTTATACCTTTTTTAATTTGTTTAAAATTTAAATTTGCTTTGTATTAATTAAACTATATAACAAAAACCATAAATCCACTTAATTACAAATTATTTACTTAGTAATATGCACTTTATAAAAACTTAAACATAAAAGTTGTGAAGTAACATAAAAATATACTATAAAAACTCATGTATTATTTCGGGTATTAGAAAATTGGTATCGGGTATAACCGGGTATCGGGTATAGGGTACGACCGGGTCCATGTATTTACGGGTATAAATCGGGTACGGTTTCGAGTACGGGTATTGACCTTAAAATGCATACCCTACGGGTAGGGTCGGTTTCATAATATAACGAAGGACTGATAATCTGATATAACGAAGGATCCTTCATACATTATAAAATATAAAAGTCATGACACACGCATTTAATGACCTTTGACTTTTGTGTCACTAATATAAGTTTTCAATTGTATATCATATTTGCTTGATATACATTTTTGATGACATTTATTATTTTTTTGTGTTACTAATATTGAGTTTCTTTTATGAGAATTTACGTATGCCATATTTTTTCGTTACCTATTGTTAGTAAAATTTAAAATATGTATGCCACTAAAATGTTCATGGTATGAAAATTTTCATCACACGTGTGTTCCCCTAAAAAATTTTTCCAAAATAATTTAAAACTTCCTCCAAGTTTTATATTCCAATCTTCCTAATTTTTTCCCAAATTAATTTCCCTCTTCTAGAAATTAATTTTTATCCAATCTAATTTCCTTCTCGAACAAATTAATTCCAATCCTACTAATGGATGTTACAGCTCAACAAATCAATGTCATACTTGTATTGTATGATCTTAATTATATGTATCATCAATCTGTGTAACTCCCCCCGGGGCGTCGCTGATCGATACGAGATCCGCACGAGGTCTAGGAGTGCGGAATCCTCCTAGACTCGTTTATGGTGTTGAAGACGAAGAACACGATTACACACAAACAAACACACGAATGAGATAAACGAATCTGCAGATCCTTATATAATAATCAAAACCACGTTACATACCGAACATAAACAAAAACACGGCTGACCCGAGGTGAGCTCTACCTCGGGTCTGCCCACACAACACTCTCTATCTGTTTCTCTCTAAACAATGACAACTACACAAATACTCTCAGTTTTTCTAGATACAAAACCCTAAACAAGACACATATATATAGATAACCAACTTCGCGGGCTTGGGCTTGGGCCTGTAGGCGAAGTCGTTCTAACTTCGCCTATGGCGAAGTTGTTCTAACTTCGCCACTTCGTCTCCGCTGGTCAGAATTGCATAGCGACTGTCACAAAACGCACCAACAGACTCCCCTTTGACCGTTGCTCTCAATTCTAACAAACACAAAAGATCATCTGTTACAAAACATGCACCAACAGACACCCTCTTAACTGATGATCTTCTGTTTTCTTCTTCTGGTAGGACTCGATTGCACTGTGATCTTCAAACTCGAACTTCACATATACATGCAACATCCATCCTGTCTTCAACCAGCCGTGTCTGAAACTGTCTTGTAGCTCCACAAATCTACCAATCACCCCGCGTCTTCCATATCAGATCTCCCCTTCAGTGTAAGCTCCTCCGAACTATATCGATCGTGATATTTGACCTGTATCCCCGTGCCTAATCGATCATCTCAACCAACACGTGAAGTTGTTCCTAACTTCACCAACGCGTGAAGTTGGGCTCCCTCCACAACTTCACCCAACTAGTCGGAATTACATAGTAAGATAAGGTTCAATCTTCAACTACTCAACATCAAGTGATCAGTTTCATCACAAAACCACCTTGACAGAATCTAACACACATGACCATTAGTAAATCCGAAGCATCTTCAATCACCAGGGATAACGATCAGAACTTAAACAAATTAATTCCCGATTAAATCCAACTTTTTCCAAAATTTTCACCTTAATAAATAAGCATCCCGGATGCTCGTATCCCACGTTTTCATGATCCAATTCTCGAATGCCTTGAAAATAACATAAATAATAAGCTTTGACCACGATCCAATAATGACGAAAACCCGAAAAATCTGACTTTCTTCAGTTGGTCAACCTCGAACAATAATCATTTCTTGGCCCAAAAACACCCAAATAACCAAACATGTGTCAATATCCAGTTTCAATCAATATCTCATTCGCAACTTCAACTCCATATCCAGAGTTGACCCGTATTTGTTCACACGTAAGACCAAGAGATACCAATTGTCTCTCTTTGTTGGAACAACATTTTCGGTCTCACAATAATCGTGTACACCTGGCCATACAGACGAAAACTCCAATCAAATTTTTTTTTTTAATTTTTTTTAACTTCGCCAAAAGTCAACAGTCAACTTCGCCAAAAAGTCAACTTTGCCAAAACCCTAAAATTTTAGCGACAACTTCGCCTGAACCCAATAACTTCGCCGACGGCGGCTGTTCAGCCAAAAACACATCAGAAACGGGCCAGAAACACCAAAATGCAGATCTCGAACCATAGCATAAGAGCCTAAGGCTCTGATACCACTTGTAAGTCCCCCCGGG
Organism: Bidens hawaiensis; assembly: GCF_021521415.1. Taxonomy (NCBI): domain Eukaryota; kingdom Viridiplantae; phylum Streptophyta; class Magnoliopsida; order Asterales; family Asteraceae; genus Bidens; species Bidens hawaiensis. The sequence goes on from NW_027491276.1 coordinate 38,458, forward strand.
GCGTCGCTGATCGATACGAGATCCGCACGAGGTCTAAGAGTGCGGAATCCTACTAGACTCGTTTATGGTGTTGAAGACGAAGAACACGATTACACACAAACAAACACACGAATGAGATAAACGAATCTGCAGATCCTTTATATAATAATCAAAAACACGGCTGACCCGAGGTGAGCTCTACCTCGGGTCTGCCCACACAACACTCTCTATCTGTTTCTCTCTAAACAATGACAGCTACACAAATACTCTCAGTTTTTCTGGATACAAAACCCTAAACAAGACACACATATATATAGATAACCAACTTCGCGGGCTTGGGCTTGGGCCTGTAGGCGAAGTTGTTCTAACTTCGCATATGGCGAAGTTGTTCTAACTTCGCCACTTCGTCTCCGCTGGTCAGAATTGCATAGCGACAGTCACAAAATGCACCAACAATCTGCAATTGAGATTTGAGATGCATTCGTGGTATAACTTTTAACATTGTTTTATGGTTATTGTTTTTTTCTTTTGGGGTTGTCTTTTGACGCGAGTGTTCCCTTTTCTTGTGTTTTCAGATTTGGAGTCATGGTGAGTGGCAGGTTGCTTATTTCAAAATTAGGGCATAAAGTTAGATGTTGCTTGGAGCAATGAAAAAAGAAGCCTTGATTCTACATGCATTCGATTTTGCAAAATGACCTACTTGACATTTATGTGGTTAGTTTGTGCCCTAATTAAAGCCTTGAAAGGAATTAATAGGTCAAATATTGTTTCTGGTTCAGTTATTCTTTGCTAAATACTTATTTCATTGCACCAATGGAACTCCAAAAAAATGATATCGTTGCCTATTCTTGTTGTGTGTAAATCTGCAATTTTGTGATTTAATAGCCAATATGTGATCTATTTAAAGGCTGGGTAATTGAGATCAGAGGGATTTTCAAAGGATTCAAATAGAATATATGGTTCAGAACCAGAACCGAACCACATCAAATTAAGCTATAATTTAGATCCTATAGCCAAACGCCCAAACCTATTGTTTTGTATGTGGTTCTGAATGGTCGGTAATGTCGCTCTTGCGAGTTTGGGGGTTCAGAAACAGGATTTGCACAGCCCTACCAACGGGTATACTTGCACCTTTTATACTCACTTTGTCTTTGGAGTTGTAAATAATTGTTGTCTGAACTATCCCCCCTTGGATTTTTGTCAATTAACATATTTCAATGATAAACTCTATTCATTCTTTTAGTTTAGTTGTGATTGTTTGGGCGATTTCTTTGCTTTTGGTGGCAATTGTTGCTTTATTATTTTTGTTCCAAGCCGGATAGGAGGATTTAGACCAATGAAATTTAAAAAAGATGAAATATATAGGAATTTAGTTTTTTCAAATGAATAGCAACCTGCAACATTAGTACTAGTGTTGCGAACGAACCGAGCGACTCGCAAGCTACTTAAGCTCGGATTGATAAAAGCTTGATTCAATATACAAAGATTGTCAATTTCACTTTAGTATAATTGGTTCTAATATTATATTTATGAAAATTTTTGAATTTCACCAATTGACTTATACAAATATTAAATTTAGGAATTTAGGAATGAATTACCCATTTGATTCAAGAATTCTTTAATTATGGAATTTCTATATTTTATTTAACTATTGTTTCTTATTTGATTAACTATTAACTATTTAATTAACTATACTTAAGGTTTACTATAAATACGGATCTTTAATTACGAATGTTGACCCATTACTATTAACTATTTAATTATTGTTGACCCATTTACTATAAATACAGAATTCCTGTATTTAGTATCACCAAAATTATTTAATTACGGAAGTTGTATATTTTAATTAATTTTTGTAATTCATTTGATTAAGGATTTGATGATTAAGGAATTGATTAAGCCCTTTTAATGTTTACTATAAATAAGCATGTTGACCCGTTGACTGATGCTAAATAGAGGAATTATGAGTTGTAAATAATTTACTTTTAAATATTCTGATTGATAGTATTGTAATTGATAATTGATGTTCAATTATATTAAAATTGTGTTATTAGTAATAAATAAAAACCAATTTGTGTTAAATTGATAAAATTGTGTTAATATTATAATATAATTTATATATTAGATATACGATATTATAATTGATGATTAATTATATTATTGTAAATTAAACCTAATTGACTAAAATTTTCAAATAACAATATAGATCTACGCTAAAATTTTCAAAATTCACTAATCATAATTGCCTAATTTTCGACATTAATTTAGGTTTAATTTGAATTCCATAACTTTTTGTTTCTAATTAATTCTCTATATACATTCTTTCTATAATCCATTATACCAAAGTTCAATCCGTATAAATACTTGTCTTTCATAGGGTAATTCGTACACTATCAAACCCGCTTTAGCAAAAACGATTATCTTTGTTTCTAAGGTTTATAATTTTTCGTCTGTTTATATCCTCTATGTTTTTTTTATTTTTTGGCTTAAAATTGTTATTGTTCAGATATTAATGTTTTGTTTATTTTTTATTTCTCACCATAGCAAGATGGAGTCAACAAATATCACTATGTTGAACCAACTTGAAGTTATTAATAGTGAGTGTATCCTCAAAGTGTATTGGCATCTGAAGGATAATTCAAAGCCCGATGAGGATTGGTCGATCGAAATGATTTTGCAAGACAAAATGGTATTCTTACACATTCATAATTTTTCTATATCATTCATACAATTTTTTACTAATGTTAATATTAATGTTTCAGGGTAATAGAATTCAAGCCTATTTACGGAAGTCTTGCATTCCCAAGCATGATGTTTTATATCAATTACAATTATTTTTGTTTTATGTTTTTGTTTTTATTTATATTAATAATTATATGATTTTTTCTTATAATCTCTTTATGTTATATATCAAAATCGAAGATTCAATGGAGATCTTCACTATTTCGTTTTTCCGGTAACGCGATTCAAATTTTTCTGATGTAAATTATAGCATCAATTTTACATTTTTTCACATGATTCAAATCTTCCATAATTTGTAATTTATTAATTATGTGATATTAATATTTAATTTTATCATTTCAGGTTATTGTCCCAACTTGATATAGCTAATTAATTTCATGGATTGAGGATTGTTTGATAAGATGCCTTTTATTTTTGTTTAATATTAATGTATATTTCTGTTAGTATTCATGAATTTATTTATTTTTCACAATTTATGTAATTCAATTGATTATTATATAATCCAGAAATGAAATTTAATTGATTATTCTATAATACATTAAATTATCTATAGTAAGATAATCAATCTTATATTGTTGTTGGTCAAAGTCCAATTAATTTACCAATGTCAACGTAATTTAAAATGTTATTATACTTTCCAATATTATCTTACGTTACATTTTTAGATTTATACGCATTTAATATGGTATTTTAGAAACCGATTTTCCCCATTCAAATATCATATATATATATATATATATATATATATCAAAATTCAATTCTCATCATTTATATGAAATTTACAAAAATATATTATAGAGTTTGAATTTCACCATTTGTTAAAGAATATCTTTGCCAAATCCAATTCAATATATTTTCATGATTTTCATTATTGGTCAAAATGTATTTACTATATTTTCATAATTTTAATTACGTAAATACAATAATAAACTTTCCATGATTTTCATTTATTTTCACATTTCCATGATTTTTATTATAGGTTAAATTCTACTTAAAGGTTTCTTGTATTAAGTGAATTTCTTTTGGTGTTTTAAAATTTTATATTATCTACATACTATTTCCTATTAATATTAAATGTATCTTATTAATATAACCATCTATTAAGCATAACAAATTTATACCATATTAAATACACAATTTGAAAATTTTAAAAGATGTTTATAGTTTTCAATCTCATCAAACTTTACATTTACCTTTTATTTATTTTAATTATATATTATTTAGTTAGTCAACTTAAAAAAATGTAAAGTTTTGAATTTTGAATTCTAAAAAAATATTTATTACAATTGATTATGGAAATCAATTCAGATTCCTTAATAAGTTACGAAATTTTACCATCAATTTAGTCTCAAGTATAACAAATTTAAATCCTATTAAATACGGAAATTGATAAATTTAAAATATTTTTTATAGTTTCTAATCGCAACTATCAATATTAATGTCTTCAATCTCAACAAACTTTTAATCTTATACCATTTGACCAAAATTATACAATCATAATTAATGATACTATATTTTGCCAACTTCTGATTTTAAGCCTTTACAATATATGTTGACCACTAATTAATTTATTAGTTATGAGTTATGACGTTTCTTTAAAATCAATTTTGGAAGAAATTTACGACACAATTAGACGTTTTACTTTTTCAAAAATTCTTAAAACGGACTTTTTTTCTAGATTTTTCAAACGTTTACATACTTCATATAATAATTTTTAACTTTTATTATATTTTCATTCTTAGAGAAAGTTTATGCCTCAAATTCCTATGACTCAGCTGTCAGTCGTTTGTTTATCAATGATTATTTGTTTGATATTGAAGATTACAAAAACCGGTATTATAAAAAACTATGATACTCATTAATTATACACACACACACATATTGTTTATATTTATTGTCAAATTAGTTATGCAAAATGTGTATAATACAATACATTTTTATTTTGATTTCATTAGAGTATTATGCTTTAATTAACATGTGTTATTTATACTCATGGTATAATTTATAAACATGTTTTAAATTTTCATTTCTCTCTGATTGTGTTTGTATGTTTTTGTATTTGAATTAAAATATAAATGCTACGTCTTGTAATTAATGTAAAATGATCTTTTTTTATTTGACATCTACATTTCTTTAAAATTATAATAGATACATATATATGATTTTATAGTTTTCAATATCATCAAACTTTAAATTTTATTTATGAGTAAATGTAAATAATGTCTAATTAAATTCAAGATTTGTGCCTTAAATAAAACCAACATATTTCTGATAACCAATTCTAAATATATGTTTGAATCCAGAAAAATAAACTTTCGTTATGTTTATTTTGTGTCACCATATTATAACAGTAGTCCTCAATGTTTTATGTCATTTTAATAATTTTGTAAACTTTAAAACAAAATTGTAACTCAAAGGTAAATTTTGTAAATCAATGGTCAAACATTTCATAACGTGTAACATTACTACGATTGAAACTTATTATTTTTAAAAGAATTTTTAGTTTTAAATTTTTAACTTTTGAATTTAATTTGTCAAACATTCCATAATGTCTAAATATACCATGATTAAAAATTCATTATTACTAAATATATATCCAATTTTAAAATTTAAAATTTACAATAACTTAAATATTTTTACAATCTGGTCAAACAATCCATAATAAACCTATTAATGTAATTATGATATTAATTATTTTAATTATTATTAGAATTCAAAAACATACTAAATTATCTCATTTACATTATATAAATCTTAATGTTGAAAACCCTAACCATTATAATCTCTCTCTCTCTCTCTCTCTCTTGGATTACTATCTCCATCATCGCCAATTCCGGTAAGGGAGATTAATTATTCCGGTAAGGTTTAATTTGATACTCTAATAGTTGATTCTCATATTATTCATTATTTCATTAACAATTCTTTTTTTTTCCTTTTTGTTTGTATTGATTTTAATTATTATATAATTTTCTTATAATCTCTTTAGGTTCCATATTAAAATAAAAAATTCAATGGAGATGTTGAACTATTACGGTTTTCCGGTAAGGTATTTTGAAAAATACTATAATACCAGATGGGTTATTAGCATCTTGAGTTGAAGTCATAACAAGTTCAAGTCAAGATTAGAGTGTATACAAGTTATGGCTCAATGAATCGTTAAACAAGTCATATAAGCCAATTGATGTTTCTAAGTGTTTAGTTATTAGCTATTAAAAAAACCAATTTGTTCTTTTTTATATTAATCTTTGACAACAACGAAATGCTACAAATTAAAGTATAAACCTTGTATAAAAGGAAGCATTTAGGGAGTTGTAAATGTTAAATTTATGATACTTTTGTTAAATAAATAGTTAGATTGTATAGACTTTTGTTCGTGTTTATTTTAAATTACACTTCAATAAGTTCTTCCTACATCTTGTCAAAGTGAAAGGTACTTAAACTATAAAAAAAACACGAGGCTCACAATTGGATGTCAATCCTTACATGTTGAAGAGATAAAATAATTTGCGAATTAATTATTGGATATAGGTGAATGGAATGTTAAGGGTAGGGGTCCAAATGACGACAAATGAATGTAAAAATTACCGATGATCTTCTAATTAACAATTCATTATATCCTGTATATGATTTAATAAACTTTGTATATACTTCGATTTTAGACAAGTTCAATGAACTTACTTTCAAGAACGGACGATATTGTCAGTTAAAATTATTTGTGTTTATTAGACGAATAATATAATATTCAAATATATAATCAAATTTCTTTACGTGACGAATTTTCTATTTTCCACCCGTATACTACACGAGTTAGTAACCTAGTATTGTTACAAAAGATGAGACACACAAGTGTAAAGGTGGATTAACACGCTGTACCGGGAGAAACACAGTTGTAAAGGCAGAATAACACGTGGAGCGCAACAAAGGGAATAGAAAATGTACAACATTCAAAGCAAGAATTACAACATGTAATGCATAATTTGAAACAAATGGTAATCTTGAGTTTGATAAGGTATTTGCAAATTATAATTATAATATATAATAATAAGAAGGACAAGAGGCATGTCTTTGGCCCACTCAACCGAAGTAGGATCAACCAATTTTCATCAATTAAGGTATTGCTTTCTATCTTATTTCGGCTTTCTGTTCTATTTCACTGCTTGCCATTGCAACTATTTAGAGCTTCAGGTTTAATGGTATGGTCCGGGCATTACAATCTTAAACTCACACGCTCTGTAGGAGGTACCGTGTGTCAACCTTAAAAAAAAGGTCGATTTTTTTCTTATTTTTAATAAAAATTATTCGTCTCGAGAGAGTGGATGACCGAAAAACGTATAGAATCTATTTAACCAACTACGTATAAGACGTACGGGTCATATTCAAATTGGATTTGACCCATAACTCGGGTGAATATAAAGTAGGCTCGAGCATAAGCTTCGATCATGCTTAACCCGATAAGCTCGGCCAATTCATTAAATTTCATTAGATTAAACTTGGTCCAATTCACTAAGCCACATTAGAAGGGCTCGGCCTAATCCTCAAATCCGCACCAAGTTGGTCTTGGCCTAACTTCACCAACCCGCCATCCTTAGACAAACGGGCTCGGCTTAGTAACCGGCAACCACCAAATCAAATTTAATAGGCCTGATCCTATTCAATAAAACAAAAACCCAACTCCAATGATATGATTAACAAATAACAATCAAATCTTAATTCTTACCATATATCTTAACAAACAATTTGTTAGGTTGATGAGATGACTATGTAGTTATAAGTAAATGAAGCAGTTAGTTAAAAGTCAATGAAACAATTAGTTGAAAGGGTGTCCATGTTGATGAAATGACTACGTAGATGCACTTTGTTCAATTAAATTGGCACTTTATACTAATATTATTTCACTGACTTTGTTTAACAATAACTGGAAGAAGAGATTGTTAACTTAATTCTCTATTATATTATATATAGGTTACTCATAAATGTTAGGCTGATCATTAACTATTAGTTAATGTTGATCAGTATATGTAGTTGATATTTGTTTTTGTATCTTCAAGGTTTGTACATTTTGACATTTTGTAGTTGCGAATTTTAAAAGTGCATTATTTTTATTTCTTTCCTTTTTATATACCATGGTTCCATTCGGTACATTTGATTAGGTCATGGGTTATACTCTAAAGCCAAACATAAATTAAGATGACATGATACTTTAATGATGGATTAAATCACTTCTCGCTTGTGTTAAATTTATTAAAAAGGGCAATGGATTATGTTTTTTACGGGTTAAAAGGAAAAAAACAATATATTAAATTAATAATTAATAGGAGTGATATTGAATTAAATGGATTAAAACATTTCCTTTGAGTGAGATGGAGTGAAAGAGAGGAAAATAAATAATGTGATGCTTATCTGAAATTAAGAGGAGTTAGATATATTATACACCATGACCTTAACCTATCATTACTTTTTATTAAACAACAACTCACACCTTATAACTGATTTTTGGAACGACAAATTTCACTCTGCTCCTTATAAATACACATTCTTTTTGCGTACAACTACCGAAACAAACCTCTTGGAAAAGCCCTTTGACATCAACATACCATTATCGTTGAGTTAAGTCAATAGAATAATATTAAGTTGTAAAACTAGCCACAATGCATACTTTATACAAATCACACAGGAAACCCTGTCTTCGACCATTAGGCCTAGGGGAATGTTTTGATCAAAAATTAAACGAGGATAATCAAGTAACCAAACATTGTGTATGAGGTAGGATGCTAGAATATTTGATCAAAGTAATAAGTAAATGTTGCACGTGACACAACGATTTAGCGAGTAAAAAGCCCGTGATCCTTAAAGGAACTCCGGCAAAAAACCTCGGGAGGGGAAACCTATCCCCTGCCTCAATTATATTAAGTTAAAATAGGTGAATACAAGTGTTCGAAGTGCTTGATCGCTGCTATGAGTACAAAAGAGTGTATACGGGTGTGTGTATGTGTCATATGTGATCATGCTACCTTTATTTATAGTTACAACAGCTATTCACTAGGAATTATAATAAGCAATAATAGGCATTAATTGTCCTGTCAAGGTACCTGGAGCTAAGGCTGTCGCTTTTACCCAAAACGCGAAACCTAACCCGAGAAAACATAAACCCGAACCCAAACTAACCCGACCAAAAAAACCCGAACCCGAGAAAAGGCCAACGCGAACCCGAATCGAAGTAATTCGGGTTGATTCTTGGGTCTGATTTCTAGGTTTCGGGTCAATCCGAATAAACTATTTGTTTAAAAACATAATATTATTATTATTAGGTGTGTAGACTTTATACAGAACACTCTAAAATTCCACTTGTTCATATTCCACCTATTATAGTTGATCGATTGTTTAATGTTTATATATATGTTCTATTTATGCATGGCTAATAACAATGCGATAGAAGAATATGTTGGTTTACCTTACTATATTTATTTATAAATTTGGTTATTTACGTAACAAGTAAGAAAAATATGTTGTTTTAGTTTTCGTATTGTGGTTTTTCTTTACTTCTTTTTATTTTCCTATTGTTTTCTTAGATACCCGAAACCCGATTAACCTAACCCGAAAAAACCCGAACCCAGAAAACCCAAACCCGAAATAACTGTGAGAGATTTTGGTTGGGTTTCGAGTCTAAAATAAAAACTTTGAAACCCGAAGAACCCAAAACCCGAAAAACAAACCCGAAGAACACCCCTACCTGGAGCAGTTACATATTTGCATATCTTCATCATTAAATGGTGGCTATAATTTCTATAACGTGTTAATATTGAATGTTTGACCTGGTCTTCAGCTAGGAATTAATTATTAAATGTTACTTGCAAGACCAAGTCAAGGGTGAAAAGATTATGTCAACAAATAACATTGATTACCTAGGATACTGTCTTATGTTTGTGATCATGATACACTGTGAGGATCTTTATCATGGTTATGTCCGTCAGGATCCTGATGCGATGCAAGGATCCTTAAGTTGACCCTGAATTCTAAGACCTTGGAATTAATTTTGCCCATAACAGGGTATACCTTGATGCCCCAAGCGTTAGATCTTAGTTGACAAGGGTTAACGAGTGACACACCACTCCCTCCATGGGTTAAGGGACGTTAAATGCAAGGTGGGTTAAAATGTTAACGGGTTTATAATCCTTCACACACACATACACGCAATAATTTAAAAATCAAAATTACATTAAATAAAGAGAGGTAAAGGGGGTTAAACAATTTCCTTACAGAAAGGTGAAGTGAAATGAGGTGATATAATGCTAAATATTTATGTTCCCGTGTATATTTAATTAATATTTTAATAGTTTTTGTTTGTTTTTAGTCGAGATTTGTATACTACTAACGTTTTTATGTTTCGTAGGTTCCGGGGTTTGATCGTGATGAAAAAGGGCGAAAAACGAGCTAAAACGAGCCGTAACGGAGATCCGGACGCATCAGGAAGGAACCGGACAGAGAACCGGTCAGACCGGGCCTGTCTGACCGCCCCCCATAGAAGAGCACGCCGTGCCGCGCCTAGGGGAAAGGCAAAAAGGCGCCTAGGCACATCTGGGCTAGAGTTATTTTGTTTTTGCTTCTTGTCGGGCCTAGTTTTCGCTATTTAAACGCATTTAACTTAAACCTGACAATAACCTTAAGCCACCAGCCGAATTAGAGAGTTTTTGGAGCCATCTTACGAGTCTCGTGGTGATTTTGAAGGCAATAGAACATCCGGTGAAGAGCTAGACGTTTAAGATCGAAGAATACGGGTTTTATCGCCTATTATCTTTCGTTCTTTATTATTACACCATATTTTCAGTTTCTATTACTTTGTTTGATTTAGATTTTAATATGCTAGGCTAAATTCCATAGACTGCCTAGGTCGTGATGAACCTTAGTTCGGTTTGAATTTTATTTGGATTTTCGTTTCGTTATGGATTTTATGTTTTAAGTAAATGGTTGAGTTTGATTCAGTTAATGCGTATGATTACTTGGTTTTGTTTACTTGAATTTATTGTTTCACATTGCCCTTGTTGATTGTTTCATAGGATAGGGTTTTGTTAGGTCATTTACTGTGTGTTCTTGACTAGTTTGTGATTAATATGCATTAAAATCATAGAAACAATAAAATCAAGTAAATAGATAAAAGTGAACTGCCAGCCTAGAAAGCTGTAAGGTGATAGGTTGTTGATAGATCTTTGCTTGTCGGGATTGCTAGATTTAGTTCTTCGTAAGGAGTCCGTCAAGGTTTTATTGTCAGCTTAGTCAATTAAATTAATTGAGTCTGCTTTGCTATCTTTTGAATTCTGCGCTGTAAGGTAGGTTTTCGTCATAAAAGATACTTAGACATAAGCGATTAAATAACCGTAAGGAAGTTTAATATAAAACTGGTGAGTCTTAAAACTTGTTAGAAATCCATAGGCGTCTTCTTGAAGTTCAAGGGTCCTTTTCGGGTTTTCTGTCAAGGGTCTATCTTATGATCCCGGTTCCATAACTTGCGTTTTTCCATTTAAATTAATAATCGTAACTTTGGGGATTCCGGTCTGGGTAGTTATTTTAATCATCTGAATCAATCCAAGTTTTCTAAATTGTTTTTTAGTTAAAATTAATTAGGTTTAAGTTTTATTAATTAATTAATAAGTAATGATTATGTTTTATTATTATTTAAATAATTATTGTTTGTTTTATTATTTTATTAATTAGTTATTAATAGTTTAATTAAAGTAATCATTAGTTAATTATTATTAGAGTTTTAATTAATTAGTTTTAAAATCTCCCTCAAATATTATTAATAAATAGTCGTGTCTTGTAGTTGAGTCTAATTTGCTAGTTTCGTAATTTAAAGAGTCTCGTGGATTCGATATCCGGACTTACTTAGCTGTACTAGAGTCGACCGGTTCACTTGCCGGTTAATAGTTTAAGTTAAGTTTAAGGGTCTAGAGTATTACTTAGTGTCTAGATTAGTTTATTTTTAGTTAATAATTATTTGACTACTTCAAGTACATCAAGAGGTAAAGTATGTGATGTAGTGCCTACGTAGAGTTAAGAAAAGTGAATGTATACCCTACGTAGAGATAAAGGGGGTTAAACAATTTCGATTTCGTAGCAAAAACCCATAGCAAATAAGTTAGGTACGAGACTTGTACCTACGGACCAAATCCTGTAGCAAACCCCTGTTTGCTAGGTTTACTATAGATTTGCTACGGATTTGGCGGAATCAAATACCTCTTTTTGTAGTAGTGAGATGCGTATTTATCCATTTAATTGATCAGAAAGGTAAACATTTTGTTCAAAATGTTAAGTTATCTTTATGGGCTTTGTTCATGAGTTTAGGATTAATATCAAATTATTTTTATCTTATTATAGGTTAACATGTCCTTCCAACTAGCCTTGGTTATAATGACCCTTTAGCATCCAGGTTTGGTACTAAGGAAACCGAGTTATACAATACATTAAGGTACTTCGAAATGAAAGCTGAGCTGCCAATTCTGGAAGTAAAAGGTGTGTTACTATACACTTTGTTAATTTAACATGGACAAGATATCATACACTTTGTTTTGAATGTTAGGATACTTTATGTTAGGATAACTTTGGTATTTGACATTTTAGTTTGTAATTTCTTTTGTGGAGTTATATGAAATTATGATATATGATTGAATTTAAAAAATATGACCATATTAGCATGTTTAATATATAAAATTGCTTAAACCAAAAACTAAATAAATAAATAAATTCATGGTCACAAAAAAGGTTGCAAGTTGTAAACAAGCAAGCAGTCACAAAAACGGTTGCAAGTTGTAAAAAGCAAGCGGTCGCAAAAACTGGTTGCAAAATTTGCAACCATGTTAAACCGGCTGCAACATTTGCGACTGTTTTAAACAGGTTGCAACATTTGCGATTGCTTTAACTGATTGCAACATTTGCGACAGTTTTATTAGTTGCAAAATTTTATCGCAAAAGCATAGCAGCGGTTGGAACTTGGTCGCAAGAAGGCAATTGCAACGCGTCTTTTTCCAACCCCAATTTTGGTCGCAAAGCGACCGCAACAAGGAAATTGCAAACGTTTTGCGACCGCAACCCTGGTCACAAAAGCCCAATTTTGTAGTAGTGATCGAAGGTTGTGATGACAGTCAACTATTTGGAATTGTAACCTTTGTTGAAGCCATGGCTAGAGATCAAAATCTTGAGTAATTTGATTGATGTTGTGAGTCTTTTTTGGTAGATAACATGTTGGTATGCGGGTCACATCCATGCTATTGCACTTATAAAAATGGTGAATCGATGCCCTCTTTTCTTTTTCTGATGTCGAATTAAGGTACTGTATAGTTAGCTATTTGTTTGTTTTTGTTGTAAAGGTAGTTAGCTTTTGATTAAGTTGATCTTCGCTTTGTTTTTTTCGGTTTCTGTTTTTGTGTTTTGTTAATTTCTGCCCTATTTTCTGTGTTTGTGTTATGTTTTGGTTGACTTTGATCTCGGTTTGGTTATTTGTTTGTATCAATATGGTTTTTTTAATCTGGTATTCATATTACAGTAATAAAGGTAACATTATGATTGATCTCCACATACATGTGTTGTTGATTTTCTTTAATTTTGTTCATTTGTGTTTGCACATATTAGTGTCAAATCTGATAATTGCTTCCGTTTGACCTAAAATGTCAAAGTACAAATATTATATTACTTCCATGAGAAACAGAAGTGCATTCTCACTTAGGCACTCGTAGTGGGCGACATCTTCCAGCGAAATTTGGGCGATTGGGGCGATAACACTGTAACAACTTGGGTTTTTTCGTTTATTTTATCAGTATCAAATACTCGATCCGTTTTCATTTCCGGGTATCATCAAAACGTTTCGTTTACGAGTTAATAATATTTTTATTATTTTCATTATTATATTTAATTAATTAACTAAAAGAAATTTGAGTTATATCTAATATTTACCCTAAATATATCTTTTAACCTTCTTTGTTTCCACACAATAACTGCAGGGACTAGATTGTAAATCATATAAACTTATATTATAACCAGATCCAACACCCAACCCGTATCCAAACCCATAACCCGTTTACCCAGATCGTATCTTGCACCCTAATCTTCGTCCTAAACATGGAATTGACTATTGTATATCATTGAAACGTGTATTTCTAACCTCACCGACAAAGTTAAATTTTTTTAATAATTGGCTCCTTTTATATTTCATAGAAACATCCAAACAATTTACAATGAAGTGGCAGGTAAGCGGGCAACAAGCTGCTCCGCAACCCCCTATTGGATAGCAAACTCAATCCGACTAAAAACAAAGTTTTGATTCTTATGGGCTGATACGTTACTATACACAACTTTCTGAACCCTATTCAAAAGGTCCACGGCATCCGGAGCTAAGAAACCAAAAGCGTCAAAGGCGAAGGGGATAAACACGTGTTGATTCTCCAAACAAGCTCTCTCGTGTTTAGCAACCTTGCCCGATGTCGCCTTCAATGCTGCCTGGCCTGCTACAAATCCAGTGTCCCTAATCCCAACAAAAGGGACACTCCTGTGAGGTCGACACAAGCGTGTTTTCCCCCTACCCACCCAAAAACAAGTATATCGGCCGGTCGTAATGTAGATCTTCCTTCTTAAGGATCCCTAAGAAAGTTTACGGGGGCTTCCTTTTTAGCCGAAATTCCGGCTCGTTTAAGAACATCGCATAGAACATCCCTCACCAAATCATGCATGTACTTAAACCCAGGCAACTCTTTGCAGTGAACCGCATGCTCGCCAAAAGAATCCAAACAAACCTTACGGCAAACCGGGCACGGCTCATCTACTGGAAACAAAGGGATCATTAACCGATACTTCAGGATGCCCCGGTACTCCAAAGCCGACATATGTTGGCCCAATCCTTCAATAGGGAGAACACTTAAGAAATCTTGAGCCCGAGGAGCCCGAAGACACTCAAACACCGCTTTCTGACGAGGGGATAAATCAAACTTCATTTCCAAACTATTGATGATTCCACTATAAAGGGCACTCGCCAAAGCATGTTGGGCTTTAGGGGGGGGGGGGCGGTGTCTTTATTAGAGAAACCGCTAATGTCAATTATTATACGTAATAACTAAAATACATCGTCGTCCTAACCCGTATTTCATTAGACATCATAACGATCTTTATAATCCAATTAATCCCGTCTGCTCAACCCTTGTTACGTCGTTTATCAAAGCCCTAAACTGAATTGGTTTGTTTCTGGCCATAAACCCCTGTTCGCCGGCTTATCTCGCCGTCAGTTTGTCTCCACCGTTCAGCATTAGATCATCGATGTTTGAGGTAATTAAACTATGCACCTAGATCGACATGGATTAATTAACGTTAACCCTAATACTAATTGAACAATCGCATAACAGTTAATCGGATTGTAGAACCTAGGGTTTGTAATCAATTTGGGGCTAAATACTGAAATCCGTATATAAGGAATCGTTTTTCATTATCACCCAGCTGTCATGTTAGAGCTGCTGGTTTGTTGTGCGTAACGTTACACGCTGAGCCGGCCAGGGGTGCAGGCGCAGGTTCGAGCCCTGGCCAGCCCAGTTTTGGATTTTTATTGTTTTTGTTATTTGTTTTAAGGTTTAGGTGTTTAAATAATTACTTATAATTAATATTAATTATTAAATAAATATTATTTTATTAACACCGACATTTTGGAGCTTGAGTTTCTTGTCAAATCTCGTAAAAGCTTTTGTTTACACATATATATATATATATATGTTATATATATTTCATAATACTAAAATTAACATTATACTATTAAAACCCGACACCAATATTGGTGTTTTCTCGTCGTTGAACGTCGTTGTAAATTTGTTATATTAATTACATATATATTAAGTAGTTTTTCCTTAAAAGTTTTAAATAAAATTTTTATTTACACCTTACTGCATATTATATTTAAATAATTACATATTATTATTATTATTATTATTATTATGATTATCTATTTATATTATCTTATTTATTCAAATGATTAAAAGTATATCTCATTTTATATTTAATTAAATTATTTTATTTAATTTGTATATTTAATTTAGATTTTTTTATTTTAAGCATATCTTAGATTAATTAAATTATTTAAGTATTTAATATTATATCATGAGTTACAAACACTGTCCCCCGGCGAAATGTGGGGCGATTAGGGGGGGGGGCATCCTTTTGTCGCTCTTCTTCTCTCTGCTTCTCTTTCTGATTATTATTATTATTATAATATTGATTGTGTATGGATATATATATATATATGTATATATATATTAAGGTACAACACCATTACACTGCAAAAATAAATTTTTACCCTTTGCTGACTGGACGTCATGTGTCGCAATTCGCCCAATTTGTAGCCCGTCCACTACGCATAGCTTTATTTGTCAAACAAACTAATATTACACCTCAAGTATATCTTATCAATTAAATTACAAACGTCTTAAACCTAAACTTTTTAGTTTGTGGTTAAATCTGAATAGTTTGTCTCACGCAGATATTGCACTTCTATACATATATACAAGTATTGTGCATCAACAATAATCAATGACGAGACAACTACAACATTCTTCAATGACATGGTGGCTGCTTTGTGGCGAGAGCTGCAAAGCCTGGTCGAAAAGACTAATATAATAATATTCCTATCGAACCACCATCAGACTCTGTTATCAGTTTTTTTAATAATGTTGTAAAAACGCAATGGTATGTTTTTGTACACACTTGGATGTTCAGCCCAACCCAACGTAACGCGCCGGAAAAAAAAACTAGTTTAATTTAATTTACTCATTCCGCTGCTATGATCTAATCACACTAAATTGAACTAGATCACTGACTTCAAATTAGACATGTTAGAACAATTTTTTTTTTAGTTTAATTTTATCTTTGCTATATTTTGTATATTATTTTTGAAAACGATTTGAGTATATTAATCCAACAGAATAATTGCCAACAGAACAAATATGATAAATCTATAATCCAACAGAAGAATTGTAATGTTGATGAGTAGTTAACAAATAGACTAACTCTTTATGGTTGTACACGTACACCTACTGAATTATGTCCATGGATAACTGTTCACGTCTCTTGCATGTGAACTCACTAGCTTTATAAACTAACGTATTTTAATCATGTATATCTGGGCTAAACTTTTATTAATGGATCATGCATCAGATGGTCGATTTGATTATTTAAATGCATTTGCTTAGACAATTAATAGATGGTGGCAGTGCTTTGATATAGTATGGTTGTGTTTAAGACAATCGAATTCTCATTTAGTTTTCAAGTAAAAACAAAACAATTCAATGACACTACAATCACCAGCATTCCACTCATTTTCATTTATATTTTAGTTCCTAGATCTACAATTTCATACATTAATATTCGAGCATCAATATTTCATTCATCCTAGCTCGATCCATTTAAAATGCTTTACCACCTAAACTTTCACAAAAAAAAAATTAATAAATTAAAATGACAACCAAAAGGTCCAAAATGAGAAGCATTTTATGTCACTGAGACTTAGATATGTATAAAGATTAAGTAAAAAAAAAGACATATATTTAGTAGATCAACAGTCTTTCCAAATAACTATATGAACATTCAACAAAGTGACAAACATTAAGTACCTAAATGATCTGTGAATATATGGAACATATCAGGTTTATTCAAACAACAAGAAATGAATAATAATATTTAGTACATATACTCTAGAGTCGATGCATTTATTTAAACGTACGCAATAAGATACTAAAAGGACAACCAAGTACCATGATTTAGGACAATATTTGAAGTTAGCTTACTGGAATCACTCCGTATAACATTCAATGACTGATACGATCGTAGGAATCTTGATGAATTTGTAACGACGGAACCCTGCTTCTTCCAAAATCCTCTTCCAGTCAGCTTTTGTCCTTTCTTTTCCTCCAACAAAGCATCCTAGCATTATTATATCAAAACTGATACGTGCATCATCGAAGACATCATCACCTCCGGGATTTAGGACAATATCCGCTATAATTACTTTCCCGGTTCTTTCAGTTATAGATTCTCGACAATTTTTAAGAATCTGTACACACTTGTCATCACTCCAGTTATGCAGTATTAACTGTAATCATGGTCTCAGACATAATATATTAGCTAGATTTTATTGGTATATAGTTAACACAGTTTATATGTATGTTTTATTTGATTTCATTTGTAACTATCATAAGAGTAATCATACAAATAGTAAATTAAGTGATAATACATAATACTTGATATAGTTTTAAAATGCTTCTCTAAAAAGATGCCTAAACATGGGAATACTTGTCTTAACAACCGACATGTATTTATACCGTTCGCATTTGACACTTTTGTTTTCCTTGCAAATGAAGATGTGGGGCTACTTAACCAAGTCCAACGGGTCATGCATAGTAATGTTATGACTCTAAGATCTATCGATGTAGCGTTTAAAAGATTGAGTTTTCCAATTCAAAAAGGCTTACGGCACAACTTGTTGCCCGTTTGCCCTTTGTCTTGATGTAAACACTTCATATTTGTCAAACCAATAATATAACCAGAGGCAATGACTTTTGAAAATGTATACTACTTTTATAAAAATCAGTCGTGTAATAAAATACATATACTTACAAAAAAGTATGTGTATTGTAATAATTTACGAACTACAAGGTGGGGGTCTTATTTAGCTAAACCACCCGGTCCATCCGTTAGTTCTAAGTTCGCTCTAATAAATTTTTATTTAATTACCAGAATAAGTTCTTTATGTTTCTGTTCTTCTTGCGTTGATCTTTCTTACTCTCAGTCTTGTTTATAAATAGTTTTGTCTTGTTTATAAGACGTGTGGGTTATATTGTTAAGTGTGTTGGATGCTGAATCCCTTTGTATTGATATGCATATGAATAATATCAGGTGTAAACTCTTTTGAATAGATATACATGTGAAAAATGTTTTGATTTCTTATGTAAAATTATGTGAACTATTTTTATGTGTCTTAGATAATATTATACATGTAACAATATGTGTTGATAATCTTAACTTGTTCACTATGTCAGATGACGTTATTATCAATTAGTTGAATTATACACTTATATTAAGTCACTCAATTGGTTTGCTTACCAAGTATAAGGTTAGTAGCACAAACTAGTGACAAATAGTTCTTTTATTGACGTTATATGTCAATGCAAAATTTAATCAAGATTCAGACCAAAATTAAATGACAGCTTATGTATAGTTGTTTGTTAAGCAACATAATATGGAGACAAGGCTGGCTCCGAGAAAGTAAAAATAATTTTGGGCCGAATGCGAAATTTTTTTTTGACCTTAAATAAAAGTAGTTGTTTGTTCGGTTTAAACAATTTAATTTTTATATGGGTTTATTTGGTTAGAATTGGCTTGTGTAAAAACCTTTTGTATAAAAATAAGATTAAATATGACTCAAATGAGAGTAAACCCACAACCTTTGGGATGGAAATAGCACCTTTTTGCCACTAGACCAAACTAATGGTTATGTAATTAAGTTTAAACACTAAATATACATATTGTTTTAATAAAATACATATAATTAAAAAGAAAATCAGGCCTATAGGGTGTTAGGCCTGTGATCGTCGACCACCCGGCCACACCTTATAGCCGGCCCTAATGGAGATGTCACAAACACTTGAAAAAATTGAAGGGGAAAAGAAAAAAACCTACTAAAAGGAAGGATTAGAGTAAGTCACCTATCTCGTTCAAGAGTTTATCAGTAGAATACCCCAATCATATTTTATATAAAAATCTCTTGACACGTATTTATAAGAGAGCTGAGTGAATTACATGTACTTCATAGAGTTTTAACTAGTGTTTATTCGAGTTATAAATCATAAAATCTACAGAAATACCCATTAGTAAGCAATAGTAACCACATAAATTAAGTTTATGTTTGTTTTTGTTTCAAACGTTTGTAATAGGCTTATGTCTACGTGTGCGCATACATATGCATCTGAAGATAATTTGTTTTTAAAAAAATATATAAAACTGCTTTTTTTTTGTCTTAAAAAATAAGTTAATATCCAACATATTCACATTTCTTCACACTTCTTAACATCCTACCAATACCCAATGTCCAACACTACCACCACCCACCATGCGCCACCACCACCATCACCACCACCGTTCGCCGCCACCACCACCCACTGTCCGTCACCACCAAAGTCCACCACCCATCACTACCGTCCACCACCACCGTCCATCACCACCACCACCCACCTTCGGCTACCACCACCGTCTATCACCCACCACAACCGTCCATCACCACCATCCACCGTTCACCGCATACCACAATCGTCTGACACCAATTTTCAACCACCACCCGCTTCCATAGTTCGTACACCACTACCAATTATTTTTGTAGTTTACGGATGTAAATGACTTCTATCTACTGTGATATGTATGATAGGTAACTAATTTTCAGCTTATGCAGACGATATCTATTTTATAAAACAAACAACATTATATATTCATATTGCAGACCTCCAGACCACATCTTCAGTTGCAGACATGAAATCAGATTACATACAGTTTTTGTCTTAAAAAACAAACAACACTTAAGTAATAATCTTGTATTAGTATGAACTTAGACCACCATAGTAGGGCGCTTCTCACCCTCAATGCGCCCCATAGCGTCGGGAACACCGTCCCCCGAGGAGCTATGGGCACTTTGGAGGGGTGGACGCTTCATACACTGCGCCGAGTAGGGGGAAATGGTGGAATGTGATTTGGTGTGTTTGTGTTTTTTTTATTTTGTTAATAAAATATAATAATAAAATAATAATAGGCAATGATTTAAAGAGACTCCATATATTCACTACACTTATTTTAATCAAAAATCCCCTGTACTAACGTGACGTCACATGTCGAAAACACTCCAACAAAGACTCCATGATTATCCTAAAAAGATTAGGTATCTCTTTCTCTCTTTAAATGGATTATTTTAAAACTCTATCAAAAAAGAGAGATGAGATGCATATCATATTATTAGTGTATTGTAACAGCATCTCGGTGGTTCACATTGTTTTTAAAATATTTTAATTAATATATATATTTTTAGCTTTTAGATATTATCATTTGTACATTGATATAGGTAGAATTCACGTATTTTCACGGCCACAAAACACTATCCTTTTATGGGTCGTTCTTTTGTTTTTTAATGCCACCACCTTCGGTATCATCAAATTCGTATCGGTTTGTAACCGCAACACACATGTTTTTCTTTTCATCTTTTATTGCTAAATTTATTATTTTTGTTTATTTCGGTGTCTTAACCCGATACCGATTAAATTCGTGCCGGTGTACCACAAGAATGCACGGTTTATATATTTTTAAGTATGTTAATTTGTGGTATATACACGTTGACAAATTAAATCTTTTACTAGCGACACCATCAGCCCCGCACAAACGCTAGGTGTGGATAGCTAGTTCATGTTATGTAGCGTAATCAAGATTTAGAATACTTTTGTATTAACAATAAATCGAAACATTTGCATGTTAACCCTATCTCAACACAGAAATAATAATAATAATAATAATAATAATAATAATAATAATAATAATAATAATAATAATAATAATAATAATAATAATAATAATAATAATATACTTAGTTTTAAGCGTGAAAGAGTATACCTTCATAAAGAATGAATCTCCAGGGGGAATGGATGTAAACATGTCACCACCAACATGGGCAATTCCTTCATATGATGGTGCAGATGAAATAACATGAGGCAAGTCGAAATTAATACCTTTAATATGCGGATATTTGGTTACAATTTCATTTAGTGTCGCCCCAAGGCCACCCCCAACATCAACCAAAGTTCCTTTTAGACTACCAAAATCATAGGTTGACATGATGGCCTCCATTTGGATCCTTGATAAGCATACCATCGCTTCATTGAATATCTTATTCGCCTGTGGGTTTTGAGCAAAGAGATCCCATATCTCCATTCCATATGTTTTGGAGGCTGGGGTACCGCCCTCTTGAATGGCTTGATTCATGTTATAAAAAGGTGAAAACGTAAGGGGGTCCGTGCCATACGTTACCAATGGTGCGAGGGTGTTCCTCGTGTCTTTTAAGAGAAATTTAGAACACTCGTTGACAGAGTAGAGTGGTTCTTTGCACCCTGGTTGATGCACCTCATCAAATATTTTATTGTGGACCAAGAACCGCATGAGACGTGAGAGTCCATCCACATCTGGTGATGTAGAGTTGATCCCATCAGCGATTTGAGACAAGCTAATCGGTCCACCATTACGATTAATTATGCCAGCAATGTCGAGTTGCAAGGCACATCCTAACGCAGCATTACTAAAAGTAGAAAAGAGTTGTTTATAAAGCCATGCTTGGCCTCTGATTACTGCATCGTCTTCTTTTTTAGTTACTAGACTCATTTCCAGGCGGAAGTAGGAAACAAGAGTATTAATGTTGTGAAATGAGGGTGTAGCTAAAAGGATGGTGTTTGTTTAGTTTAAATAGGCATTTTATCAACATGGCACTAATATAAAAGCCTAGCCTTAAGCCACCTAAGTTTGACAAAAATATATTATATGTTCTAATGTTCGGTTAATATATTTGACTTTTGTCGTCTCCTAAAAGTTGAGTGAATGACAAATGAACAGAGGCAAACAAACCGGTAACACAATCGATAATTTTATTTATCTATATTTCTTATTATGATATGTTTTCTCATCTTTGTGTAGTGGGTTAGTTTTTTGAACTTGTGGTCTGTAAGGTGTAACAATCCAATGAAATGGAGATAAGCAACATACACACATGCATTCAAATTCCCCATATCCTGAACACATAGGGTATAACACATAGGGTATGTTTGGCAAAACTAGCTAATAGATGTAGCTGAACCTGATGGCTGGTGGCTTGAAGCTAGAGATGTACAAACCGGTTCAAAACTCAAAACCGGTTCGGGTTAAAACCGGTTCGGGTTGGTCAACAAAAGTCAAAACCGGTTTATGATCGGTTTCGGTTCGGGTTGAAACCGGTTTCTTACCATCTTACCATAGGTTTCGGTTCTGGTTTTTATCAGTTTCGGGTAGGGTTTTGACAGGTTTTTGTCCGGTTTTGGCCGGTTTCGGTTCGGTTAACCGGTTTGAAACCAGTTTTGGTGGAGAAAACTACAAACCGGTTCCAAACCTCCGGTTTCAATCGGTTCCAAACCGGTTACTACATAATCGGTTTTAAACCGGTTCGGTTTCAGTTCGATTTTCGGGTCTATTCGGTTAACCGGTTTGTTTGCCCACCTCTACTTGAAGCTGGTAGCTATAGCTTTTTAGATATATTTTTGGCAGAGTAGCTGAAATTTTTAATAAAATGTATAAAATGACCAAAATGAACATAACTAAAAAATAGTAGTAAATGTATTAATTTTGGAATGTTATTTAAGTAATTTAAAAATACTAAAAGTTTTTGTTTTTTCTAAACACTACCAATAGGAGCTTCAAGCTTTAATCTTTTAAGCTTTAATCTTTTTTCTCATGACCTAAAAGATTCAAGCCCCCTTTAACCAAACATGGCTTTTAATTGAGCATGGATTTTTTCTTAAAAGTTTGAAGCTAAAAGCTGTTAAAAGCTCTCAACCAAACATACCCCTAATGCATGATTTCCCTAATAATAAAATAAGAAAATCTTTAAAATAGCAATTTTTGACCAACAATTTCCAACTTTAACCATGGCTTTGAAACACAATACCCAAAATAGCCACTCAAAAAACATCACCCGACGGAATTTTTAATGGATCTGACGGTATTTGTTAAGGAACTCGTTGACTTGTAAAATATCGCCACATGTCAACGTATTAATGGATCTGACGAAATTCGTTAAGAAACTATCGAACCTTTAATACGAATAACACATTAACCTATCTTGTAACTTTCACGAACAACATGAAAATATAGAGCAAGATATTAAATTCTAGAATGGAAAATCGGGTTAGCAGAATAATGAGTAGCACTAAGGTTGTCACAATTTGTCACACCCCACCTTGGCAGAAACGCGTGCGCACGGCGAAGATGGATAATCACATCTATTAATTAAATCAAATATCACATTTATAGATCACCAAATAGTTTAATTGTTTTACAAAATAAAAGGTTTGAGAGTATTTCAAAACAAGACATAATTATAGGATTTCCAAATATATGCCTCAAAATAATCTATGATGTAGACTTAAAATCCCCCAAAATTGGTGATCCGACATGCAATGCTTGAAACCCACAATTCTTCTTACTTGTTTAACAACCTAAAAAACATACTAAAAACGTCAACTTAATGTTGGTGAGCTCACAAGTTTAATAACATAATATAAATCATTTGTTTTTAAAAGTTAAATCGTTTACGTTAGAAATTTAAAAATATGTAAATTAAAAATAATGTAATGTATGATTCTTTGTAAACTTGAAAGGAGTCCGAACTAATATATAACACATGAGCCTATAATAAAACCTGCATTTGTTGTTACTTGCCCGGTATTGTAACCCCACGGTATATGTAAGGCCCCGAACCCGGTGACCCTAATTTAGCGTCGGATTTAGTCATAAACATAGTTCTTCAAATCAGAGTTTATTAAAACTTTTCGCGGAATATAAAACATCAATCATTTGTTACAAAACATTAAATCTTTTCTTTGATACCATAACACAAAACTTTATATTTAAAACATCTTTACTTCTTTCTTCAGATGCCAGCCGTTCAATCCATGCCGTGTGTCATCCTCATGCTAACTCTATAATCAGCTCACCTGCGTGCATACTAAAAGTCAGCTACGCTGAGTGAGTTCTAGTTAATCGAACGCCATACAATACATACACATACATACATATCCGTAGATACATATCCATACTTCACTAGTTACCCTTCTGTTCTACATACATACTTGCTACCATACATACATACATATCTACAATCACTAACCTCAGTCTACCGAGAGTACGTTCATAGTTCACCGTCTATACCTGTACTCAAGGTCGTGAACACGTACAAGGTTCGCAGTCCTTACCTATGTTCACCATTTATGGTACGTACAAGGATCGCGGTCCTTCCCTATACCATAGTACATCCACAACACGTACAAGGTTCGCAGTCCTTCCCTATGTTGCAACCTAATTCATAGCACGTACGAGGTTCGCAGTCATCCCCTATGCTACAAAATCAGCACGTATAAGGTTCACAGTCCTTTCCTATGCTGAAATACATCCACAACACGTACAAGGTTCGCAGTCCTTCCCTAAGTTGCAACCTAATTCATAGCACGTACGAGGTTCGCAGTCCTCCCCTATGCTACAAATACAGCACGTATAAGGTTCACAGTCCTTTCCTATGCTGACGCCTATCTACATTACGTATAAGGTTCGCAGTCCTTATCTACGTTTACATATATCATCTACTTCACGTATAAGGCTCGCAGTCCTTAACTACGCCATCACCAGCCGAGTCTACGTCCGACAGAAGCTAGAGGGATTTGCCATCCTAACTTACTATGTCGAACGTAGAACTCACATGCCATTCGTGTACCTATATACACATACTTACATTATAACATAAGAACACTCTAGACATTCTTTACCTCATTCATTTAACAACCATACCCCTTGTCGTTACGTGCAATATCCGAAAATCGTTCACGCCCCGACAAGTATTCATTTTAAATATTCATACATCTTCGATATATAATATTCGTACCTTTATTTTTAACATGACAGTACGCGCAATATCCGAAGATCGTTCGCGTACCGACAAACAATCATTCATATCTATCACACATATCACATATGACATACACTTATCACTTAGGATAAATGTATTAACAACACATCGAGTATGCACACAGCCCCGAAAACATAACAAGGAATGGGGCTAGAAACTCACCTGAACTCTGCTTCTTTCTTCTGATAGCTGTAAATCCCTTCTTTAACTGAGCTCGGCTGACTGTACAAGTTACACGTATCAATACTCGCCTGATCTAATCTGGTGGCCTAGTATTAGCTTACTTTTACTTATCGCTTTTAATTTATTTCCTAATCGAACTCGGCTTTAGGCGAAGTTAAACTTTAGGCGAACTTAGCTTTTGGCGAAGTTACCAGCTAGGCGAACTTAGATTTACAGCGAAGTTGCCATCAGGCGAACTTAGCTTGCAGGCGAAGTTAAACCTTAGGCGAACTTAGCTTTAGGCGAAGTTACCAGCTAGGCGAACTTAGCTTTACAGCGAAGTTGCCAGCAGGCGAACTTGGCTTCAGGCGAAGTTGTCATCAGGCGAACTTGGCCTCAGGCGAAGTTACCAGTTAGGCGAACTTAACTTTACAGCGAAGTTGCCATCAGGCGAACTTAGCTTGCAGGCGAAGTTCATCAGGCGAACTTAGCTTGCAGGCGAAGTTCATCGCTTTGAAGGCGAAGTTGCCCAGATCAGCCGCTGTTCGGTTTCTGTCTAGCATTTTTGGGCTATTTTAACACCCTTGCTATGGTTCGACATCACCCACTACGTTCCCGACCATTTTCGGTCGTATCTACAATATAAAACTTAGATCTTTGAACTTCAAAGATCAAGAATCATACCTTTTTGAGCTTGTTTGGATCTCGTTTAACTTGTTAACACAACTAATCGCTCTCTCTCTCTCTCGGATCTGCCCGTTCCTCTCCTCGGATCTGCCCGGTTCCGGCCGCCGGCGAAGTTGTGGTGTAGTGTGTTTTTGGAGTGTGTTTGGAATAGGTGGAAATGGAAGATATTTTTGGGTTTAGGGGATATTTATATCCCTGAAATCCAATGGATCTAAGGCCCATTATCGTTTAACCCATCTCAATTAATCCAAGTCCATGGTCCGCTCCTTACCCGATATTAATTAATCACGCGAAATCACTAAACATAACTTCCTTTATTCAACATTAAAATTTTAGGATGTTACAAGTCTCCCCTCCTTAAAGAGGTTTCGTCCCCGAAACCAAACTTATTCCCTGTAAAAGGAAAACTTCTTATATTTACACACTTTATTGAATCGCCTTCGCTTTCTGAGTTATCCTTCTTACTCCCGACTTTGCAGCCATCGAATGGTGGTCATGTGTTTTAGCTATTTAAGGTAGCTTGTCCATTAGACCCTCGAAGTACCAAGACTCATCTCATCCTTCCAAGGGCTCCGATTAGTACTTTTAACACTATTGTCTAAAACAACATTTCATCATAACATAATAATCATTCATAACCTACTCAATATATTACACGTCACTGATAACCATAAGTTTTAAACCTTAACACACAACAAGTCCTTAAGCAAAAGTAACTTAATAAAACCATTGCATGAACAATTATTCCTTCATCAAGCGTTCCTCTCTGCAGTTTCCCCAAGTCTTTATCTTTCCGCACCTCCCGCCCCTGATTCCTTGCAATCCCTAGCCATGTGGTCAGCTTTTCCGCATTTGTAGCACTTTGGACGATCAGGGCAGTCTCGAGAGTAATGCCCACCCTTTCCGCACCGATAGCACCTGTCTGTCCCAATCCTGCATTCCCCCGGGTGCACTCGCCCACACGTCTTACACGCATCCTTGTTCCCAACCTTGGCCTTCCTCTCATCAGTTGTTGTCACCACCTCGCCAGACCGCTTAGCAGAGGTAGCCCATTTCTTCTCCTTCTTTTCCCCCACCACCACATCGTTCTCAGTCAGGTCAGCATAAACCATTTCTGCAAGTTCAACAGCAGAGTCAAAAGTAGCAGGTTTATTTGCCCTGACTAACATGCGGACTTTTTGTGGCAATCCCCTCACATAACATCTGATTCTTTTGACCTCAGTGTCAACCATATCAGGCACCAACCTAGATAGTCGGTTGAATTCAGTAGTATACTCACGATGCATCATCATACCGGCCTTTAAATTCAGAAACTTCATCTCCGTCCTTTCAACCTCGGCATCTGCGCAGAACTTCTTCATCACCAACTCCTTCAGATCGTCCCATCTCAACGCCTTGATCTCATCCCTAGTCTTTCTCTGCTCCACACCTTCCCACCAATACATAGCTTCTTCCTCAAATGACTGAGTAGCATAACCCACAGCTTGGTCGGGACGGCATTCGCTAATGCGGATAACCTTGTCCATAGCGGTTATCCATTGGAGAGTAGCGATTGCGTCTCCCAACCCAGTCAGCTTTGGCGGGTCGCATCCCTTGAAGGACTTATAGTTGCACCCACCTTGGCCTCTTTTCTTGTCATCGACCTTCACAGACTTGTCCTCACTCGAGGCCTCTCTTTCTCCTTCCCCATCCTTCCTACCATCACCACCCGCCCCTTCAGCAGCTCGTTCACGACTTCCAGCAGATCTTTCGGGACTCAGGTCCTTCACAGCAGCAACCACAGCTTGAACGATGGTTGCTTGAATTGCAGGGCTAAGTTGAACCTCTTCGTTGTTGTTCTGGTCTCCTCCAGCTGCGCTTCCTTCATCTTCGGTGTGGGAAGCTTCTTCTACCGAGGGTTGCCGGACAAGACGAGGCCTGCCACGACGTCCAGTGCGACCCCCAGTTTCCACAAATTCTCCAGCTCCAGCCATCAGTATTCTAAAAGGGAAAACACAAACATCATCACTTAAGGAACTATATAGTACAAGGATAGCAAGGCTAACAGGTAATAACAGTGGCCAGCTGTGACTAGCTGATCACATTGCTTTCCGTGTCCTATACACTTCCCTTTATGAGTCTCTTTGTGCTAGTTCTACTTAAGCAGTTAGTCAAATCAAACAATCAATTATTTCTATCCTTATCGTTCACATATCTTTCCTTTCTCATTAACATATATCATTTAATCATACACTTTACCTTTACAGATCTTACTTGAGCGACACATGGCATTCTCGAACTGGCATCTTCTTCCCTTTCTTACTTAAATCCCATACTCTGTTCGAGTCTAAGCATGTAGGATGCTTAAATCTCTCGAACTTTGCTCTGATACCAACTTGTAAGGCCCCGAACCCGGTGACCCTGCTTTAGCGTCGGATTTACTCATAAACACAGTTCTTCAAATCAGAGTTTATTAAAACTTTTCGCGGAATATAAAACATCAATCATTTGTTACAAAACATTAAATCTTTTCTTTGATACCATAACACAAAACTTTATATTTAAAACATCTTTACTTCTTTCTTCAGATGCCAGCCGTTCAATCCATGCCGTGTGTCATCCTCATGCTAACTCTATAATCAGCTCACCTGCGTGCATACTAAAAGTCAGCTATGCTGAGTGAGTTCTAGTTAATCGAACGCCATACAACACATACACATACATACATATCCGTAGATACATATCCATACTTCACTAGTTACCCTTCTGTTCTACATACATACTTGCTACCATACATACATACATATCTACAATCACTAACCTCAGTCTACCGAGAGTACGTTCATAGTTCACCGTCTATACCTGTACTCAAGGTCGTGAACACGTACAAGGTTCGCAGTCCTTACCTATGTTCACCATTTATGGTACGTACAAGGATCGCGGTCCTTCCCTATACCATAGTACATCCACAACACGTACAAGGTTCGCAGTCCTTCCCTATGTTGCAACCTAATTCATAGCACGTACGAGGTTCGCAGTCATCCCCTATGCTACAAAATCAGCACGTATAAGGTTCACAGTCCTTTCCTATGCTGAAATACATCCACAACACGTACAAGGTTCGCAGTCCTTCCCTAAGTTGCAACCTAATTCATAGCACGTACGAGGTTCGCAGTCCTCCCCTATGCTACAAATACAGCACGTATAAGGTTCACAGTCCTTTCCTATGCCGACGCCTATCTACATTACGTATAAGGTTCGCAGTCCTTATCTACGTTTACATATATCATCTACTTCACGTATAAGGCTCGCAGTCCTTAACTACGCCATCACCAGCCGAGTCTACGTCCGACAGAAGCTAGAGGGATTTGCCATCCTAACTTACTATGTCGAACGTAGAACTCACATGCCATTCGTGTACCTATATACACATACTTACATTATAACATAAGAACACTCTAGGCATTCTTTACCTCATTCATTTAACAACCATACCCCTTGTCGTTACGTGCAATATCCGTAGATCGTTCACGCCCCGACAAGTATTCATTTGAAATATTCATACATCTTCGATATATAATATTCGTACCTTTATTTTTAACATGACAGTACGCGCAATATCCGAAGATCGTTCGCGTACCGACAAACAATCATTCATATCTATCACACATATCACATATGACATACACTTATCACTTAGGATAAATGTATTAACAACACACTTATCACTTAGGATAAATGTATTAACAACACATCGAGTATGCACACAGCCCCGAAAACATAACAAGGAATGGGGCTAGAAACTCACCTGAACTCTGCTTCTTTCTTCTGATAGCTGTAAATCCCTTCTTTAACTGAGCTCGGCTGACTGTACAAGTTACACGTATCAATACTCGCCTGATCTAATCTGGTGGCCTAGTAATAGCTTACTTTTACTTATCGCTTTTAATTTATTTCCTAATCGAACTCGGCTTTAGGCGAAGTTAAACTTTAGGCGAACTTAGCTTTTGGCGAAGTTACCAGCTAGGCGAACTTAGATTTACAGCGAAGTTGCCATCAGGCGAACTTAGCTTGCAGGCGAAGTTAAACCTTAGGCGAACTTAGCTTTAGGCGAAGTTACCAGCTAGGCGAACTTAGCTTTACAGCGAAGTTGCCAGCAGGCGAACTTGGCTTCAGGCGAAGTTGTCATCAGGCGAACTTGGCCTCAGGCGAAGTTACCAGTTAGGCGAACTTAACTTTACAGCGAAGTTGCCATCAGGCGAACTTAGCTTGCAGGCGAAGTTCATCAGGCGAACTTAGCTTGCAGGCGAAGTTCATCGCTTTGAAGGCGAAGTTGCCCAGATCAGCCGCTGTTCGGTTTCTGTCCAGCATTTTTGGGCGATTTTAACACCCTTGCTATGGTTCGACATCACCCACTACGTTCCCGACCATTTTCGGTCGTATCTACAATATAAAACTTAGATCTTTGAACTTCAAAGATCAAGAATCATACCTTTTTGAGCTTGTTTGGATCTCGTTTAACTTGTTAACACAACTAATCGCTCTCTCTCTCTCTCTCTCGGATCTGCCCGTTCCTCTCCTCGGATCTGCCCGGTTCCGGCCGCCGGCGAAGTTGTGGTGTAGTGTGTTTTTGGAGTGTGTTTGGAATAGGTGGAAATGGAAGATATTTTTGGGTTTAGGGGATATTTATATCCCTGAAATCCAATGGATCTAAGGCCCATTATCGTTTAACCCATCTCAATTAATCCAAGTCCATGGTCCGCTCCTTACCCGATATTAATTAATCACGCGAAATCACTAAACATAACTTCCTTTATTCAACATTAAAATTTTAGGATGTTACAAGTCTCCCCTCCTTAAAGAGGTTTCGTCCCCGAAACCAAACTTATTCCCTGTAAAAGGAAAACTTCTTATATTTACACACTTTATTGAATCGCCTTCGCTTTCTGAGTTATCCTTCTTACTCCCGACTTTGCAGCCATCGAATGGTGGTCATGTGTTTTAGCTATTTAAGGTAGCTTGTCCATTAGACCCTCGAAGTACCAAGACTCATCTCATCCTTCCAAGGGCTCCGATTAGTACTTTTAACACTATTGTCTAAAACAACATTTCATCATAACATAATAATCATTCATAACCTACTCAATATATTACACGTCACTGATAACCATAAGTTTTAAACCTTAACACACAACAAGTCCTTAAGCAAAAGTAACTTAATAAAACCATTGCATGAACAATTATTCCTTCATCAAGCGTTCCTCTCTGCAGTTTACCCAAGTCTTTATCTTTCCGCACCTCCCGCCCCTGATTCCTTGCAATCCCTAGCCATGTGGTCAGCTTTTCCGCATTTGTAGCACTTTGGACGATCAGGGCAGTCTCGAGAGTAATGCCCACCCTTTCCGCACCGATAGCACCTGTCTGTCCCAATCCTGCATTCCCCCGGGTGCACTCGCCCACACGTCTTACACGCATCCTTGTTCCCAACCTTGGCCTTCCTCTCATCAGTTGTTGTCACCACCTCGCCAGACCGCTTAGCAGAGGTAGCCCATTTCTTCTCCTTCTTTTCCCCCACCACCACATCGTTCTCAGTCAGGTCAGCATAAACCACTTCTGCAAGTTCAACAGCAGAGTCAAAAGTAGCAGGTTTATTTGCCCTGACTAACATGCGGACTTTTTGTGGCAATCCCCTCACATAACATCTGATTCTTTTGACCTCAGTGTCAACCATATCAGGCACCAACCTAGATAGTCGGTTGAATTCAGTAGTATACTCACGATGCATCATCATACCGGCCTTTAAATTCAGAAACTTCATCTCCGTCCTTTCAACCTCGGCATCTGCGCAGAACTTCTTCATCACCAACTCCTTCAGATCGTCCCATCTCAACGCCTTGATCTCATCCCTAGTCTTTCTCTGCTCCACACCTTCCCACCAATACATAGCTTCTTCCTCAAATGACTGAGTAGCATAACCCACAGCTTGGTCGGGACGGCATTCGCTAATGCGGATAACCTTGTCCATAGCGGTTATCCATTGGAGAGTAGCGATTGCGTCTCCCAACCCAGTCAGCTTTGGCGGGTCGCATCCCTTGAAGGACTTATAGTTGCACCCACCTTGGCCTCTTTTCTTGTCATCGACTTTCACAGACTTGTCCTCACTCGAGGCATCTCTTTCTCCTTCCCCATCCTTCCTACCATCACCACCCGCCCCTTCAGCAGCTCGTTCACGACTTCCAGCAGATCTTTCGGGATTCAGGTCCTTCACAACAGCAACCACAGCTTGAACGATGGTTGCTTGAATTGCAGGGCTAAGTTGAACCTCTTCGTTGTTGTTCTGGTCTCTTCCAGCTGCGCTTCCTTCATCTTCGGTGTGGGAAGCTTCTTCTACCGAGGGTTGCCGGACAAGACGAGGCCTGCCACGACGTCCAGTGCGACCCCCAGTTTCCACAAATTCTCCAGCTCCAGCCATCAGTATTCTAAAAGGGAAAACACAAACATCATCACTCAAGGAACTATATAGTACAAGGATAGCAAGGCTAACAGGTAATAACAGTGGCCAGCTGTGACTAGCTGATCACATTGCTTTCCGTGTCCTATACACTTCCCTTTATGAGTCTCTTTGTGCTAGTTCAACTTAAGCAGTTAGTCAAATCAAACAATCAATTATTTCTATCCTTATCGTTCACATATATTTCCTTTCTCATTAACATATATCATTTAATCATACACTTTACCTTTACAGATCTTACTTGAGCGACACATGGCATTCTCGAACTGGCATCTTCTTCCCTTTCTTACTTAAATCCCATACTCTGTTCGAGTCTAAGCATGTAGGATGCTTAAATCTCTCGAACTTTGCTCTGATACCAACTTGTAAGGCCCCGAACCCGGTGACCCTACTTTAGCGTCGGATTTACTCATAAACACAGTTCTTCAAATCAGAGTTTATTAAAACTTTTCGCGGAATATAAAACATCAATCATTTGTTACAAAACATTAAATCTTTTCTTTGATACCATAACACAAAACTTTATATTTAAAACATCTTTACTTCTTTCTTCAGATGCCAGCCGTTCAATCCATGCCGTGTGTCATCCTCATGCTAACTCTATAATCAGCTCACCTGCGTGCATACTAAAAGTCAGCTATGCTGAGTGAGTTCTAGTTAATCGAACGCCATACAATACATACACATACATACATATCCGTAGATACATATCCATACTTCACTAGTTACCTTTCTGTTCTGCATACATACTTGCTACCATACATACATACATATCTACAATCACTAACCTCAGTATACCGAGAGTACGTTCATAGTTCACCGTCTATACCTGTACTCAAGGTCGTGAACACGTACAAGGTTCGCAGTCCTTACCTATGTTCACCATTTATGGTACGTACAAGGATCGCGGTCCTTCCCTATACCATAGTACATCCACAACACGTACAAGGTTCGCAGTCCTTCCCTATGTTGCAACCTAATTCATAGCACGTACGAGGTTCGCAGTCATCCCCTATGCTACAAAATCAGCACGTATAAGGTTCACAGTCCTTTCCTATGCTGAAATACATCCACAACACGTACAAGGTTCGCAGTCCTTCCCTAAGTTGCAACCTAATTCATAGCACGTACGAGGTTCGCAGTCCTCCCCTATGCTACAAATACAGCACGTATAAGGTTCACAGTCCTTTCCTATGCTGACGCCTATCTACATTACGTATAAGGTTCACAGTCCTTATCTACGTTTACATATATCATCTACTTCACGTATAAGGCTCGCAGTCCTTAACTACGCCATCACCAGCCGAGTCTACGTCCGACAGAAGCTAGAGGGATTTGCCATCCTAACTTACTATGTCGAACGTAGAACTCACATGCCATTCGTGTACCTATATACACATACTTACATTATAACATAAGAACACTCTAGGCATTCTTTACCTCATTCATTTAACAACCATACCCCTTGTCGTTACGTGCAATATCCGAAGATCGTTCACGCCCCGACAAGTATTCATTCGAAATATTCATACATCTTCGATATATAATATTCGTACCTTTATTTTTAACATGACAGTACGCGCAATATCCGAAGATCGTTCGCGTACCGACAAACAATCATTCATATCTATCACACATATCACATATGACATACACTTATCACTTAGGATAAATGTATTAACAACACATCGAGTATGCACACAGCCCCGAAAACATAACAAGGAATGGGGCTAGAAACTCACCTGAACTCTGCTTCTTTCTTCTGATAGCTGTAAATCCCTTCTTTAACTGAGCTCGGCTGACTGTACAAGTTACACGTATCAATACTCGCCTGATCTAATCTGGTGGCTTAGTATTAGCTTACTTTTACTTATCGCTTTTAATTTATTTCCTAATCGAACTCGGCTTTAGGCGAAGTTAAACTTTAGGCGAACTTAGCTTTTGGCGAAGTTACCAGCTAGGCGAACTTAGATTTACAGCGAAGTTGCCATCAGGCGAACTTAGCTTGCAGGCGAAGTTAAACCTTAGGCGAACTTAGCTTTAGGCGAAGTTACTAGCTAGGCGAACTTAGCTTTACAGCGAAGTTGCCAGCAGGCGAACTTGGCTTCAGGCGAAGTTGTCATCAGGCGAACTTGGCCTCAGGCGAAGTTTCCAGTTAGGCGAACTTAACTTTACAGCGAAGTTGCCATCAGACGAACTTAGCTTGCAGGCGAAGTTCATCAGGCAAACTTAGCTTGCAGGCGAAGTTCATCGCTTTGAAGGCGAAGTTGCCCAGATCAGCCGCTGTTCGGTTTCTGTCCAGCATTTTTGGGCGATTTTAACACCCTTGCTATGGTTCGACATCACCCACTACGTTCCCGACCATTTTCGGTCGTATCTACAATATAAAACTTAGATCTTTGAACTTCAAAGATCAAGAATCATACCTTTTTGAGCTTGTTTCGATCTCGTTTAACTTGTTAACACAACTAATCGCTCTCTCTCTCTCTCTCTCGGATCTGCCCGTTCCTCTCCTCGGATCTGCCCGGTTCCGGCCGCCGGCGAAGTTGTGGTGTAGTGTGTTTTTGGAGTGTGTTTGGAATAGGTGGAAATGGAAGATATTTTTGGGTTTAGGGGATATTTATATCCCTGAAATCCAATGGATCTAAGGCCCATTATCGTTTAACCCATCTCAATTAATCCAAGTCCATGGTCCGCTCCTTACCCGATATTAATTAATCACGCGAAATCACTAAACATAACTTCCTTTATTCAACATTAAAATTTTAGGATGTTACAAGTCTCCCCTCCTTAAAGAGGTTTCGTCCCCGAAACCAAACTTATTCCCTGTAAAAGGAAAACTTCTTATATTTACACACTTTATTGAATCGCCTTCGCTTTCTGAGTTATCCTTCTTACTCCCGACTTTGCAGCCATCGAATGGTGGTCATGTGTTTTAGCTATTTAAGGTAGCTTGTCCATTAGACCCTCGAAGTACCAAGACTCATCTCATCCTTCCAAGGGCTCCGATTAGTACTTTTAACACTATTGTCTAAAACAACATTTCATCATAACATAATAATCATTCATAACCTACTCAATATATTACACGTCACTGATAACCATAAGTTTTAAACCTTAACACACAACAAGTCCTTAAGCAAAAGTAACTTAATAAAACCATTGCATGAACAATTATTCCTTCATCAAGCGTTCCTCTCTGCAGTTTCCCCAAGTCTTTATCTTTCCGCACCTCCCGCCCCTGATTCCTTGCAATCCCTAGCCATGTGGTCAGCTTTTCCGCATTTGTAGCACTTTGGACGATCAGGGCAGTCTCGAGAGTAATGCCCACCCTTTCCGCACCGATAGCACCTGTCTGTCCCAATCCTGCATTCCCCCGGGTGCACTCGCCCACACGTCTTACACGCATCCTTGTTCCCAACCTTGGCCTTCCTCTCATCAGTTGTTGTCACCACCTCGCCAGACCGCTTAGCAGAGGTAGCCCATTTCTTCTCCTTCTTTTCCCCCACCACCACATCGTTCTCAGTCAGGTCAGCATAAACCATTTCTGCAAGTTCAACAGCAGAGTCAAAAGTAGCAGGTTTATTTGCCCTGACTAACATGCGGACTTTTTGTGGCAATCCCCTCACATAACATCTGATTCTTTTGACCTCAGTGTCAACCATATCAGGCACCAACCTAGATAGTCGGTTGAATTCAGTAGTATACTCACGATGCATCATCATACCGGCCTTTAAATTCAGAAACTTCATCTCCGTCCTTTCAACCTCGGCATCTGCGCAGAACTTCTTCATCACCAACTCCTTCAGATCGTCCCATCTCAACGCCTTGATCTCATCCCTAGTCTTTCTCTGCTCCACACCTTCCCACCAATACATAGCTTCTTCCTCAAATGACTGAGTAGCATAACCCACAGCTTGGTCGGGACGGCATTCGCTAATGCGGATAACCTTGTCCATAGCGGTTATCCATTGGAGAGTAGCGATTGCGTCTCCCAACCCAGTCAGCTTTGGCGGGTCGCATCCCTTGAAGGACTTATAGTTGCACCCACCTTGGCCTCTTTTCTTGTCATCGACCTTCACAGACTTGTCCTCACTCGAGGCCTCTCTTTCTCCTTCCCCATCCTTCCTACCATCACCACCCGCCCCTTCAGCAGCTCGTTCACGACTTCCAGCAGATCTTTCGGGATTCAGGTCCTTCACAGCAGCAACCACAGCTTGAACGATGGTTGCTTGAATTGCAGGGCTAAGTTGAACCTCTTCGTTGTTGTTCTGGTCTCCTCCAGCTGCGCTTCCTTCATCTTCGGTGTGGGAAGCTTCTTCTACCGAGGGTTGCCGGACAAGACGAGGCCTGCCACGACGTCCAGTGCGACCCCCAGTTTCCACAAATTCTCCAGCTCCAGCCATCAGTATTCTAAAAGGGAAAACACAAACATCATCACTCAAGGAACTATATAGTACAAGGATAGCAAGGCTAACAGGTAATAACAGTGGCCAGCTGTGACTAGCTGATCACATTGCTTTCCGTGTCCTATACACTTCCCTTTATGAGTCTCTTTGTGCTAGTTCTACTTAAGCAGTTAGTCAAATCAAACAATCAATTATTTCTATCCTTATCGTTCACATATCTTTCCTTTCTCATTAACATATATCATTTAATCATACACTTTACCTTTACAGATCTTACTTGAGCGACACATGGCATTCTCGAACTGGCATCTTCTTCCCTTTCTTACTTAAATCCCATACTCTGTTCGAGTCTAAGCATGTAGGATGCTTAAATCTCTCGAACTTTGCTCTGATACCAACTTGTAAGGCCCCGAACCCGGTGACCCTACTTTAGCGTCGGATTTACTCATAAACACAGTTCTTCAAATCAGAGTTTATTAAAACTTTTCGCGGAATATAAAACATCAATCATTTGTTACAAAACATTAAATCTTTTCTTTGATACCATAACACAAAACTTTATATTTAAAACATCTTTACTTCTTTCTTCAGATGCCAGCCGTTCAATCCATGCCGTGTGTCATCCTCATGCTAACTCTATAATCAGCTCACCTGCGTGCATACTAAAAGTCAGCTATGCTGAGTGAGTTCTAGTTAATCGAACGCCATACAATACATACACATACATACATATCCGTAGATACATATCCATACTTCACTAGTTACCCTTCTGTTCTGCATACATACTTGCTACCATACATACATACATATCTACAATCACTAACCTCAGTCTACCGAGAGTACGTTCATAGTTCACCGTCTATACCTGTACTCAAGGTCGTGAACACGTACAAGGTTCGCAGTCCTTACCTATGTTCACCATTTATGGTACGTACAAGGATCGCGGTCCTTCCCTATACCATAGTACATCCACAACACGTACAAGGTTCGCAGTCCTTCCCTATGTTGCAACCTAATTCATAGCACGTACGAGGTTCGCAGTCATCCCCTATGCTACAAAATCAGCACGTATAAGGTTCACAGTCCTTTCCTATGCTGAAATACATCCACAACACGTACAAGGTTCGCAGTCCTTCCCTAAGTTGCAACCAAATTCATAGCACGTACGAGGTTCGCAGTCCTCCCCTATGCTACAAATACAGCACGTATAAGGTTCACAGTCCTTTCCTATGCTGACGCCTATCTACATTACGTATAAGGTTCGCAGTCCTTATCTACGTTTACATATATCATCTACTTCACGTATAAGGCTCGCAGTCCTTAACTACGCCATCACCAGCCGAGTCTACGTCCGACAGAAGCTAGAGGGATTTGCCATCCTAACTTACTATGTCGAACGTAGAACTCACATGCCATTCGTGTACCTATATACACATACTTACATTATAACATAAGAACACTCTACGCATTCTTTACCTCATTCATTTAACAACCATACCCCTTGTCGTTACGTGCAATATCCGTAGATCGTTCACGCCCCGACAAGTATTCATTCGAAATATTCATACATCTTCGATATATAATATTCGTACCTTTATTTTTAACCTGACAGTATGCGCAATATCCGAAGATCGTTCGCGTACCGACAAACAATCATTCATATCTATCACACATATCACATATGACATACACTTATCACTTAGGATAAATGTATTAACAACACATCGAGTATGCACACAGCCCCGAAAACATAATAAGGAATGGGGCTAGAAACTCACCTGAACTCTGCTTCTTTCTTCTGATAGCTGTAAATCACTTCTTTAACTGAGCTCGGCTGACTGTACAAGTTACACGTATCAATACTCGCCTGATCTAATCTGGTGGCCTATTATTAGCTTACTTTTACTTATCGCTTTTAATTTATTTCCTAATCGAACTCGGCTTTAGGCGAAGTTAAACTTTAGGCGAACTTAGCTTTAGGCGAAGTTACCAGCTAGGCGAACTTAGATTTATAGCGAAGTTGCCATCAGGCGAACTTAGCTTGCAGGCGAAGTTAAACCTTAGGCGAACTTAGCTTTAGGCGAAGTTACCAGCTAGGCGAACTTAGCTTTACAGCGAAGTTGCCAGCAGGCGAACTTGGCTTCAGGCGAAGTTGTCATCAGGCGAACTTGGCCTCAGGCGAAGTTACCAGTTAGGCGAACTTAACTTTACAGCGAAGTTGCCATCAGGCGAACTTAGCTTGCAGGCGAAGTTCATCAGGCGAACTTAGCTTCCAGGCGAAGTTCATCGCTTTGAAGGCGAAGTTGCCCAGATCAGCCGCTGTTCGGTTTCTGTCCAGCATTTTTGGGCGATTTTAACACCCTTGCTATGGTTCGACATCACCCACTACGTTCCCGACCATTTTCGGTCGTATCTACAATATAAAACTTAGATCTTTAAACTTCAAAGATCAAGAATCATACCTTTTTGAGCTTGTTTGGATCTCGTTTAACTTGTTAACACAACTAATCGCTCTCTCTCTCTCTCTCGGATCTGCCCGTTCCTCTCCTCGGATCTGCCCGGTTCCGGCCGCCGGCGAAGTTGTGGTGTAGTGTGTTTTTGGAGTGTGTTTGGAATAGGTGGAAATGGAAGATATTTTTGGGTTTAGGGGATATTTATATCCCTGAAATCCCATGGATCTAAGGCCCATTCTCATTTAACCCATCTCAATTAATCCAAGTCCATGGTCCGCTCCTTACCCGATATTAATTAATCACGCGAAATCACTAAACATAACTTCCTTTATTCAACATTAAAATTTTAGGATGTTACAGTATAAGGATATAATATATACACCCATTATCATATTGGTTATAGCTCCTGATGGTCGGGTATAAATCATGTGTATATATGTGTTATTTCATGAATTTTAATTGTGTATATATAGTGAACACTATTACTTTGAGTTCTTTATGATCACGGGTATTTGGAGCTTAAACGAGCTAGGAGTATCAAGAAGACGGAAGCATAGGAAAGCATATATGGATGATTAATAAGAATCTAGGAAGGTTTGGATGAGAACTCGAAGCCGAATCGAAAACATGTATATAGTATCATATAGTTCTATTTTATAATGTTTTAATCCAGATATTGATAGCAAATAATGTGAGAGTTTAATGTAATAGTGACTTTAGATTGGCTATGCAAATCCCATAACTGTCATAATGTAGCTTAAGTATTGATAATAAATTCTGATTAATCTCCAGAATCTTTAATGTATCATAAAGCATAATTAGAAGATAGTTTATCATGGTTCTAATAACCTTAATATTTAAATTTGTCACTAACACTCATGTTAGTTATTTGTTAATTTCAGGTAAACATATAGAACTAGATTCAACCAGTCATATGTTAATGGGAATATTAGGATTAGCATAATTAAATATAATTAATATATAACTATTAATTTTAGCCAGTTGTTCTTTTGAATTATGGATAGTCTTGTTGCTTATGCCTAATATAATGACATATGCAATGAGACTTCTTCTTAAAGAACTTAAAGTTAGAAGTAATACTTGTAATTTGTCTATGAACCTTAGAATTATCCTCTTTTAGGTTTTAGTGGTGTGAGTTGAATATCATCTTATTTTCAGTACCAGACATTTCTATTCTTGTACAAATGTTGCTGATCAACACACTCATTTTCCTTTGGTACTTCTGAGTGTTATAGTTGATTCTTAAGGCACCAGATTGTACTACTAAAAATTTCAGTATGTAATATACTAAAAAATGTCATTGTTTCCATGTGTAAGCCCTTAATTTTATGGGTCATGGCTTTGTACATTATGATGTATTCAACGATACCATTTAACCTTGTAGTTAGAATTTAGAAGGTATGCATGCATATTAGGAGTTATTTTGATTAGTCATGGGAAAAACTAAATCTATAATACCTCTAGTGATTGCATTTATTTAAAGAAGTTATTGATTATTACTATTATAAGACATATAATGATTGACTCGTCCCGTTTGTTATGCTCGAGTTTACAATATAATATTTGTTATTATAAAGAGCAGTAGGATAGTCATATCATGTCTTAAGGTATAATTAAAACTAAGAAGAGCTAAATATTATTGAAACTCTTTATGATGTAAAACTTATATTATGTTTTAATATCGAAGTGGATGATTTTGATGAGATACTTATTGATTTACAGAAGAAAGTTACAGTGAGTAATGTTATGGAATATTAAAATAATACAGATTAAAATTTTTGATCATTAGATTAATGAATGATCATTAATGTGAGAATCATTATATCATATTGAATATGTGATATGTCCATTATTAACATCAAACTAATAGATTATAATTAAAAGTTCTACTTAAACAAAAAATAAATCATCTTCGGGCAGAATTAAAATTTATTTAAGTATGTGTGTAAAACAATTGTAACAAATCACCTTTGGGCAGAAGTGAGACATTTGTATCATGTTATGCAAAAACTAACAAAAGCTTTCAATTAGAATATAATGATATGATAAATGTAACACATCACCTTTGGGCAGAAGTGATATATCAAAATTCACTCAAGTTAAGATTTTTATGTTTTTTAAAATTTTATAAGACTTAATTGTTTACAAAACATTTAATTAGAAACAGTTTATAGGAAAATTAGAGTTCTCGGGAAATTAGTTATCGATACTTTTGAGTTCTTGGGAATTATGAGTTCTCGGGTTAGTGAGCCCGGATTTTAGTGGGTTTTCGGGATTATGAGAGTTTTTAGGTTTTATAAGGTTTTCAATATTTTGGTAAACCAAAACCATTATAGAAAAAAAAATCCGAAATTTAATTTTAAATTCTTAACCCATAAACTATTT
Source organism: Bidens hawaiensis (assembly GCF_021521415.1). Lineage (NCBI taxonomy): Eukaryota > Viridiplantae > Streptophyta > Magnoliopsida > Asterales > Asteraceae > Bidens > Bidens hawaiensis. The sequence continues at coordinate 80,539 of NW_027491276.1, forward strand.
TTAACCCATAAATTATTTTATCTCATCAATTATTTATAAATCTCATAAACTAATTTATGATAAAGATGAAATTCGAATTTTAATAGATTATCTTGTTTCCAAATTTAAAAGATTTAATTATAATTATCCAAGATTTTGAAATATTTTATTGATAAAACTATATCATGTTTCAAAATTTTTAAAAGATAAAAATCAATCAAAATTGGAATCTACGTATTTTATTTCTACGATTCATCCAAAATTAGGACGATTCTTCGGTTTTTATGAGGAACATGAAAAAAACTTCGAATAATCTTTAGTTAGTTTTCTCTAGAATCGAGATCTTAAACATACTTTTAACAAATTTCGAATATTTTAGAGTTTTAAATATGATATTTAGCAATTATAACTAGTTTTCTTAACAAAACATGAAAACCGAAAAAATTAGGGTTAATCAAAATTCATGTTTTTCGATTTTAATTCCAGATTTAGGGAAAAAATTAAGAACTGATTAATCAACATCGCTCTGATACCACATGTTGATCAGTTCTTCATGTAAGTAATAGAAAACATGAATAAAAATAAACATATTAACCTGTTACAGCATGGAGAATAGTAACCGCAACAAAGTATGATATAGTCGATATATTTGTCATCTTGATCGGGTTTTCTTTTAGGATGCATAGTTAAGGATGATGTTAGGGTTTTTAAGAGGAACCCGTTTTAGGAGAGAGAAGACACTCCATATATTTATATTTAGGAGAGAGGGTGTATATATTTATATTTATATACATCAAAGGGAAAATCCTTTATTAGTAAGGGTAATATAACTAATTAACAAAACCAAACTAATATATAACTTAGTATAATTTATATTTTGATCTATTATAATATAAATAATTATAATATAGCCATACATAAATATAAATATATTACATATTTAATCTTACGACTCAAGCCAATCATTTTCTGATCAGATATTTAAAAGCTGATTATAGAAAATGAAAATTGAAATTAAGAGAGATTTTATTGTTCTAAATAAGTACTTAGTCCTCTATTTCGGGATGAAAAAGACCTGGACATTGAGTCTTCTCTATCATTGGAAATAAACACTTAAGATGAATACATGTAAGATCGTATTGTGTGTCTTTTAAGACCTAACATCTTGCAAGATTAATCGTTGACGTCTGTTTTTAGAAAATTTACTTTATTTGAAAATTATCATAGTTAAGTTTTTAGAAATAAGAGTTTTAAGTTAAGATGGGGTTACATGTTGAAACAGAATAAATGACTACAAGGGTTTAGGTGTGGGATTCACTTAATACATATTAATGTACTTAAGCATGATAAATCTGTACTAAAGCATGTAAAGTGTGTTTATAAAGTGGATAATCATACTATTAATATGCTAAACTAATTTGAGTCTAAAAAAATCCGGAAGGTGTGTAATCTATATTTGAAAAATATCATCTCTAAGGAAATCCTCGTAAAAATATTGTTTAACTTGAGTTTATTAAGTTTTTGTTTTCAAAGATCTTAAAAATATTGAAAAGACTTTTTGCGTAAGCTAGTCATGTGTGTGCATCTGATGTGTGCGTTTTAGATGGTGTAGTTAGATAGGCCATTAAGTAGTGCACATCTTCGTGATGTGGAACTCAAATTTGTATGTATGTGCATATGTATATTCTTGTGTAATAATTCGGTTAATTTCAAATCATTCGATTAGAGCATCTTATAAATACTATTTTTTATTCGTTATTGATTAATCACAATTAATCTCAACAATATCAAGTACAATATGTGAGGATCAAAGTGTACCTTACAAATACACATGGCGGTATTTTTTATACCCACCACCGGTATCAATAATTTTTAACAATATAATGATTATTATTTGTAGGTTATATTTTATGCAATTACGTAATCTTATAGGATAAGATATATATCCTTTATTGTGAATTCTAAATAAAGAAAAACCCTTAAAGGTAGCTTTTAGAGTTGTAGATGTAGAAAACGTGTGGAATATTTTATGCAAACAATCGCGGCCGGAATTAAACAAAAGAAAATCATTGTCACCCACTCCAAATTTTTACAAACAATGTTATAAAACTGGTATCTACATGATGAAGTGTTGGCTAGATTTCCGAGTCTCGTTATAAAACTGGTATCTACATGATGAAGTGTTGGCTAGATTTCCGAGTCTCGTTATTTGTTCCTAGAATACCTTGACTAGGTGGTTCCATTTGTTATATATGAGAGTTTCTGTCAGGTATTCTGTTATTTTTTGTTTTCAGTAAGATCAAGATTGCCATTAAAAATGGGTTGATGACGCAGCTTGTTGTCCGTTTACCCACATATCTATTTTCATTAGATTATTTTGTTCAATATATGAATCATATGATTTTAATTTGCATCGCTAGTTTAGTTTTATTAGTTAAATAGTTTTCAAAATCAAAATAACATTTAATTTGTTATTATTTGGTCTAGTGGTAAGAGGTCTAACACTTTTAAGTGGAGACACATATTCGATTCCTACTTGGTCGGTTCGAAGGACATTTAGGTGAATGGACGAATCATGGCTTTAATACCAAGTTTGAACCCGACATGGGTGAGGGTTTATGGATTCTATCCGATTACCACACATCAGGGGTACGGTCCACGAAGGTTGATGAGTCGACTTGGAACATTAGCCGCTTGAATTACGGGATCCAGTTGAACCCATTCGTTGTTGCTCGGGTTTCTTCCAGCTGCGCTTCCTTCGTCTCCGGTGTTAGAAGTTGTTTCAACTTAAGGTTGTTGGACACGACGAGGCCTGCCCCGACGTCCAGTGCGACCTCCAGCTCTCACAATTCCTCCAGTTCCAACCATCGTATTCTAAAAAGGAAAACACAAACGTCCTCACTTAAGGAACTATTTAGTACAAGGATAGTAAGGCTAACAGGTAATAACAGTGGCCAGTTGTGATTAGCTGATCACGTTACTCTCCGTGTTCTATACACTTCCCTTTGTGAGTTCACTTGTGCTAGTTCTACTTCTAACAGTTAGACAATCAAACAGTTCATATCATCATACACTCATATCCCTATCAATTAAGCTAGCATTCATACATTCTTTATCTAGCAATTAAGCTAACATCATTCATCGTTCCCTAGCAATTAATCTAGCATTAATTCATCATTCTACTTTACATGTGAAATTAATCACATACTTTACCTTTACTTAGCTTGCTTGAGTGACACATGACATTCTTGAACTGGCATCTCCTTTCTTTTCTTATTTAAATCCCTTTCTCTGTTCGAATCTAAGCATGTAGGATGCTTAAATCTCTCGAACTTTGCTCTGATACCAACTTGTAAGGCCCTGTTACCGGGGTGCCTCACATTTGGACGTTGGATTTACTCATAAACACGGTTATAAATATCAAAGTTAATTAAAACTTTTGAGTAATAACATAAAACATCAACAGTCATTACAAACATTCATAATTTGTCTTAAAACATCCTTGTCTTTCCAAATTAAAACGTTAAATATAAAACATCAAGCGTTTTAAGATGCCAGACTCTTATTCCACTGCCATGTGTCCGCGCTCAAGCCAGCTGTCTCATTCTACTTACCTGCATGCATACTAAAAGTCAGCTACGCTGAGTGAGTTCTAGTTAATCATACATCATACAATACGTATACTTACATTCAATCATGCATCCGAAGATACATAATAATTACTTCCTAATTTACTTTCATAATTTCATAAATACGTTCATAATTTAATATTTTCATACTATTTAAGTACTGTCCATTCTATCTCAGATATTATTAGGGTCTGATCCCTCTCTCCTTGTCTATCTAAGATTTTATTAGGGTCTGATCGCTTTCTTGTCTATCTCAGATATTATTAGGGTCTGATCCCTTTCTTGTCTATCTTATATATTATTAGGTTCTGATCCCTCTTTTCTTCTCTATCTCAGATATTATTAGAGTCTGATCCCTTTTATTCTCTATCTCAAATATTATTAGGGTCTGATCCCTTTCTTCTCTATCTCAAATATTATTAGGGTCTGATCACTTATTTCTTCATCTTCGTACATACTGTCTTTGCATACTCGTAACATACACATACTTTCCTTTAATCATTTATACATACTCATGTGTTGTACATGTATCTATCATACACATTCATTTTTCATTTACATACCTCCCTTATCAATACGTGTCCGAAGATCGTTCACGTACCGACAAGCTTTCCTTCACATTCATAACATAATAACTAATACATACCTCCCTTATCAATACGTGCAATATCCAAAGATCGTTCACGTACCGACAAGCTTTCCTTCACATTCATAACATAATAACTATCACATAAATCATACATGGCATGCACTTACCATTTAAGGTATGCGTATTAACTATCACATCGAGTCTGCACACAGCCCCGAAAACAAAACAAGGAATGGGGCTAGAAACTCACCTGGATCCTGTTTCTTTCTCCGTTATTAGTTAATCCTTTCTTTAGTTGAGCTCTGCTAACAGTATATAAGTTACACGTATCAATACTCGTCTGATCTAATCTAGTGGTCTAGTATTAGCTCACTTTTACTTAGCATTTTTATAGTTTTCCTTTATTTAACTTTCTTGTATTATATCTCTTAAGTCCATACAATGCATACCATCACTTGTGTACACATATATCTCTACATATTCAGGTCGCCAAGTATCCGGGTCTCAATATAAGCAAACTTAGATGTAAGCGGACCTAGATAACAGCAGGCGAACTTATAAGTAAGCGAACATAACAGTAAGCGGACTTCTACATTAAGCGAACATATCAGTAAGCGAACTTATACGTTAGCAAACATATCAGTAAGCGAACTTGTACGTTAGCGAACATATCAGTGGGCGAACTTGAAAGTGGCGAACTTAACGCAAGCGAACTTGTATGGCGAAGTTAATCAGCAGCAAACTTATACAGCAAGCTTGTTGTAGCAAACTGCTGCTGCCAGGGTTCATTTTATCATATAAAACACACGTTTCGCGGCCCTAATTCACTTATTATGGTTCGGCCTTAGCCCCAACCGTTCCCTTGACCGTTTACGGTCCAAACTTGACCCGAAAGAATCATAAAGTTTGATCTTTTAAGCTAAAAAGTTCCAACTAGATCTAGGGTTCATTTCAGACGAGCCGTACATGTTTATTGGTCCATTAAGTTTGGTTTAGCATAAAGTTTACAACTTTACATTTCATTTATACCCGATCTATTCTCGATTTAAGTTTCAAGGCTAAACGTTTATAAAAACGTAAACTTTAAGATCAAAAACATACCTCGCCGGGTTCGTTTGGTCTCGGTTAGTTTGGTTATGAACTCTAGCTCTTGCGTATATCATGTATATGGAAGATCTATTAATAATCACAATTGTACGATCTCGTTCTTCCCTTTCCTCTCTCGGTCGTAATTAACAAAGAGGTGTGTGTGTGTGTGTGTGTGTGTGTGTTTGAATGTGTAGAGAATATGGAAAGATGGAATGAGGATTTAGGGTTTTAGAGTGGTTTAGGGGAGTATTTATGCTCCCTAAAGCCCATGGACTTAAGGCCCATCCCACAATCTTAATGCATTTTAATTATCCAAATCCATACTTCTTTCTATATTTAATATTAATTAAATATTAAAACACAATTCAAATCATAAACTTTCTTTTATTTATTTATAAATTTAGGATGTTACAAATAATACAGGTCTCAATCAAGTTATGGCTTAGGAGCTACAAAAGTTAAAGGATATGATATCTAGTGTTCCAGGAGTGGTCAAGCATATTCCTGAAATTCCAGATGGAAGTCATAGGATATCCAGGTTTGCTCCACCCATCTGTGATATTGAGACACCAAAGCGTTTCCAGAATCTCAACATGAAAGTCTATGACGGCACAACTGACCCGGAAGAACACGTAGCCCAATACAACGAAAGAATGGAGATTAATCTCATCCCATATAGACTCAAAGAAGCATGTTTATGTAAGGTTTTTTGATCCACATTTGTTGGATCTGCTCTTAAGTGGATGCTGAGTCTTCCTCCCTATTCAATTACATCATTTTCTCACTTAGTAAATCTTTTTAATAATCAATTCTCTTGTAGTAGAAAATTTGAGAAGTTAACTAGTGATTTATATCGTATTATTCAATCTCGTGATGAATCCCTAAGGTATTTTGTCACTAAATTTAGTAGGGAAGACTTGGAAATCCCAAATCTTTATATGGAAACGGCTGTCGAAACATTCAATTTGGGATTGCAAAAGTATTTTCCATTTTATGATGGTCTTATTATGATTCCATGCAGGAACCTAGATGAAGTCACAAATAGGGCTCTAAAGTTCATAACGTTAGAAGATGACAAGAATATCCAAGAAAAATTAGGTGTTTCAAAAAAGAATGAACAGCATGATAAGAAACAAGGATCCTCATACAGAAATAACAACTCCAAGCCTAATACAAAATACAAAAACCAGAACATCCATGCAGTGGAAGAAGATGGGGGATGAAGAAGAATACCCTAGAATATTGGAATATTGTTTCTATTTTAACACTGCTGGCTAATATATGCCATGAAGGATTTAGGTGAAAAAGCAAGGTGGCCAAGAAAGACAGAAAGATCAACCTCCTACAAAGACAAATCTAAGTGGTATGCTTATCATGAAGATTTCGGTCACCAGACCGATGAATACATCGGCCTTAGAAGAGAGATAGGATTGCTCCTCAGCAAAGGTCATTTTAAAGAATTGTTGGGTAGGAAGAAGTTAAGGATCCAGGATCCTGAAGAAGTTCCAGAAAAGTTTGCTGCACCTCTAGCAGATGCACAAAGAATCAACTTCATCTATGGAGGATCAGACATATGTGGCATTTCTTTCTCGTCAGCAAAGACATGCCAAGGAGACCAACTTAGAGAATGGAGATAGGCCTATCCAAACAACCAATTTGACTGATCAAATAATCATAACTTTTGATGAGAAAGATCGAACGCACCTCCATGATCCTCATCATGATGGGTTAATTATTTCACTATTTGTCGCTAATCATTATGTTCACTGGGTTCTAGTAGATGGCGAAAGCTCTGTGAACTTCATCCATTCTGATGTTCTAAGAAAGATAAATATCCACGAGGCTGAAATAACTCCAAGATCCTTTGTCCTTGTTGGATTCAGTGGAGAAACTAAGAGCACTCTGGGGTACATTAAACTTCCAATATATATCGAGGGTGTTAAGTCTTATAAAAATTATGTGTTATTGACAATCTATCTTGCTGTAATGTTATCATTGGCAGGCCATGGATCCATGAAATGAAAGTTGTTGCTTTAACATATCATCAATGAATTAAGCAACCAACCCCATGGGGAGTGGTGAAAATCGATAGTGATCAAGCAGAAGCTAGGAACTACTATACTTCATCTATGAAGCCGACTGCTAAACAAATGATCGCATAGTAATTAAAGAACCATCCTAGTGAAGTGCTGGAAGTAAGGGAGAAGGATGTTAAAGAAGTATTTTTAGACCCTAAAGACCCAGACGCCAAAGTATGTATAGGATCCGATATCCTTAGCAACATCGAAGAGGATCTTGTATCCTTCCTCCAATAAAGGAATTCTACTTTCGCTTTCAAACATTCCGACATGACAAGTATTTCTAAATATATTATTACACATAAATTGGGTATATACATTTATGTCAGGCCTATTCACTAGTAGTGGAGAAAATTTGCTCCCGAGAGAAACACCATTATCCAAGAAGAAGTTGAAAGACTTCTTAAAGTAGGTATGATTAGAGAAGTTAAGTATCCGAGTTGGTTAGCAAATGTGGTAGTTGTTTCAATAAAAAATGGAAAGTGGAGGGTATGTGTTGATTTCACTAATTTAAATGAAGAATGTCCCAAGGATCCTTTCCCCTTACCATACATTGACTCCATGATGGATGCTACGGCAGGGCATGGAATTCTTACCTTTATGGATGCTTCGTCTGGATTCCAACAAATTATGAGGAACCATCTGATCAAGAGGATACAACATTCATGACTCCTACTTGAATATACAGTTATATTGCTATTCCTTTTGGGCTAAGAAATGCAGGTGCAACCTACCAAAGACTTGTCAATATGAAGTTCAAAGATCACTTAGGAAAACCCATGGAAGTCTATATAGATGACATGGCAGTCAAATCGAAGAAAGCAGAAGATTATCATAAGGAACTTGAAGTAGCCTTCGATATGCTTAACCAATATAACATGAAGCTCAATCCATCCAGGTGCCATTTTCGTGTCAAAGCTGGAAATTTCTTAGGATACACGGTGACCAAAAGGGGAAAGAAGCCAGCCCTGAGCAGATCAAAGCCAATGTCAACTTAAAGACCCTGAAAAATGCAAAAGATGTTCAAAGGTTGACAGGAAGAATTGCAGAATTAAATAGATTTATCTCCAGATCCTCAGACAAATGCAAGGATTTCTAGACACCTTAAGAAAAAACAAGAAGTTCGAGTGGACTTAGAAGCATGAAGCTGCACTTAAATCCCTTAAGGATTATCTGTCCTTAGCACCAGCATTGATGAAACCATTGGATGGTGAGCCATTATCCTTATATCTAGCCATTTAAGATAATGCAGTCAGTGTCGTTCTAGTTAAGGATCACGAAGGGGAACAACGTCCAGTCTACTATGTAAGTAAAAGTCTTTTAGATGCCGAGGTCAGGTATTCTTATCTTGAACAATTAATACTTTATTTAATCATGGCATCTACTAAATTAAGATGTTATTTTGAAACTTATACTATTACTGTTAGAACTAATTATCCTATTACGAACGTGCGTAGAAAACAAAAGATGTCAGGTAGGATGGCTAAGTGGGTTGTTAAACTTAGTGCCTATGATATAAAATATGATCCCAGATCCACCATCAAATCATAAGCACTTGCCTACTTTGTGGCTGATTTCAGTAGTGACTTACAAAAAGAAGCTTATTTGAAGGTCCAACAACTTGAAGAGACTAGGGATCCTTGGATTCTTTTCACATATGGCACATTAAATGTCATAGGAACATGATTGGGCATACTACTAAAATCGTCACAAGGAGGCATAATACCCTAGTCTATAGCCTGTGAGTTACAAGCTACCAACAATGAAGCAGAGTATGAAACATTAATTGCATCTTTTTTACTAGCTAAACAAATGAGAATCAGACATATTCAAGTTTACATAGATTCCTTATTGATAACTAACCACTTTAATAGTTCATAGATTCCTTATTGAAAAATTGATTAAATATTTTGAAATTGTAAAAGAATTGGCAAAATTCTTCGAATTGTATAGTATAAATCAGGTACAAAGAGAGGAGAATGCTGGGGAAGATGCCTTTGCAAATCTAGCATTGTCCTAAAAGATCCCAGAAGATATAAAGACACCAATCATTCACATACTTTCTCCAGCAATTGGGGAACAAGAAGCAATGGAAGTGACAACGGATCATCATAGAGAATTTAAGGATCCTCAATCCAGTCATGAAGTAGAATACTGGATCCTCCCGATTAAAAAGTTCCTCCAAGACGGAGAAATCCCTAATGAAGAAAATCCTAGAGCTTTCAGAATCATGGTAACCCAACTTATTATATTACATGATACTTTGTATAGAAAATCTTTTGCAGGTCCTTACCTAAGGTCCATTGAAGATCAGGAAATTCAAGAAGTGCTTAAAGACTTCTGTGAAGGTGACTTGGTAACCACACATGGGGTAGCACATTATTCTCTAAAATATTTAGGACAAGTTACTTCTGGCCAACAATGAAGAAGGATGCTATGAAATATTCGAGGAAATGTGATGTTTGTCAAAGACATGGCAATATTCTTCATTAACCAACAAAACCTGTGTACCCTATCTCTTCTTCATGGCCTTTCATGAAATGGGGGATGGATATTGTAGGTAAGATACCTAAGGCAGCAGATGAACTCTTCATGCTTTCCACGACAGATTATTTCTTAGAATGGATCGAATCAGAAGCGTTCGTTCAAATCCATGAAAGGGAAGTTATATCCTTTAATAAAAAAAACATTATGACTAGATTTGGTATCCCATCTGGAATCATTTGTGATAAGGGATCCCAATTTATTGGTAAAAGAACATCTATCTTTGTGACAGTTGGGGCATAAAGATGATCACCTCTAAACTAGTCCATCCAGAAGCTAATTGTTAAGAAGAATCAAGCAACAAAATCATCATCAACAACTTAAATAAGAAGCTAGGATCCAAGAAAGGCAAATGGGCTGAATAGCTTCCTTATGTTCATTGGGCTGATAGAACTACAAACAAGAATGCAACAGGTCAAACACCATTCTCATTGTTATTTGGAGCATAAAATATAATCCCTATGGAGATGGTAGTTCCCACCGCCAGAACAAGCATCTGTGATTCTCAAGCAAACAGCGAAAGCCTTATTCAAGATTTAGACACTGTTGATGAACTCAGAGACTTAGCAAAAATCAGGATGGCTGCACACCAACATAGGATGGCTGGGGCATATAACAAAAATCTCAAGATCAGAAGGTTTCAAGAAAGAGATCAGGTCCTAGGGAAAGCCTTTCAAAATACAACTAATCCGGGAGATGGAAAACTAGTAACCAAGTGGGAAGGACCTTACTTGAGCGAGTCAGAAGCTGGAAAAGGAGCATACCACTTACTTACAATAGAAGGTGATTGATTACCAAGATCCTGGAACGCCATCCACCTCAAAAAGAATTTCATGTAATCAGGATCAATGATCCTTAAAGGTTCAAGGATCATGAAATCGGTAAAATCTTAACCTACTATTTTCTTTTTATTTATTGTTAATCAAAGATATCGATATTCTTAACATCTTTCACCAAGTTTTGAGTTTATGCAGAAAATGCAGATTTCAAGTGATTTTACAGAGGTTAAGGGGTGGCCATCAATCTCCATGTTTAAGGTATAATCTTAAATGATTATACCTTTTAAGGTTTACAGGTTTCTGCCTTTCATACGAAAAGAGTTTTGACACTCTCGATTGGAGCGCACGTTATCCTAAGTATTGTTCGAGGCAATGGGACCAGTAAACTCTTAGTGGCTGACAATTTAATTTCTATTGGCTATATGGAGGGTCTTACGAAAAATGGTAGACGTACCTTACAAATATTTCTAACATTTACATGTTAGCCAACGTTTCTAACATTCTCATGTTAGCTAAGGTTTTGGCGTTTTCACGTCACTTACATATGGGCTAGTTCCCGGTTTGGGCCAGACCCCAGTTTGGGCTTGACCCCAATATTTTTGGGCTTGACCCCAGTTTTTTGGGTTTGACCCCAGTTTATATGGTTAATCGACTTAATATTTGCAACAGGTATCACCAATGAAACCACAAGTATCATCGGAATGTTTGTGGTAACTTTGATCTAATCATACTTTCTGGCGTGTACTTTATTTAACAATTTAAATTCTTACAAATTATATTTTTGAAAACAATTATCTTCAAATCTTTATTTGAAATGATAATTGGTTTTTAAATATTTTGAAAGTATAAATCATAAAAACTATGTTTTCATAATAATAAATGGTCAACAAATAGATAAAGGATTAAAAGTTATTATTATACCACCTGTTTATAGACAAAACTGTTAACTCGGACATCCCCATCTAAACATGGTCCATCCACCCAATTTAAAGTAGGTGTTACTAGTTGTTCATGATTTTCGCATGGAAATAAAAATAAGGGGCACCATAGGCTATATCCTTGTAAAAAGAGGGTCCCTACATCTTTGCTACCCCTTAATATTGTCTAAGGAACATGGATCGTTTACCCTAATTATTTATTGTCTTATTTCGAACCATCATGCTTCAAAACAGAAAAAACACATAAAAAAGGGGGCTCAGGCCTAGGCTCAACATCCATCCTTCATCGCCCACCTTAACAGCTCCTTCTTCAGCCTCACCTCCACCATCACCTGCACCTTCACCTTCACCAACTCCGCTCCCATCAGCTACAGCCACAGTGTTCTCACCAGCCTCATCCTCATTCCCGCCAAGTGCAGCCAGAGCCTACCTCCACTTAGCCACCTCATATATAGACTTGTCGAAAGAAGGATCACCAGCTTCAGTAGCCATTTTGATCCTCACCTGCAACACGGATTTCGCCGCACACATCTTGGATTCATCTGTGGCCTGCTTCACCTCCTCATGGTTCCGAGCCTCCACCGCAGACAATTGATCCTTGGGTTGCTTCTTTTCCTTCATAAGTTTGGAAAGAACCTTGTCTTTGGTAGCAACCATGGCCTGCATCCCGGAGAGAGTATCGTCTAGCTCCTTGACGACATTCTCATGATAGCTGAGGGAAGAGTTCATGGCCTACACATAAAGTTAAACTGAGAAAAGCTAAAATATCTTCAGAAAGAATACAATATCCAAGAACTTAAATAAATAGGATCAAGGATCCTCCTTACCGTAGTCAACATTTCATGGAGCTGCCTCTCAACTTCGAAAGGATCCTCAGGATCTGAAGTTTTCTTTCTCTTGTAGTCTCTAGACTTGGCACGGGTAGTCATAGATGGCGTTTCAGGGAGTGCGATAGCCTTGGAAGATTCTTTCTTGGCAATGAGACTATCGAAATTCTCCAAAGAGAACTTGGACACAGACTTACTTGACTTCTGGGCACCTACAGAACATATGAAAAAAGATAAGTCTCGATCTATTACTTTTATTTATTATTACAAAATATTAAAACGACTTACTTGACATCTTGGTAGATTCTGATTCATGAGTAAATTATGGGGAAATATCTTGGGCTTTAGCTTTTAAAGTGCTATCAGCATGATCCAGAGCCAGGAATGTAGCTACTATTTTCTTGACACCAGGAAGATTAAAGAGAAGAGTAAAGTTGTGCACTGCAAAAAGAAAAGTTACGGAACACAATGAGGATAAGTTATTATCAGTAACATATCAAATAATCCAGAATTCTACCATTCCTAATCCACTTGAAAGGTAAATTATCCCCCCTGGGATCGAGTCTCTCCTCACGAAAAATAACTGGTTCTTCCAAAAGGTACCATTTTGGGTGGTTTTGTTTATAGGAACTGACTGACGAGGCTTGGATTTCAAAACAAAAAGGCTAGAACTATGGGTTATTAAAGAATACATAAATGAAAGCTCTGAGAGACCAAACACAAGACCTTCTTTTGCAATTATCTTCTCTAGAGTAAACAACGTTCTCCATAGCATTGGCATAGCTTGAATATAGCTCATACCGATCAAGGTAAAGAAGCTTTGAGTGATGTATGGGAAAGGATATGAATAACCGAGAAGAAACTGACAAGCAGGAAAGCAAACCCACATCCAGGTATGACAATCGCTTCTCCTTGAAGAATCAAAAGGACAGAAAATAGTGCCGGTCAGAAAAAGATGAATTAAATCATCTAATTCTGAATATGTTAACTTACATATTTCGAAAGACGGGTTCGTGAGCAGGTTTTGAAAATGTAAATCATCAGGATCCGGTTGCTCATAGAAAGAAGCATGTTTCTTCGAGATGATATAAAATTAAAAGTAAGAAGAAGAGAAGAATGATACTTGGTTTTCGCTCCACTGGTTTATGAAGAATGAATAATTAGAGACGACAGATATATAGCCGGAAGGGGAGTTCCCGATAAAACCCTATAGCTATATAATGATTATTATATTTGGCATGTCAAATCTCACCTATTTTGCATGGATTTGAACTTAAAGGCAAAATGACAGCTGTGATCTTATCACAACCATCATTTTGGGGGCAATTGTTAGGGCTCAAAAATTTAATGTTGTGGATATACTATTCTGGCATATGTTCTAGATCAGTTATCCTTAGCATGTGTTCTGGATCTTGTCAGGATCAGGGATCCTCATTACTAATTATTGATTACTAATGATTGTTCCCTTTATGTTATTAATATTAACACAGGTAAAACGGCTAATGACTGAGTCTAACCTATTATTTCGCCATCAAATTCATTAAAGGACGTGGTTAAAACATGTAATGGCTATGTGGAACTAATAGACTTGATTAGGAGCGAGAAAATAGGGAAGTTAGTTAGTGATATTTTATCTATATAAAGAGGCTATGACAGAAGAGTAGATATACAATATACACACCTGTAACACACACACACACACACTTAGTTCTCTCTTGTAATCGGTGCCTTAGCTCTCGCTTTGTAATACAATACTTTCTTTACTAATACTATCGGCGATAGACAATTGTCATCACCCGGCGTTTTTATGCCAGCGTTTCATATTGATGAAGGGTTTTTCCTCGTAAGAAAATCATTGTGTCCCTTTCCAGTTTTAGTCGTATAATCACCATTGTCATTCAAGCACCCTACCTCACAAAGCTAATTTGGTTACATAATCCATGAAATCGATTTTTGACCAAAACACTTATAAATACTTTGACCAAGTTTTTGGCATAGTTGCCGATGTTTTTGATGATTTTGAAAACGCACCCAACTGATGGTTTAGTTTTTTTGTTCTATTCATAATTTCCTTGGTTTATTTATTTAGTTTAGTTACTTATTCTCTACCAATTCTCATATTTTAAGACCCCGGTCCCGGTGCTCTACTTTAACTTTGGATTTACTCATACGCTCAGTTTTAAATATTAGATTGAATTAAAACTTTTCATAAAACATAATAAGACAACCATACATTAGATAACATTCAAAATCTTGTCTTAACATCATTCCAGTTTGTCTTGAAAAATAAAAACTTAACCATATATAACATCATAACATTCTTCTCAAGATGCCAGACTCTTTAGTCCAATGTCATGTGTTACCCTCAAGCCTGCTGTCTTAACCTATTCACCTGCGTACATACTAAAAGTCAGCTACGTTTAGTGATTTCTAGTTAATCAGGCAACATACATTACATTCTTATACTTACATATCTGAAGACACATATTACACACTTAACCATTTAATCTTTCTTTCATACATACATTTATTCGTTCTTTCTTTCAAACTTTCATTCTTTTTTTTGTTAACCTACATCGTACATAACTATTTCTACATTTTAAGGAGCCTTTCGCCCTATAACCTTACTGATATAATAAGGGTTTGGTCCCTATCCTCTCAGATGATATAAGGGTATGGTCCCTATCCTCTTAGATATTATAAGGGTATGATCCCTATCCTCTCAGATATTATAAGGGTCTGGTCCCTTCTTTTCGTACAACCATACATTCATACATACATTTCTTCATACTAACATTCATATAATTGCATACATACCTTTTAACCTTTTCTATATCATTCATCATTCATTAAACAATCATATAGCATACACTTACAACTTAAGGTAAGTGTATTAACTAACCACATAGGGGTATGCACAAAGCCCCGAAAACATAACAAAGAATAGGGGCTAGAAACTCACTTGAGTCATATTTCTTTCTGAGTTAACTGTAATACCCCTCCTTAGTTGCGCATGGCTAACTGTGTAATAATTATTGTATCAATTAACTACTTCTATGTAATACCCCTTCTTTTTAAGTTAACTGTGTAATAACTATAGTTAACTAGATCATACTTCTAGGTAAGTTAAACCCCTAGCTAACGAGGGTCTGGGGCAGCACCCCTAGCATTGTGGTTCTAGGGGCGGCAACCCCTAGCAGGGTCCAAGGGGCGGAGCCCCTGGCTGGGGTTAAAATTTCATTAATAAGTCTTTAATAAAATTCCATCAGAAAACTAATCGAGTCGAGTTTCATTTAAGTTGAATCGAGTTTACTCGAGTTTCATTCTAATCGAATCGAGTTTTAGTTCAATTCAATTTGTTCCATTTTGATTTGAGTCTTTTCATTTCGATTTGTTTTTCCTCCAAACGAATCGAGTTTTACAGGAACTCGATTCGAATCTGGTTTTTCGTGCCTATCCATTCTAATCACTTTCTTACATCTCGTTATGCCCGTTTTATTGATGAAATGAGATTTGGGCCATAACAACTTCATTTTCTTACTTTAATTCGGTCCAAACGTCACCAATTTGTCCTGTTTCAATACAAATATCATGTATACAATCAAGTTTACATTTTACTAACACTACAAGGTCCAATTTGCCATCGTATCAAATCTTAAGACAAACCGATGTCTAAAACCTAATCTTTATATCAAAAACATACTTTTTGAGTTCCAGTTTTGCTTTAGATCTGATTCGGCGCTTGAATCTAGATTCTTTCCTTGTTTCTCGTTTGTTTAGGTGAAGATCTAAACACAAACTCACCTTGGTTCGGATTGGATCTGGATTAATTGGATGGACGAAAGGTGTTTGTGTGTGAGATTTTGAGTGTGTATGTAGTCAAGGTGATAGAAACCTAGAATTTTAGGGAGGTTTAAGGGTGTTTAAATACCCCCAAGCCCAAAGACCTAAGGCCCATCATCATCCCTTATTTCATCTTTAATTGTCCAAGCTCACACTACATTATTATTATTTAACTTAACTAAATAATAAAAATCATTAAGTTACCAAAATTTTTTGATTTATTATTATCAAAAGTAGGATGTTAGAAGTTTGCCATCCTTAAAAGAGGTTTCATCCCCGAAACTTAACTACAACTTAAAAAAATTTGGGTAAAACTTGCGCATCTCTTCTTCAACTTTTACGATGATTCCATATCACTTTCACCAAGGGAATAACTCTATGACGAAGTTGTTTTTCCTTGCGGTTGACTATCACTACAAGCTATTCCATAAAGTATAAGTGTTCGTCAACCTCAATGTCTACTGTAACAACATGGATTTTTAATTTATTATTCGTTACCCGACCCATTTCGATGTTTGCGAAATTTTTTCAATAAAGTATCGCGTCTATCGGGTTATTATTGTTTGTTTATTATATTTTATTTAATATATATATAAATAACTCGCATTTATATACCATTTTTACCCCTAAACTAACGTTTAACCTCTTTTTGTATCCATGTCCTTAGTTCAGGAACCTATTTGCAAAATCTGTAATATTAATATATTAAACTACGTAACCCGTTAACCCATATACCCATACCCGTATATCACACCCAATTCGCCAACCTGCAACCCATTTAGCTATCTTGTGCCACAATTGCCGTTGTAATCTTTTGGAATGAAATCATCCATATTGTTAGTCTTACCAAATCGGCCTCATTGACGTCTTCGTTTAGGAAATAACAACCAACTTAATACGTATTAACATATTATATTAATCGTCGTCGTCATATTTTCAATATACCATTCGCATATTATTATATTTCTATTAAACTCGTCAGCACAACCTTATAACCTTCGCAAACAAAACCCATGTAACTAATTTCATTACCGCAACCTCTGGATATATGTTCTATGTTGTGTTTCTGGCCGGCTTTATTTTGATCAAATTAACTATCAATTGAAAATCGTTAAAGGTAATAAATTACTTGGTTTGATTCGTGTTTAGGACATGAAAATTAAACCCAAGTTTAATTGGCCAAACGATTAATGATTTAGTCAATTGAATTTCTAGGTTTTATGTATTATATGAACTCCTTTAACTGTCTGGTTATAAATTTGTTTTCTATGTTCAAACCAGCTGGTGGTGTGTGTGTTTATGATTCTGGTAGGGCTGGAGGGCGCGGGTTCGAGCCCCTTCAGAATCATTATTGGGTTTATATTTGTCAAGATTTCCTTTAAATGATTATATCAATACTCTTAATCATTTAAATAATATTATAAATGTTATAAATTCAATAAGTAATTCATATTTAATCAAAACTGACATATTACGTAGTAGTTTTTCCAAATGTTTGTTAAAACCAAATATTATACATATATTTATTTATATAGATAAGTGTGTGTGTGTATTAAGTAGTAAATTGTTAACTGTTTTAATATTAAAGATTTAATAAAGTTTTTAGTTAAAAATACATAATTAATATATCTTATTATTTTACATGCTAAAATAATTATTTGGTTAACTATTTTCTAAACAAATGTATTTTATGAATATTTATATATTATTAATTCAACTTTAATAGTTATAAGTACAAGTATTTTATAAACGATTATATTTTATATAAAAATTATTATTTACAATAATAAGTTATAAGTAATCATTATTTATAATAAACCTTAAATAAATTTTTTTTAAACTTTCATATACCTATAGATCTCAAATCATTACTAATATATATTCCATTTATTAATCCGTAGTTATATTTCTGTCATTACTTTACTTAGGGTTTTCTCGTTGATAGATCTCGACGAGCGTGACACTTGTTTGTTATCTTCTTATCGCACTCATTCCTTCGCTTATTGATAAAGTGAGTAATCACTCCCTTTCTTTTTACTTGTTTTCAAACTTTTGGGAACATATGTGTACTTACAATATTTACTTACTACTAGTATTCACATTAGCCAACTGTTAACCTTGTGTGCTATCAATTATGTACTAAATTTGCTACTTGTTAATTTGTTTATTTGAACGCATTTGGAGAGATCCATCATCTTCACATATTAGTTTGATCATACAACTGTTGTAGTGGCTGGCGTCCGATTTCATTACAATGGTTTCATCGACAACTCAAGTACTCACTCATGGTAACCAACGCCCGATTTGCATGGCAACGGTTTAGCCCACACATTATTATCTGTGATAAAATATTTGCATGCTATGGCTTGATTATACATCTCAAACTAACAGTTTGCTTATTTTTCTCATATTATATTATATTGAATTAACTGGTACTTTACTCACTCAGTCTTGTGTTGACAACTCTATCTTTATTTTATACGCATATGCAGGTTTTAGATTGAATTGATTACAAGATTGGGGAAGAAGTTAGGGATGGTTTATGCTAGAAGATTAATCAAGACTTATCTTAATTTTAAGTTAGGGATGTGTATTCAAGATTTTGTATTTGAATTATATGGAATATGTAATTGAATATAATATATATTTGTCACTTTTAATAGTTGCATGATATTACCTTGAGGGTTGTGAACAATCATTTTGGATGTGACATCTACTAATGGCACATGGGACGTTTCATCAGCTAGACACTTTCTCAAGTGAGAAACATGAAAAGTAGAGTGAATACCTTTTAGCTCATCGGGTAAATCAAGCTTGTAAGCCACTTCTCCCACACGATCTATAATCTTAAACGGTCCGATATACCTTGGATATAACTTTCCTCTCTTTTTGACGCGGATAATTCCCTTCCTAGGCGAGATCTTGAGCATCATGTTGTCACCAATGCTAAACTCGAATAATCATCGTCGCTTATCAGCATATGACTTCTGTCGATCTTGAGCAGCTTTCATTATTGCGTTGATCTAATCAAACCTTGAAGAAGTTTCTTGCACAACTTCTAAACTTCCAATTTCTATCTGAACAATCTCTCCCCAACATACCGGAGTTCTACAACGTCTACAATATAGCATCTCGAATGGCGGCATACCAATAGTTGAATGGTATATCTTGTTTTAAAAGAATTATGCAAGATGTAGGTGATCATCCCACTTCCTTTTAAGTCTAACACGCTTGCATGTAGCATGTCCTCAGGGGTTTGGATAGTTCTTTAAGACTGCCCATCTATTTGAGAATGATACGCCGTACTGATGTTCAGTCTTGTGGGTTCATGGAATTCCGTAAAAAAATCTTGGAGTCAAGCGAGTGTCTCTATCGGATACGATGGACAATGGTACTCCATGCTTAGCCACAACTTCTCTTATGGACACACTTGCCAACATTTCTGACGAGATAGCCTCTCGTATAGGCAGAAAGTGAGCGTTTTTCGTCAAATGGTCCATAATCACCCAAATGGTATTATGATGTTTAGATGTACGCGGTAGCTTTGTTATGAAATCCATGGTGACACGTTCCCCTTTCCATTCTGGTATCTTTAACGACTGCACTTTTCCATAAAGTTTCTTATGTTCTGCTTTGACTTGCAAGCAAATTAAGCACTTACAGACATAATCTACTACCTCATTCTTCATACCCCGCCACTAGTAGTCTCTCTTCATGTCTTGATACATCTTGGTGTACCCGGATGAATCGAGTATTTAGAAATATGAGCTTCATCTAGGATTTGTCCTCTAAGATCTCCATGGTGTGGAATCGACATACGGTTGAACTTGGTCTATACACAATGAGTGTTCTCCATTAGCTCCCATTATTGTCTGAAAATTTTCTTTCTTCATTGGTCCTACAACTATAAGCACTTCTGACTGTACCTTGATGATCTCTCCGAAGAGATCTGAGTTAATTATTAAGTTATAAGACTTCACTGTTACAATGACTTCTTTGTTCTTCTGGCTTAATGCGTCAGCAACCACATTAGTGTTACCAGGATAGTATTTAATATCATAGTCATAGTATTTTATCAACTTTAACCATCTCCTATGTCTCATGTTCAACTCTTTCTGCTCGAAGATGTACCTTAAACTCTTATGAACCATATAAATAGTACAGTTCGTACTATATAGATAATGTCTCCAGATCTTGAGAGCATGCACTACGACTGCTAGCTCTAAGCCATGCGCCAGGTAGGTACTTTCATGAACTTTTTAACTGTCTGGACGCATAAGTTATCACCTAATACGCAACCTAACCCACGATGTGAAGCATCAGTACAAACAATCAAATCCTCATCACCATCGGGTAGGACAAGGACTAGAGCTTGTATGAGTCTTTTCTTTAACTCTTCAAAAGCTTCTTCCTGATGTTTATCCCAATTGAATAGTACATCCTTACGGGTCATACCGGTCAACGGTGCGGCTACCTTAGAGAAGCCTTAAATGAATCTCCTATAATAGCCAGCCTGCCATAAGAAACTGTGTATCTCAGTTCCTGCCCTAAGAAACTGCGTATCTTAGTTGGGTTTTGCGGAGTCTTCCAATTCTATATTGGGATTCTGCTTGTCCATTGGCAAAAGGATGTACTAGTGTGGAAGTAATCATTTTTATTCCCCAGGACGCACGGAAGTCAGTTGTCCTTTGACCTATAAACTGTGAGCCATTAACAAAGGTAATCCCCACTAGGATTCTGAATCTAATCAGGATATTGCGCTTGGTGAATGGTATTACTTCCTTTTCCTTAACATGGGCAAATATTTTTGCTTTAATCAATTTGGAAAAATAATCAGTCATGGCCAACATAAATACTTTTCCTCCTAGAGCCTTTAGTAGTTTGCCCACTATATCCATTCCACACTTCATAAATGGCCAAGGAGGAATGATCGGGTACATAAGTTCTGCTGGTTGGTGAAGGATGTTGTTATGTCTTTGGCAGACATCAAACTTTTGGGAATATGTCATTGCATCCTTCCTCATGGTTGGACAATAATAGCCAACTCTGAGGATTTTGGAAAACAAATATCGACCTCTAGTGTGATTCACATAATCTCCTTCATGGATGTCTTTCAAAACTTCTTGAATTTCGGGATCCTCCAAACATTTTAAATTTTGACTAGAAATCGATTTATTTTAGATGATCATGCAAGATAACAAATCGAGATATCTTCATACGAAAAGCTTTAGGATTCTCGTCCTTGGGGATCTCATTTTGTAGCAAAAACATCTTGATAGGTCGGGTCCAAGATTTCTAAATGGTTTCAGGATCCTGATCAACACCCTTCTCTATGTTCATCACTTTTTTCTCTTTATACTTAGGAAGGCTGGATTCAGGATATTTATGATCGAAATTTTTATTTTCGTCGGGATCCTGAATGTTGAGCCAAGGATTGCCAAAGCACCTGGTTCAGCATTTCCCTATTTTGTGACCTGTTCAATGACAAAATAATTGAATTTATCGGCTATACTTTTAACTCTCTAGATATATTCAGTTAGTTTCTCACTTTTTACGGCATAGAAACCACTGAAGTGATTAGCAAGCAATAGATAATTCACAAATACATGAATATTTCTAATTTTCAAATCCTTAAATAGTTGAAGGCCATCAGTTAAAGCTTTATACTCAGCTTTATTGTTGGTAGCTTGGAAATCACATATGATTGCATGGGGTAACATGCCCCCTTGTGGCAATTTTAGGATGATTCCCAGGTCTTTCCCCGAACATTTGAAGACCCATCAATATATATTATCCATTTATCCTTATCCCAATCTAGTTCTTGAACTTCTTGGTAAACCTCTAGTTGGATATCACTACTAAAATCAGTCACAAAGTCAGCTAAAGCTTAGGATTTAAATGTTGTCCTTGGCTCATAAATGAGATCATAAGCACTTAACTTAACACACCACTTGGCCATCCTACTAGACATTTCAGTTTTTCTTAACATATTTTATGGTGTCTAAGTTTGGTAGAGGTCATTACTAAAGCTAAAGTTAACTTTTCTAAATGTGAATATTTGGTTTCAGCATCGAGTAGGCTTATTTACATAGTAGATAGGATGTTGTTGCCCTTTGTAATCCTTGACTAGTGAACATCGCTCATGGTTTCTCGGGATACAACAACATATAGGAATATAGGTTCACCATATTTGGGCTTCATGAGTAGAGGTACTAATGAAAGGTACTTATTCTAGTCTTCAAGCGCTTTTTCATGCTTCTGCCTCCACTCGAACATCTTGTTTTTATTCTTGAAATCGTAGAAATTTTTACATCTATCTGAGGATCTTTAGGTTTACAATGGCTTTGATTTGTTTGGGGATCGCTTCTATTCCTCTTTTAGTGACCATGTATCCCAATAACTTCCCTTCCCCGACTCCAAAATGGCATTTGGATGTGTTCAACTTCATGTTGTACTTGACAAAGATATCGAAGGATTTTTGAAGATCCCAGAGATGATCCACAGTTCTCTTTGATTTCACCACCTTATCATCAATGTAGACCTCCATGGTGTCACCCGGATTTTCTTTAAACATCATATTACCAAGCCTTTCATACGTTGCTCCTGCAAATTTTAAACAAAAAGCATAGCAGTATAAAATAAATACATGTAGGGGCCATGAATATTGTATCCTCTTGATCTGATGGCTCTAGTTAAATTTGTTGGAATCCTGAAGAAGCATCCATGAATATTAGCAGTTCATGCCCTGCAGTTGCATCCACCGTTGAATCTATATGCGGTTAAGGGAAAGGATCCTTGGGACATGCCTTATTGAGGTATGTGTATTCAATACAAACACTCCACTTGCTATTCTTTTTTTGCACCACAACCATATTAGCTAGCTATCTTAGGAGTTTTTCTTCCCTGGTCATCCCTGGTTTCAATAGTCTTTCTACTTCTTCTTCGATGATAGTGTTCCTTTAAGGTGCAAACTTCCTTCTTTTTTGTTGGATAGACCTAAAATTCCCGTCTAGATAATATCTTTAGAGATACATGTTGTTAGTGCATGGAAATTTGACACTGTGGATATGTTATCCTGGCATATAATCTAGATCAATTATCCTTACAATGTATTGCAGATCCCGTCAGGATCAAAGATCCTCAGTACTTATTATTTATTAACAATTATCTATTTGTCATGTTGATATTTTTGGTAGGTACAACGGCTAGTGACCAAGTCTATCCTATGATCTCGCAATCAAAGTCATTAAACAGCATATTTAATGCATTAAATGGCTGCAATGAAGAAATGGAAGGAATGGCTTGATTAGTGGCTAGAAAATAGCAATTTTAGTTATTATTTTCCAATTTAAATGAGCTTATGATCAATTAGGTATACACAACACGTTTACTATCAATACTTAGAGCAAACTAGAGCAGAACACACACACACACACACACTTAGCAATCTTGTATCATTGATCATAATCTCCAACCTTGTATTCTCATTTTCTTGATTAATGAATTGGTGATAGACGATTTGTCATCACCCAAGGTTCTTATGCCGGCGATCCTCTAAAGATCAAGGGCTTTTCCGAGAGGTATAAATCTATGTGTTCATCAATATATTACATATACAATCACAAACGCCAATTCCCACAATTACTAATTTGGTTACATTATGCTTAGTCGATTTTTGACCAAAACAATTTGGCGCCACCGTGGGGCAATTGGTGCTGTAATCAAGAAATAGCCTTATCAATACTCAACCTTTCATACCCATATCACCATCAATGGCTTCTCAAAAATCTTCTGCTTCATCAACCATTCCTACATCAATTTCTCACCCACCAAGAACCTTACCACTGATGCCTCCTTTGCTAGCAGCAGCTCCAAGGACCACCACGGCTAGAAACAAGACACAACTTCCAGTGTTCCAGAGCTCGAAAACCACTGTTGCTACTTTGGTGGTTAACTCTAACAATGATGTTTCTGCTATGTTTTCACTGGTTAAAAGCATATATGGAGTAGCAAAACAGGACTAATCAGAAGATCCTTGTGAGATAAAAGATCTCAAGAAGAACAAGAGGCCACTGGAGGATCAGACTCCTTTGGTGCCTAAGATGCTAGATTTCACCACTCCAGGATCCCTGGCTCAGCTTGCTCAAGGATCATCTATCCTTCAACCAGGGTCTATGGGTCAACATACTCAGGGATCCTCAATTTTTTAGCAAGGATCATCTATCCTTCAACAGGGATCCATGGGTCAACAAACTCAAGGATCCTTGTTCCTTCAGCCAGGATCATCCATCCTTGAATCAGGATCCTCTTGGATGTATCACCAAGGATCCTTCAACTCCAAACCTCAAGGATCATTCTTCCAGAATCAAGGATCCTCAGGACTTCAACATCAGAGGTCTTCGGAGGTCCATGAAGGAGACATCATCCCCATGCAAACCATTGCCTCTGGTGGACCAACTACCATGGCAGATGCTTCTTATCTTGGCTACACTTCTGAGATGCCAACGTTCAATCAACCGAGAGGTAACATATATAATCATATATCCTTAGACACTAACCATGGCTCTATGCAGGATACAGGTATCAACCAGGCTATGGCTAAGAAAATTTAGAAGCTTAAGGATATGATATCCAGCGTGCCAGGAGTGGTCCGTCCGATCCCTGAAATACCAGAAGGAATCCTCGAGTTGTCCAAATTTGCTCCACCTATTTGTGATGCTGAAATCCCAAAACGATTTCAGACCCCCAAAATAAAGGTGTATGATGGGACAAATGATCCCGAAGAGCATGTGGCTCAATACAGGGAGAGGATGGAAATCAATCTAATTCCTGAAAGACTCAAAGAGGCTTGTCTATGCAAGGGTTTCGGATCCACACTAACAGAATCTGCATTAAAATGGCTGCTAAGTCTTCCTCCCTTTTCTGTTACTTCTCTTCGTATTTAGATAACTTATTCAACAGTCAATTTTCTTGTAGTTGGAAATTTGAGAAGTTAACTAGTGATTTGTATAGAGTTATCCAACCTCATAATGAATCCCTTAGGGATTTTGTTACAAGGTATGGCAGGAAGGCCCTAGAGATCCCTAGTCTTGATATGGCTACGGCTGTTGAAGCATTCAAGATGGGACTTCAAAGGGGCTCCCCATTTTATGACGATCTTATGATGACTCGATGTAGGACTTTAGATGAAGTCAGAAACAGGGCACTCGAATTTATAAGGCTAGAGGATAACAAGAAGATCCAAGAACGGTTAGGAGCTCCAACAAAACAAAAGTCATCTAATCAGAAGGAAGCCACGAGTTGTCTAGCGTGCCAGGAGTGGTCCGTCCGATCCCTGAAATACCAGAAGGAAGCCACGAGTTGTCCAGATTTTCTCCACCTATTTGTGATGTTGAAGTCCCAAAATGATTTCAGACCCCCAAAATGAAGGTGTATGATGGGACAACTGATCCCGAAGAGCATGTGGCTCAATACAGGGAGAGGATGGAAATCAATCTAATTCCTGAAAGACTCAAAGAGGCTTGTCTATGCAAGGGTTTCGGATCCACACTAACAGGATCTGCATTAAAATGGCTGCTAAGTCTTCCTCCCTTTTCTGTTACTTCTTTTTCGTATTTAGATAACTTGTTCAACAGTCAATTTTCTTGTAGTAGGAAATTTGAGGAGTTAACTAGTGATTTGTATGGAGTTATCCAACCTTATAATGAATCCCTTACAGATTTTGTTACATGGTTTGGCAGGAAGGCCCTAGAGATCCCTAGTCTTGATATGGCTACGGCTGTTGAAGCATTCAAGATGGGACTTCAAAGGGGCTCCCCATTTTATGACGATCTTGTGATGACTCGATGCAGGACTTTAGATGAAGTCAGAAACAGGGCACTCAGATTTATAAGGATAGAGGATAACAAGAAGATCCAAGAACGGTTAGGAGCTCCAAAAAAACAAAAGTCATCTAATCAGAAACAAGGATCCTCATTTAGGAACAACGACTCAAATCCGTACTCCAAATTCAACAATCAAAATGTCCGGGCAGTTGAAGAAGGAGAAGATGATGACTACCCAAGTATTTCCAAGTATTGCTTCTCTGTTGATACTCATGGTTTGATTTGTGCCATGAAGGATCTTGGAGAGAAAGAAAGGTGGTCTCGAAAAAAAAAATGAGAAAACAACATTCTTCAAATACAAGTCCAAGTGGTGTGTATTCCATGAAGACTTGGGCCATCAGACAAAAGGTTGTATTGGTTTAAGGAGGGAAATTGGATACCTCCTGAGCAAGGGACATTTCAAAGAGCTCTTGGGAAGAAAAAAGTCTAGGATCTAGGATCCTGAAGATGTACCACAAAAAGTAACTCCGCCCCCACCAGACGCACAAGTAATCAACTTCATCTCCGGTGGCTCAGATATATGCGGTACTTCTTTCTCCTCAGCAAAAAGACACGCCAAAAAAACCAAGTTGGAGAACGGAGAACAACCAGTCATATCCACTACTTTGACGACTGACAAAAAGAATCTTCTATAAGAAGATAAGTCAAGCATCCAGGATCCTCACCTAGACGGTTTGATTGTAACTTTATTTATTGCTAACCATTATTTGCGTAAGATCCTATTCGATGGTGGAAGCTCGGTCAACATCATCCAGCATGACGTGCTGCAGAAAATGAACATCCTGGACTCGGAAATCATCCCGAGAATGACGGTGCTAGTGGGTTTCAGTGGTGAAACTCACAATATACTTTGAAGGGTTAAACTCTTACCGAATGTTTTGTGTTATTGACAATCTTTCTTGTTGCAACGTTATTCGTGGCAGGCCTTGGATACTTGGAATGCAAGCTGTAGCCTCTACTTACCATCAGTGCATCAAACTACCAAATCCTTGGGGAGTAGTAAGGATTGATGGTGACCAAGTGGAATGCAAGAATTATTATTCTTCATCAATGAAGCCGATAGCTAAACAAACGATAGCTTAGCAATTACAGCAACATCCTAGGGACGTGCTGGAAGCTCGGGAGCGAGACGTAAAAAAGTATTTTTAGATCCTGAAGATCTAGACATGAAGGTGTTCCTAGGATCCTGTATCCCTGACGAGATCGAAGAGGATATAGTATCCTTCCTAAAGCGACGAAAATACACATTTGCCTTTAGACATTCAGACATGACATGTATTTCTGAGGAAGTAATTACTCATAAGTTGGGCCTTGATTATTCTATTAACCCGTCCATCAGAAGCGAAGGAAATTCGCTCCTGGAAGGAACGCGATCATACAAGAATTAGTTGAAAAACTTCTTAAGGTTGTTATGATCAGAGATGTAAAGTATCCTCGATGGTTGGCTAATGTGGTTGTTGTTTCAAAAATAATGAAAAGTGGAGGGTGTGTGTCGATTTCACCGATTTAAACAAGGCATGCCCCAAGGATCCCTTCCCTTTACCGCATATAGACTCCATGGTGGATGCAACGACAGGACATGATATGCCTACCTTTATGTACGCTTCCTCTGGATTTCAACAAATTCAGATGGAACCATCTGATCATGAGGATACAACATTCATGACTCCTAGTGGCATATTGTTATATTGCTATGCCGTTCGGACTAAGAAATGTAGGGGCAACATATCAAAGATTGGTCAACATGATGTTCAAGGATCAGTTAGGCAAAACCATGGTGGTCTTCATAGATGATATGGTAGTGAAGTCGAGGAGGGCTTAGAATCACCTTAGAGATCTTGAAGAAGCATTCAATATCCTGGATCAGTATAATATGAAGCTGAACCCGTCAAAATGTCATTTTGGTGTTAAAGCTGGGAAGTTTCTAGGATACACGGTGACCCAAAAGGGAATAGAAGCGAGCCCCGATCAGATAGAAGCCATCATTAATTTAAAGTCTCCTGGGAATGCTAAAGATGTCCAAAGACTGACGGGAAGAATAACTGCTCTCAACAGGTTCATCTCCAGATCCTCTGAGAAGTGCAAAGAATTCTATGATATCTTGAGGAAAAATAAAAAGTTTGAATGGACTCAAAGGCATGAAGATTCACTAAAGGCTCTTAAGGATTATCTATCCTCAATGCCTGCTTTGATGAAGCCAATAGATGGTGAGCCATTGTCCCTGTACTTAGTTGTGTCAGGTTATGCAATCAGTGCTGTTCTGGCCAAGGATCATGAAGGACAACAGGAACTGGTATATTATGTAAGTAAAATCCTGTTAAATGCAGAGGTTAGGTATTCTCACCTTGAAAAATTAATTCTTGCTTTGATTATGGCCTCAACCACATTGAGACACTATTTTGAAACACATACTATTATTTTAAGAACTAATTATCCTGTTAAGAATGTGCTTAGAAAACCATAATTGTCAGGAAGGATGGCCAAATGGGCTGTGAAATTGAGTGCATATGATATTTAATATGAGCCCAAAACAACCATTAAGTCACAAGCGCTTGCAGACTTTGTGGCTGATTTCAGTAGTGACATACAAGAGGAAGCTGATCTGGATGTTCAACAACTGGAAGAAACCAAGGATCCTTGGATCCTATTTGCTGGTGGAGCATCCAACATAAGAGGAACAGGATTGGGTGTCCTACTAAAATCGCCACAGGGGGACATAATACCCCAGTCCATTTCCTGTGCATTCCAAGCCACCAATAATGAAGCAGAACAAGAAGCTCTGATCGTAGGTTTGCAATTATTAAAACATATAAGGATCAGGTATCTTCAAATATATGCCGTTATTGATAGCTAACCACTTTAATGGCTCATATGCCGTTAAAGGTGAAAAACTAATCAAATATCTAGATGTTGTGAAGGAACTATCAAAGATCTTTGATTCTTTTAGTATACAGGTACCAAGAGAAGAGAATGTTGGGGCAGATGTGTTAGTGCACGGTTTTGTGTCTTGAGTCTTTGTAATTGTCGTTAATGTATTTGTCGTTTGTTTAATGTAATAAACAATTATTATATCATGTAATTTGTTAAAGTATTAGGCTAGTTCGCTAAGGATGTTTAGCGAACTAGACCTTATGTTAAGTCTCCTCTGATTCGTTAGGGGATGTTAACGAATCAGAGGGTGTTTCGTCTAATTTATGTATGTAACGAAGTGGGATCTGGTTCGCTAAGGGATGTTAGCGAACCAGACCTATCTTCTATTTATAGTGAACACCGTTCACGCTTAATTTAAGTTTTTGAGAGATTAATTAACAAAACTTTGTCCAAATCTTCTCTCGATCTTCATCCTTAATATTATACAATTACTGATATTGATAATATATAAACATATACAACACTTAATCATACGTAATTATGAATTAGATCTATAGTTAAAGTATTAATCGATTATACACAGATCTGAGATCTGTTAATGTTATTGTTACTGGATTGATACACATACGGGTTCTAACAAGTGGTATCAGAGCTTTCGGGGCTCAATTACACTTGATTTGGTGTTCATTTGGAGAATCAGTTTGTTAATTTTCTGTTTTAGTGAATTTGTTTAATTCAGAGGTTAATGGATTGATTATGGTTAGTTTGGATTGGATTTGAGGTGTTAAAGGTATTGGTAAGGTATTGTGAGTTGGAATTGAGTTTTGAATTGGTTTTGAGGTGATTCAGTATTGATTTGGATTATGGCCGAAACAGTTGATGTTTTGGGATAATTGAGTTAGTTATCGGAGATAATTGGTTACGAGGTTTGGTGTATTGGATTCGCGATCGTATTACGAGCGTTTTGGTTGGTTGTTTGTGTGATTTGGTTTAGAATTTAGATAGTATTACAGATTTTAGGCTTTTGGATTTCTGGGTTTGGTGTTCATCATTTCTAGATTTCTGGAAATTCTTGTTGAAGATTTGAAGATTCAAAGATGAATATGATTCGTTATGTTGATTCGCTATCAAGTTCACTTTGATTCGTTCATTAAATTTGTCAATTCGTTATTCATTTCACGTGATTCGTTAGCCAATTTGCTATATTAGCTGATTCGTGTTCTCTAATTCGTTGATTGGGCTAACTAATGCGTGAGACACATGTCCACTTTGGGATTTGTGTCATAACAACCTTTGCCACGTGGCATAAGGTATCAAAGTTTGTTACAAACGGTTGTAACAACCTGATTCGTTATAGTTGATTCGTTAAATCAACTGTAGCTGGTTCGCTATCTATTTCGCTAATTTTTCCTTAGTGATTCGTTACTGAAAACCTTCCAATTTGTCAAGATTTATCTTATCAATTCGCTATTTCAATTCGTTAGTCAATTCATTGACTTATTGTTACATCTGATTCGTTGAGTTTCTAATTCGTTGGATTGATTCGTTAAATTTACTTTTGATTCGTTATCTGATCAATCTTAACTTCGTTAAGATTTGATTCGTCCATCTACTATTTACTTTTGATTCGTTATCTGATCAATCTTGTTTACATCTTATTCGTTATACCCTTGAAGTTTTAATACTTGTAAAAAATGGCTGGTATGTATGCATTGGCTTCTCAAAACATGTTGATGCAACAAATGTTACAACTTGATACCGATATAGGTTCACATTCGAAATGTCCAAGATTGATGAAGTTTAGTGACTTTGCCAAGTGGGAACCTTGGTTTCGTGCTCATTTGGGATCTGTTCATCCTGACTGCTCATATTGTCTCGATGAAGTTTATAAAGAACCATTGATTGGTGATGATACTATTGGGTTTGTTCCTAAAGTTGTTTCTCAATATTTACAAGAAGAGAAGAAAGCTTTAGAAATTGAGACAAAAGCTTATTCCACTCTTACTATGGCTTTACCAGAAAATATCTTTCATCAAGTGGGTAACATAAAGAGATGTGCTTCTCTATTCCAACATATTCGTATGAGAAGTATGGGGAACACAGCTGAGAGTAAGAAAGTGATGCTCAAGTTTCAGTTTCGAAACTTTAATCTATTGAAGGGAGAAACAGTTGAAGAGATGATTACACGGTTTATTCATTTAACTGCTGAAATGGACAAGATGAAATTGGAAATTTCAGAAACGGATAAAATTGACACTATTAAGAGTGTGCTTCCAAGTTCTTACTCGACATTTCTAATGGTGTTGAAAGAGAATGACTATTTCTTGAATGAAGATTTGACTGCGCTTGAATTTTTACAAAAGATCGAAGCTAGAGAATATGATCTTAAGTGTCAAAAATCTTCCAAGGAAAGTCAAGATCCAGCTTTCTATGGTGGAAGTTTACCTCCTAGTTCAACTATCTCTCCAATCAATGCTTTTCTTACTCAAGCTGCAAGTGAAAAAGAATCAACTATGTTTAATGATCCAAAAGTATGTTTCTATTCTGCTGGTAATTCTAGATTGTCTGGTGGTTCTGGAAGTTCAACTACTACGAATCCATTTGCTTCACCACCTGGTGTTAATATGAAGGAAGCTGAGCAACTTTGCTTTTCTGACAGCTTTCATGTCTTCATATGAAAACTTGGTAAGTAGTAAAATTGCCACAAGTGATTTAACTGATGAGGACTATGATCAGATAGATCCTGATGATTTGGAAATCATGGATTTAAAGTGGAACATGGCTATGATCGTCCGTAAAGTTAAACGATTCATGCAAATAACTGGAAAAGATCTTCCGGCTTTAAACAAGAAATTGGGTTTTAACAAATTGAAAGTAAAATGCTATAATTGTCAAGAATTTGGGCATTTCGCAAAGGAATGTGATAAACCAAAGAAAGAATACACTGGTCCTCATGGTCAACATCAAAATTCTTCTACACCACGAGGTAGTGATGCTGAAAAGAAACCATCTTCTTCTACAACACAAGCAATGTTAGCTGATGGAAATGACTGGTCACAACGGTTACTATGTAATGATGCTCAAGCAAATTTGGCTACGTTTGGTTTACATAAAGATTGTCAAGATACAAGTAGGAGTGAAATGTCTTCTGATAATGATTCTGGATCTGATTCTGACGACTCTTGCGACAAATCTCCAACAGTATTTGCTTGCATGGCCAAGATCAATGAGGTTAGTCATTCTATCTCTGCTACTTCATCTGTTAAAGTATCACGTATTGATTGTGAATCTAACAAACCTAAGTTAGAAGCTTTGAAAAGTCAAAATGATAATCTTGTAAGAGAAATTGCTTCTCTGAAGGATACTTTTCGACAATCTCTTGAATCACAGATGAGATCTCGAGAAAAGATTGAAGCATTGTCGACAAGTAACCACGATCTCAAAGCTGAGTTATCTGTAAAATTGTTGATTAATGACCAAAAGTTTCAAGAAATTCTTAAACATCGTTCAAAGATAACCGAGCTTGAGAATGAGGTTCATGAGTTGAAGAACAAACTGGGAAAATTTAGAAATTCTTCTTTTCTGTTGAATGAAATTATTGAAGTATCTGGTAAACAAAAGGATTCAAAGAAAGGAATTGGTTTTGTTGAAATTCCACCACCATTCCCAATGATTACAAAATTAATCCTTTTGCTAGAAAAGAAGAGGATGTGATTGAGAAAGAAACTGTTATTTCTGAAAAACCTAAACCAGTTAAAACAGATTCTGTTAAGACCCAATTTTCTCCTCAAAAATCTCATGTTCAAAGTAAAAAGGTCTTTGTTGAGAATGTTGACAAGGTGATTATCGAGGACGTATTTGAACCTGAGATAATACACAAGAATAAGAACATCCCAAGTTCTAATCATATTCTTTGCGAACCTCAAAAATTTGAGGAAGCTGTGTATGGTTCATTCAAGTCTCACATGAAGAAGGAAGAACCAGTGAAAACTAAACCAGTGAAATCAAAGAAGTCAGATAAACCAAAGATTTCTGATGAGGACTTAATGCGATTCGTTAGTCCTCCTAGTTCTAAGCCTTCATCTGTTAGAGTTTTTAAGTTAAAAGGGATGGACACGATGTTCACGGAAAAAGATATTCCAATAAGTATCATTAAACCTGAACTTATTGAGAGTGTTTTTATCAATGAAACATCACAGATTCAAGATCTTGAACGTCGATATGCTCAAATTAAAACACCAGTTCCATCTGACCATTGACTAAAGCAAAGCAAGTTTTAAAACAAGCTAATAAAATTCAATTTGTGAAGTCAACTGGGACAGATACGTTGAAGAGTTTCTCTAACTGTTCTAATTTGGATTTCTACTTGAAAAATGAGTCTGAATTATCTGATGAGTTTGCTAAGAGCATGACCAAAAATGTGAGTCATCATCAAACTTCTGCGTCATTCATTCCAACTACCTCTCAACATCATTGTGAAGACATGCGGAGTTGTTTTCTTTGCGGTCAACATGGTCATGTACTGAGGTAATGTAGTCATAAGAGCTATTAGAATCTTCATCCTTTTATCAAGGACAACTCTAAGCCAATTCCATTGGTAAAGGAGATCCTGAAACGACCTGCGCCGTATGCTGATAACACTCATATTATTTTCTCTAATGTGAAACCACGAAAGGTTATTCTGTTAATGAGACACATGGTCAGGTAAAACCAAAGTTTGTCCCACATGAGCCAATTTGTAGGAACACGAATTCAAACATTATTCAAGCAGCTTACTTAAGACGAAAGTTTAGGAAGCCAGTAACTTATTCACAGGTGGCTGAACAACAGTTGAATTCTGTTAAAACAAATGATCAAAGAGAAAACCAAAAG
Organism: Bidens hawaiensis; assembly: GCF_021521415.1. Lineage (NCBI taxonomy): Eukaryota > Viridiplantae > Streptophyta > Magnoliopsida > Asterales > Asteraceae > Bidens > Bidens hawaiensis. The sequence goes on from NW_027491276.1 coordinate 114,461, forward strand.
GTGCCCAAGACTGAGGCTTGAGCTGCCTTTTTGAACTAATCATCTTTATTTTGTGTGTAGGGTACATCCAAGACTGTGTATGGTGAAAACTATATAATGGATAGTGGATGTTCTCGTCATATCACTGGGAATCTCGACCTATTAACCAACGTGAGAAATATTCAAGGGGGTTATGTAGCTTTTGATGGGAATTCTGGGGGCATGATCACACAAGAAGGTGAAGTTTCCAATGATCACATCACTTTTGAGAAAGTAAAACTGTATGCTGATGACACTCATATTATGTTCTCTAATGTGAAACCACAAAAGGTTATTCATGTTAATGAGACACATGGTCAGGTTAAACCAAAGTTTGTCCCACATGAGCCAATTTGTAGGAACACGAATTCAAACATTGTTCAAGCAGCTTACTTAAGACGAAAGTTTAGGAAGCCAGTAACTTATTCACAGGTGGCTGAACAACAGTTGAATTCTGTTAAAATTAATGATCAAAGAGAAAACCAAAAGGTGCCCAAGACTGAGGCTTGGGCTGCCTTTTTGAACTAATCATCTTTATTTTGTGTGTAGGGTACATCCAAGACTGTGTATGGTGAAAACTGTATAATGGATAGTGGATGTTCTCATCATATCACTGGGAATCTCGACCTATTAACCAACGTGAGAAATATTCAAGGGGGTTATGTAGCTTTTGCTGGGAATTCTGGGGGAATGATCACACAAGAGGGTGAAGTTTCAAATGCTCACATCACTTTTGAGAAAGTAAATTATTGTGATAAAGTGGATCATAACTTATTAAGTGTATCGCAGATTTGTGATAAAAAATACACAACGATATTTACTGACAAAGAATGTCTTATCTTAAAACCGGGTTATGTTATTCTCGAGGACATGGTTGTCATGCGATCACCACGATCGAATGATATTTATGTCTTAAACATGAGCTCTAAGGTATCCACATCGATCAAAACATGTTTTGTCTCGAAAGCAACCGAGAAAGACTCGATTCTATGGCATCGCAGAATGGGTCACATACATGTTAGAAAGATGAATTATTTGATGGCTAATGATTTATTGGAAGGTGTCTCGTTGAAGAATTTTAAATTATCCGATCACTACGTTGCATGCAAAAAGGGCAAGCAGAAGAAGAAGACACATCCTTCTAAATTATTAAATTCCATTAATACTCCTCTTGAACGACTTCATATGGATTTATTTGGTCATGTGAATCGTGCGAGTATTTCTGGGGATTGGTATTGTCTTGTGGTGACTGATGATTATTCAAGATAATCATGGGTGTTATTTATGAGTTCGAAAGATCAAACACCGGTTTTGGTACAAAACCTTATCACCAAGATCGAATCACTTTACAAACAAAAAGTGAGGAGAATTCGAAGTGATAATGGTACTGAATTCAAAAACACTGTCTTCGATTTCTTTCGTGCTCACAAAGGAATTCTGTAGGTTCCCTGGATGGATCTGCACGGGATATCTCGATCTACACAGGTGCGGAATCCCTGCGTAGGTCGTTACGAGCGTAGAACACGAATCAAACAAACACACGATACGAATAAACGAACACACGTTATATTATAACCGAAACACGTGATATAATCACTGAATACAGACTCAATACTCTCTGGTTCACACGTCTCTCGACTCACACACACTGTATATGATTTCATTCAACTACCAAAGCAAGCGTTACATCCAGTGTATAAATACACGACAACTTCGCCTGATATGTTCAGGCGAAGTTGTTGCTAACTTCGCTTGACTAACAAGTTCGCCTGATAAGCGAACTTGTCAGTAACTTCGCTTAAACATAAACAAAACACAATTAACATTACAGACTGGATTACAGACACTAGACTATGAACTACTGACATTATGCACCAACAGACTCCCCCTTGGCAGTAGCTTCATATCTTTATCTTTAAGCACTTGTCTTGTAATCTTCATGCATGCACTCCCTCTCTTACACAGACCGTGACTACTCGCTGATATTTCCTCGCTTCGTCTTTCCAAGCAGGAATATAGAATATCTTCTTCTCGTTTAACACCTGCAGATCAGCTTTAGATAAATTAACAAGATGCATCGGATCATACACTCTTAGCACTTCTTGTTCGTCTTCGTCTTCCATCACGGCTTCAGCAGTCTGGCAATCCACATACCACCATTTCAGATCTTTCAGCACATCTTGAGGCATAGTCTTCATTGGAACCTCTTTCAAACACCGAATCGGCTTATATTTCATCACCTTCCAAGGTTTGCCATCTGCTCTCATTCCTCTTTCAGTATCTTCAACTAATTTCCCTTTCTGTGGTTTTAACAACTCAAACTTTTTCTCTTTAATACTTTCTTTCCATACTATCTTCCCAATAACTCTGGCCATATTATCATCACTTCTATTAATCAATCCCAGTCTGGCCAAATCCTTAACCTCACACTCAGGTAAGGTATTTAGAGATCTCAACGTTCTCTTAAAGTATTGGATCCCATCATATCTTTTCACCACGAACATTTTTAGCTGTTCATCATATAACCAACAGATAATGTCTTTCTTTGACTCAGCGTACCCTTTAATATTATAACTTTTCTTGAACTTTGTAGGTACCACTGGCTTCTTCGTTTTGATAAACCAATGAGCATAGCCTTCCTTCTATCTAGGCTGCTCCTCCCATTCTGTATCATCAACTACTGTATCTTCACATACATTCGACTTCTCAACGGTTAGAAGCTCGTGTTCAACATTCTCCTCTACAATTTCACCTTCTTCAACATCATCTTCTATCACTATCTGTGCACCAATCTTCTCAATTTCTTCTAATGGCAGCACATCATCATCACACACATCATCAACATCTAACATATCATCATCCAACTCCTTCAAGGCATCGATCACATCATCTCCCATCTCCTCGTCATCTACCATCACCACCTCATCACCACCAGAACCGCAAGCTGCACCTGCAGACTCCCCCTGAGCTGTGGTTGTCCCAAGGGCTTGAGTAGTTCTTGGCAACTCACCACCTGCACCTTTCGATGCATTGGGATCATCGTCTGGTTTGTATCACTTCTACTTTTACGCACCATAGAAAGCTACCCTAACATACAATGGCTGTTCTAGAGTCTTTTAGGCCTAATAACTTCACCAGTTAGGCACACAGAATTAGTTTTTCTATCACTTTCCATGGTTGGATCAATTTTCTTTTAAACTTTGTATTGAAACTTCTTACGAAGTTATAGACTTGAAAAATCATATCATCTCCCTAAAAAAAATTTTAAGTTCTATCGCCCCGATCAAGTTAAAGTCTTCAGGTAAACGGCTATCCCTAAAGATCCAATGGATCAGCTGGACCGAACACATACGAGTATGTGTCCTTCTAACTAAGTATGAACGACTATTTTTCAGCGAAAGAAAAAAACCCATCATAAACCGCCCCGGTCACTTTCAGTCATCTGGTTAATGGATATCCTCATAATCTACTAGTAGAAGTAAGGACTAAACATATCCGAAGATGTGTCCTTCAAACTGAAGCAACAGACATAATTCTAAGCGATAGTGATGTTTTTTTTTAACGAAAAACAAGGTTACTCAGGATTGATCATCCCATTAAGCTCAACAAGATTTTGAAAACGGGATCGGTCAAACGCTTTTGTAAAAAGATCGGCGAAATTATCCAAAGAATCAACCTTTTCAAGCACAATTAATTTCTTCTCAGAACAATCTCTTATAAAATGATGACGAATGTCAATATGTTTAGTTTTGCTGTGTTTGACGGGATTGTTAGCTACTGAGATTGCAGCAGTGTTATCAATGCAAATAGGAGTTTGAGTGAAATTCAGACCATAATCGCGCAATTGCTGTTGTATCCATAGAACCTGGGAGCAGCAGTTTGATGCTGCCATGTACTCTGCTTCGCATGTGGAAATGGCTACTGAGGTCTGCTTTTTGCACTGCCACAACACCAATCTTCCTCCCAGAAACTGACATCCACCGGTAGTTGACTTCCTGTTCTGATTGCAACCTTCATAGTCAGAATCTGTGTAAGCTACCAAATCCAGTTCTCCCCTTTCGTGTACCACAATCCCAACTTAGGCTTGCCTTTGAGATACCGCAATATTCTCTTCACTCCCTTCATGTGAGTTTCCTTCGGGCTTACTTGAAAACGAGCACAAAAACAAACTGCAAACATAATATCAGGTCTAGATGCAGTTAGATACATTAAAGAACCTATGATTGCTCGATATTGGGTGGGATCAACTTCTTCATCACTGTCAGAATCAGCACCCAGTTTGTGGTTGACGCAAACTAGATTATCAAATGGGGTGCTATCGTTCATCTTGAAGCGTTTGAGCACATCATGGACATATTTTGTTTGATGAATAAACATCCCATCTTTCTTCTGATCTACCTGCAATCCCAAAAAGAAAGTTAATTCGCCCATGGCGCTCATTTCAAACCTCTTTTTCATGACTGCTTCAAATTCCTGACACATGGCGACTTTTGATGCAGCAAAAATTATGTCGTCCACATAGACTTGAACTAGTAGAAAATCTCCCCCTTTTCTCTTGACAAACAACGTGCTATCGATTTTTCCTCTTTCGAACCCATTATCAAGCAAGTAATCGGACAAGGTTGTGTACCAGGCACGAGGTGCCTGATGTAGCCCATATAAAGCTTTACTAAGTCTGTACACATGATCAGGAAAATCTGGATCAGGGAATCCCGGAGGTTGTTCAACATACACCACCTCATCGACTTTACCATTTAAAAAGTCACTTTTCACATCTAATTGGAACACTTTCATCTCTTTGTGTGCAGCAAATGCCAAAAATAGTCGAATTGCTTCCAATCTTGCCACAGGAGCAAACACTTCGTTGTAATCGATTCCTTCTTGCTGATTAAACCCTTTTACTACCAGTCTTGCCTTGTTCCGTATGATTATCCCTTTCTCATATCTCTTATATTTAAAAACCCACTTTGTACCGATAGCATTTACATTCTGTGGTTTTCAACTAATTTCCATACTCCCATCTTCTCAAATTGTGCTAATTCTTCTTGCATGGCTTCAACCCACGAGCTATTTTTTAGAGCCATTTAATAATTCTTCGGTTCAATCTGGCTGATGAAGCAGGTGTACAAGCATTCGTTTATGATACCCGTGTCTTTAATGCTTGCGTAAACACATGTGTGTTCATCCAAACTTCTTCTTGTTTGAACACTGTCAGACAGGTTACCTATCACGTTCTCCAAAGGGTGATTTTTGTGAATTCCAGTAGTCTGAACCGGACCGACTTCCAGATTGTTTTCTAAAATTGAAGAGAGTTCATCAGTATGTGATTGATATTGAGAATCAAATGGATTGTAGAATTCTTCTTCAGTAGAGGCAGCAGGAGTATCAACGGCACTTGACGAGGAAGGTTGACTTTCGTCGTATCGCGGACGTTGCACAATATTCTCCTCCTCGTCATACAGAATTTGTGAAGCAATTTTCTCATCAACTTCTGCAAAATCCAAGTAAGGCATATTAAAAGATCTGAATAGTTTATCATAGTCGAAAGCTTCAGCGGGTCCCATGCTAGGCCTTGGTGATTTGTAACTCGTAATGTCAGTGTTGCATATCACCTCAACCTTGCTATTTGATAAATTAAAGACTCTTCTGTTGGGAGTCCCAACAACATATCCAACTAAAATACCTTCATCGGCTTTCTCACCAAATTTTGAGTTTGTCTTTAATATCGAACATGGGGACCCGAACGGTTCGAGACCATTCAAGTTTGGCTTTCTACCATGCATGAGTTCATAACAAGGTTTATTTAATCTTTTAACAGTTAAAACACGATTAAGGATATAACAGGCTGTGGCAACAGCTTCAGCCCAGAACACCACGGGAAGTTTAGCATCTGCCAGCATGGTTCTGGCTCCTTCGATTAGCGTTCTATTCTTTCTCTCAGCTACTCCATTTTGTTGCGGAGTATACGTGGCGCTGTACTGATGTTCTATCCCTTTCTGCAAGCAGAACATCTCTATCTGATAGTTCTTGAACTCTGTACCGTTATCACTCCTGATGTACTTGACCTTTCTCCCAACAATATTTTCAACCTTGGTAATCAAGTTAAATACCAATTGAACTGTCTCATCTTTTGCCTTCAGAAAGTATACCCAAGAGTATCGAGAGTAATCATCGGTTACAACCAAGCAGTATGACGTTCCACCTAGACTCTTTACATTCACAGGACCAAAGAGATCCATGTGAAGTAGGTCTAGGGTACTGACAATTGAGTTAACCTTCTTGGAGTGATGAGGTTTTTTGTGTTGCTTTCCTTTCTTGCACGACAAGCATTGATCTTCAAAGTTAAAATTCTTCAAGGGAACTCCAAGCACCAGCCCATTCTTGACAATGTAATTCATTTTGCGAAGATGTATATGTCCCATTCTTCGATGCCATAACTCTGACTCCGACTCAGTTGCTTTTGACAGAAGACATGACTCTTCTGTTGTCATCTCAGTTGACCTCATATCCATCACATGCGTGTTCTTTTCTCTTGGAGCTTTCATCACCACCCAGGCCTCTGGTATCTTGAAACCAGGATAAAGAACAATTGCCTCATTTTTAGTAAAATGCACCGTGTATTCTTTGTCACAAATCTGAGACACACTCAACAAGTTATGCTTCAACTCTTCAACAAAATTCACCTTCTCTAACTTCATTCTTCCATTTGTCACAGTTCTAATACCACTGATTCTACCTCCACTCTCTCCAGCGAAACTAACCCTTCCTCCTTGAACAGATTTCCAGTCACGTAACAATTTCTTGTTACCAGTCATGTGCCGGGAACAGCCACTGTCAACAACCCACATATTGTTTACACCCTGTTTGACTGTTCCTGCACAATTAAAGAAATAGATTAAAATCTGGGGACCCAAGACCTACTGGTCTTGGGTCGATTAAATTTGTTGACCGGCATCCAGTACTTTGGTTGCCCAAAGTCAGTTTGAGGATGATTTCTGTAAGTTCTGAAAGGAAACCTTCTAGAGGATTGGCTATGAGGCCATCCAAACTTTAGTGAATTAACTGAATTATAATTGTTGGTTTGGTAGTTAACTGGGAAAAAATGAGACCGATTTCTTTGAAATCTTGGATTAGTCCAATGTCTGAAATTTGGTGTGTTCGCATTCTTACCAGTATCATAATTAATATTCATTTTATTCTCAGTTTTCGGAGGCCTCATACCTCTAAATTTTCTCTGGTTTAGAGGACAATCAGCAATAAGGTGTCCTACTTGATTGCATCGGAAACAACTTCTGTTTTCAACTTTCGTCTCAACAGTTGTTGCAGATGTCGAGGTTGCATTACTACCCGTTTGTCTAACATATGGTGGGACAGACGGATTTATGGAAGAATTCTTTTCATCGGGCTTATATTCCTCCCCACGTTTTAGTAACACTCCCTCTTCTTTTATCTCACCCAATTCGGATGACTTGTCCGAATTTGATGAGATAGAGCTAGGGACAGAGATCGCAACGTTAGAACTTGACTTGCTCGTCTCGCTCTTATTAACTGCAGGTTCTTTAGTAGAAATTTTAATTGGAACTGTCTGACTAATCTCAACATTCGCAGGTTGCTGATTACTAGGATTATAAGTATAGTTATTGTTATACGGTGGTGGAACTTTAGAAAATCCAATTCCCCCTTTGTTAACCGGGGAACGTTGAACACTTATGATGTGATCTAGCATTGCTGATGAATTTCTAAATTGTTCAATTTTTCTGTTTAGTTCCACCACTTTTACCTGGTAATCAGCTATCTGTTTATCTTTTTCAGCAATTATTTTGGTTTTTTCTTCTAACACTTCATAACTAAGATCAATTACTTGTATTTTTTCAGCTAGACTGGCTTTAAGACTTCTGATATCCTTTTCACTAGCTTTTATTTTTACCGAGTAACTGTTTTCTCTAGTTTTAGTATAGTGATGATCTTCTTTTAAGGTTTTAAATTGTGTGTCCAAACTAACAAACTGATCAGTTATTGTTTTCAATTGTTCAGACAGATTTTCACATTGTATACAATGAAGTTCAGAACTTACCTCAGAGAGCTGATCGTTCACTTCTGCCATATATGCTTGATTTTCTCCCGTCTCCTTCTTACTTCCTCCAGCTTCGATGTTTACCAAATTAGCCTGTTCGAACACTTCCTCAACTTGTATATTCCAGTTGTATCCACCATTTTGTCTAGATACCATAACCCTATTCTCACTACCTCCCCCCATTCTGTTGTGCAGGCCTGTTCTGACTTCGTTCAACTCTCTCATTTGTACATTCCTTAGCAAAGTGACCATTTTGTTGAAATTTATAACATCGAACCTTCGATTTATCAAACCCTGGTCTTTCTCCAACGAACTTTCTACCCGTTTTCTTCATGAATCTCTTTACCCTTCTTACTATCATAGCCATCTGCCACTGCAGGTCCATCTCTTCCAAATCATCAGCATCGATCTGATCATAATCTTCATCCAAAGTTGCAGGGTCAACTATTTTACCTTTGATGTAGTTCTCATAAGATGCAATGAAGGATGCATAGAGAGCAAACTGCTGTTCAGCTGATTTAACACTCATGGGCATCTGTGAGTAGTTATAGCTTGGAACATTTGATGAGAAATTTCCAGTTGTGGCTTGAGGTTTTGAAGGATTACTACCTCCAGCTACGAAACATAAGTCGCCATCCATATTGAGAATCACATGACCGTCGCGAGTTGATTCTCCCTATGAGTAGTAGGCAGATGATTCTGATTTTGAACTTGAGCTTGGAGTTACTTTCGCACCATACATTCCCGGATCCTGAACCTGATCAGTTGGTGTCTCCTTCCGAACCATGTTAAGTTCAAAATTTCTTAGCTTATTGACCGCTGTTTCCAAATCAATCTTGGCAAAGTCTTTATCCTCTCTCATCAGAACCGTGTACATTTCCCATTTCGGTGGAAGAGCATCAAGAAGTTTTTCTACTATCTCTTCTTCCTTGTATTCAATGGAGTAATTACTGAGTTCGGTCATCAAGTGATAATATCTTGTGATGATATCGTCAAGTGATTCATTTTTCAAATACTTGAATACAGAGAATTGGATTTTTAGCAGCTTTTTCTTGGAAGCACGTATCCCTACATTACCTTCATATCTATTTTCTAGTGCTTCCCATAGCTCTCTAGCAGTTTTGTACTTCTTGAAGGTATGAAGAATCTCTTGTGGAAGAGCCATTGTTATTGCTGCATGAGCTTTACTCTCTGCCTCATACGTTTTCTTTTCCTCCTCTTCTATCTTACTGTACTTCTTAATTTGTTCACGAGCTTCAAACAAGGATGTTGGTGGAATGTATCCGTCTTGAATGCAAACCCACATCTTAGCATCTTGATACTTCACATATTGTTCAAACCGATCTTTCCATGCAACGAAATCGGTACCCTTAAGCATTTTTGGAGCTTTAGTTGCTGAACCGGCTTCAACCTCCATTTTTACCAGTTCTGTAATGTTTATTGAAGTCATAGTTAGAAGAAACAAGACTCGAAATACAAAGAAAGTATTTTTTTTTCTTTTGTTTTTTTTTTAAACATTGATCAGATAGCGAAGTTAATATAACTTCGCTTGGACGTAACTTCGCTTGGTCTTAACTTCGCTTGTTCTATAACTTCGCTTGTTCTATAACTTCGCTTAAACCTTATAAGTTCGCTTAAAACCTACGTAGGATGACGGCAACTTCGCCTGATGAACACAAGGTTTTGCAGGTTTTAATTGGATGTATTGTGAGGTATGCGAAGGTGTTTTGGGGTATATTTGATGGTGGGAGATGGGTAAGACACAAAAACTAGGTATTTCAACGTAAACTCGTTCCGCGAATAGTCGAACGGAACGATCTTTACACCCGTGTGATAATCTCAAACCACACAATCACGAGCAAATGCTCTGATACCAATTGTAGGTTCCCAGCCGGATCTACACAGGAGTATCTCGTAACACGAGGGTGCGGAATCCCCACGTAATACGATACGAGCGTAAGATAGATAATAAGTTGAACCGATAAACAAAGACACGTTACAATACTAATAAACACGATTGTATTGCAACACTTCAACACGTGCTATCAATAATCACTAATACACGTTCGGAAAAACTTAACCAAAATAAGCCGAAGTGAGGTTTAAATAAACCTCGACAACTTCGCCTAACATACTAGGCGAAGTTGTCATAACTTCGCTTATCTCCAAGTTCGCCTACATCCCAGGCAAACTTGTGTAAAACAATATTCAAAACCAAAACAAACAATCTAACACGATTACAGACACATACAAAACACGAGATACTGAACTAGTGACATTATGCACCAACATTTTCTCATCGGTTATCGATATCCGTTCCCTCGTTTACACAAAGTTTCTTTGAATCCAGTGGCATATCCTACATCCAGGCTATGCCAATGCTTTGGAGAGTTCTAGGCACCATTGAAAGAATTATCGTGGAAGAAAAAATCGACTTCGGTCTGGAATTGCCTCATCTTTATACCCTTACTACTCATGGTCCTGCCCGACTCATTCTGAAATCCAAACCTCGACAACCCCATCTGATTTTAAAAGTCACTCTGAATGATTCCTTTTAGAGGAATCAATTCTTCTTTGTCAAACGTGACTCCATACCCGGTGGGACTGACCTACCTTTAAAATGGGTCATAAAGGGTAGGATCCTGGATCCTTAACAAAGACATGATCTGAGATGACTGATCTAACTTTAAATCTTCTTTATTTGCAGTTGAGAACTTCGCTTCCCTGGCTAAGCTACCTGGAACAGAGGAGAAAAAAAAACGATTCCTTGCACTGATTTCCGAGGTTAGAACTTTTCAAGCCCGATTTGTCGAAGCTTTTTGTGAAATCTCCTCAGACTCCAATATGTCAAGTAAGATTAGTATAATAGTTTGAAATAAATAATATTAGATAGAATACCTATCTATTAACTTATCCTTGTAGGTGCTCAAAAGTCTCAGAAGTATGCTAGGAAGTTTTCTTTGGAGGACATCGACAATATGATTACTCCCCAAACTATCAAAAAGGAGGCTTTGAAAGTGACAACCACTTCTTATCCAAAGACTGCAACTACTAGAGCCAAGTCAGCTGCTTCTAAGAGAAAGAGATCTTCTCAGCCTGAAACCCACTTTGACGTGATCCTCACTGAAAGTATCTTATATCATGTCGTCTTGAATTTAAGGATCCGATATCCTTTTAACCTTGATTGAACTATTGGCTATAGGCTGTGAACACTTGCAAAGACCATTACGAAAAAATTGTGAACAAGATGAGTGAGAAGCTGTCTGGGATGGGAACTAAGGTGGTCACAAAGGATAAAGCTTTAATCCATCTTTTGAAGGACAAGAAGCATTTGGAGGATCAGCTATCCTTAGCAGAAGCTCAACGTCGAGACGAGGTGAAGCAGGCCACAGAAGAGGAAAAGATGTGGGTGGCCGGGTCAATGCTGCAGGCAAGGATCAAGATGGCGATCGAAGTCGGTGATCCTGCTTTTGATAAGGCGACTTGGGACGTGAAGAAGTGGAAGACTGCTCTGGCGGCTCTTGGTGGCGAAGAGGATGTGGAGATGATAGAGGGAAACGAGGTTAGAACTAGCAGGGCCAAGGATGCTATGGGGACTGAGGAAGGAAAGGAAGCAACCGCGGAGGGTGAAGCAGCCGCGTAAACGGGTGATGAAGGATACAGAAAACAAGGCCCGAGCACGTTTTCTTTATTTTGTTTAATGATGTTTTTATGAACAATGGTTATGGCTTGTAATATATAGTAGTGATTAGGGTTTAAAGATTATTGATCCTCAAGACAATCTTTAGGGGAACCGAAGGTGGATGGATCCTCTGTTTGTGGAGATGAAACCTTTGGTGACTCTGACTTTTATTTTCCTACACTTAGTTTAATAGTTAGTAACAACTTGCCTTAACCCAGATGGATGGTCCATCTTTTGTATGGCGAAATCCGGGTTATGATTTTTGGATAAGTCCAGGTGACTTATATTAATAATAATCTAAATCTTTTGACTATTTGATTTGTTATTTATTCTTTTAAAAGTTTATTTGATATAAACTTAGTTTTATTGAAAGTTTAAGAAACAATCTTGAGCAAACATTTTAGGATAGAATATCCTTAAGAGAACTAATTAAAAGAAAAATTTTAGGATAGAATATCCTTAGAAAAAATTTAAAGATTTGAAATCTTCAAACTAGAAATATTTATATGGGTCTTAGTTAAACAAATGTAAATGGGCAAATAGAAATCATACCATAAGGTCTAAGTAGACCTAAGTTACCATTGTTATAGAACCTTTGGTGATCCTTGTAGAAATAAGCTAAGGATCTTAAATCCATAAGTCTTGATTCTTGTTATCGAACTTAAAACATCTGTTGAAAAGAACTTATAATATTAAATGGGGTTAAACCCGTTAAGCTGGGGACAAGCCCAAATAATAAACTCGAGACAAGCCCGTGCAACTGGGGACAAGCCCGTGAACTGGGGACAAGCCCAAACCGGAGACAAGCCCAAACTAGGGACAAGCCCAAAAACTGGGAACAAGCCCAAAAACTGGGGACAAGCCCAAAAACTGGGGACTGGCCCAATATACGGATGTTAACTGGGGACTCGCCCAAACAGGGATTTAGCCCAAACGTAAGATAACATGAAAATGTTATAAACCGGTGGTATGGTACGTCTACCATAAATCGTAGGATCCTTCATATAGCCGAAAACAATGAAATTGTCAGCCACTAAGCGTGTACTGGTCCCGCTGCCCCGGACTATACGTTGGATAGCGTGCGCTACAGGCGAAAGTGTAGAAACTCTACTTCGTAAGAAAGGTTAAAACCTTTAAACCTTGGAGGATATGACCATCGGGGGTTATACCCAATCGTGGGCTAGGCCAAGGGAAATAGTTTAGTACCTTAAATGTAAAGGAGAGGTGGCCAACCTCTTGATCATTGAATACCTTATTAATATCCTGCATTGTTACTTAAAACTTGTAAAATACAAATGTTAAGAATATGTTATCCTTAAATAAGTAAAAATCTAAAATGAATAAGTGATTAGATAGATATTACCGATCTCAGGATCCTTGATCCTTTAAGGATACTTGATCCTCGGAGGATACTTGATCCTGATCAGAAAAAGTATTTCTTGAGGTGGACAACATTCCATGCTCTTGGTAACCTATTGCCTTTTATAGTGAGCAAATGATATGCCCCCTTTCCTGCTTCCGATTCAATTAAATAAAGACCTTCCCACTTGGGTGCTAGCTTCCCATCTGCCGGATTGGTTGTATTCTGGAAGGCTTTTCTCAAGACTAGATATCCTTCTTGAAATCTTCTGATCCTTATATTTTTTTGTATGCTCCAGCTACCCTTTGTTGATATGCTGCAATTCTGATCTTGGCTTGGTCTCTGAGTTTTTCAATAGTATCCAAGTCTTCAAGAAGGATTTCTTCACTGACCTCAGGATCACAGATGCTTGTTCTGGCTGTCAGAACCACCATTACTATGGCGATTACTGCTTCTGATCCAAACACCAATGAGAAGGGTGTTTGGCATGTTGCATTCTTGGGTGTTGTCCTATCAGCCCAAAGAACATAAGGTAGCTCTTCGGCCCATTTTCCTTTCTTCGATCCTAGATTCTTCTTTAAGTTATTGATGATTATCTTGTTGCTAGAATCCGCTTAACCATTATCTTGAGGATGTATTGGAGTGGAGGTAACCATCTTAATGCCCCAGCTGTCACAAAAGTTAGTGGTTCTTTTGCCGATAAACTGAGAACCATTGTCACAAATAATTTATGAAGGAATACCAAATCTATTAATAATATTTCTTTTAATGAAAGATATCACCTTTTTTCGCGTACTTGAACAAAAGCTTCTGCTTGTATCCATTTTGAAAAGTAGTTAGTCATTACAAGCATGAATACTTTTCCTCTTGGTGCCTTAGGTAGCATACCCACAATATCCATACCCCACTTCATGAAAGGCCATGATGTGACTATAGGATACATAGGTTCTGCTGGTTGATGAAGGATGTTAACATGCCTTTGACAAGCATCACATTTCTTAGAGTATTCCATGGCGTCTCTCTTCATTGTTGGCCAGAAGTGTCCTGTTCTTAGAATCCTAGAAAACAGAGCTCTACCTCCAGTGTGATTACCACAATCTCCTTCGTGAAAGTCTTTGAGCACCTCTTGAATTTCAGGATCCTCTATACATCTTAAGTATGGACCTACAAGAGATTTTCTGTATAGCATGTCATATAATAAAATGTATTGTGATACCTTGAGTTTGAAAGATTTAGGATTCTCCGTGGCTGGAATCTCTCTCTAGTTTGAGTGTATTTTTTGATTGGGAGGATCCAGGATCCTTGGTTATTTGAGGATGATGGATCCCAAAGTACAATTTGTTTGTCAGTTGTTATCTCTCCAACTTCTTGTTCTCCTATTGCTAGCGAGAGTATATGAATGATTGGGATCTTCGTGTCTTCTGTAATCTTCAAAGATGAGGCTAAATTTTCCAAGGCATCTGCCCCAACGTTCTCTTCCCTTGGTACCTGTATAATGCTAAACAATTCGAAGGATTTTGCTAATTCCTTTACAACATCTAGATATTTGATTAGTTTTTCTCCTTTAACAGCATATGAGCCATTAAAGTGGTTAGCAATCAACAATGAATCTATATATACTTGAAGATACCTAATCCTCATGAACTTAGCTAATTGCAAAGCTGCGATCAGAGCTTCATACTCCGCCTTGTTGTTCGTTGCTTGGAATTCATAGGCTATAGACTGGGTTAATATGTCCCCATGTGGCGATTTCAGTAGGATACCTAATCATGTCCCTCTTACGTTGGATGCTCTATCTGTGAAGAGGATCCAAGGATCCTTAGTTTCTTCTAATTTCTGGACCTCTAAATCAGCTTCCTTTTGCATATCAATGCTGAAATCAGTCACAAAGTCTGCTAATGCTTGCGATTTGATGGTTGTTTTAGGCTCATACTGAATATCATATGCACTCAGCTTCACAGCCCACTTGGCCATTATTCCTGACAATTCTGTTTTTCTAAGCACATTCTTAACATGATAATTAGTTCTCAAAATAATTGTATACGTTTCAAAGTAATTTCTCAATTTATTAGAAGCCATAATAAGTTCCAGAATTAATTTTTCTAAATGAGAATACCTGGCTTCTGCATCTAGAAGACTTTTACTTACATAATAAACGAGATGTTGTTCACCTTCATGATCCTTCACAAGGACAGCACTTACAGCATTTCCTGAGACAGCTAGGTATAGGTATAAGGATTCCCCATCCACAGGCTTCATCAGAGCTGGTGCTGAGGATAAGTGCAGCCTCATGCTTCTCTGTCCATTCGAACTTCTTGTTTTTCCTAAGAACGTCGTAGAAATCTTTGCACTTCTTGGAGGTTCTGGAAATGAATCCGTTGAGAGCAGCTATTCTTCACGTCAATCTCTAGACATCCTTAGCATTCACAGGGGATTTCAAGTTGATGATGGCTTCGATTTTCTCGGCGCTTGCTTCTATTCCTCTTTTAGTCACCATGTATCCCAGAAAATTTCCAGCCTTAACACCAAAATGGCATTTTGACGGATTCAGTTTCATGTTATACTGGTCGAGGATATTGATTGCTTCTTCAAGATCTCTGAGGTAAATCCTTAATCCTCTTTGACTTCACCACCATGTTTTCTATGTAGACCTCCATAGTCTTGCCTAACTGATCCTTGAACATCATGTTGACTAATCTTTTATATTTTGCCCCTGCGTTTCTTAGTCCGATTGGCATAGCAATATAACAATATATGCCGGTGGGAGTCATGAATGCTCTATCCTCTTGAAATGTTTCCGTCTAAATTTTTTGAAATCCAGAGGAAGCATCCATAAAGGTGAGCATCTCATGTCCTGCCGTTGCATACACCATGGAATCTATATGTGGTAACGGGAAAGGATCCTTGGGGCATGCCTTGTTTAAATCAGTAAAATCAACACACACCCTCCGCTTTCCATTCTTTTTAGAAACAACAACCACATTAGCTAACCATCGAGGATACTTAACCTCTCTGATCATACCGCCCTTAAGAAGTTTTTCAACTTCTTCTTGTATGATCGTGTTCCTCTCAGGAGAGAATTTCCTCCGCTTCTGATGGATGGGTTTAACAGATAAATCAAGGCTTAACTTGTGAGTAATTACCTCCTTAGAAATACGTGTCATGTCTGAATGTTTGAAGGCAAACGTGGATTTTCTTCGCTTTAGGAAGGATATTATATTCTCTTTGATCTCATTAGGGATACTGGATCCTAGGAGCACCTTCACGTCTGGATCCTCAGGATCTAAGGATACTTCCTTTATATCTTTCTCCCGATCTTCCAGCACGTCCCTAGGATGTTGTTGTGGTTGCTATGATATTGTTTGCTTAGCTGCTGGTTTCATTTATGAAGAATAGTAGTTCTTGGCTTGGACTTGGTCACCATCTATCCTTACTACTCCCCACAGAGTTAGTAGTTTAATGCATTGATGGTAAGTAGAGGCCACTGCTTTCATCCCATGTAGCCATGGCCTGCCCAAAATAACATTGCAACAAGAAAGGTTATCTATAACATAGAATTTTTGGTAAGAATTTAACCCTCTGATGTATATTGGGAGTTTGATGTCCCCCAATGTTTTCTTGGTTTCGCCACTAAAACCGACTAACACCGACGTCCTCGGGATGATCTCCGAGTCTGGTATATTCATCTTCTTGAGCACATCGTGTTGGATGATATTGACCGAGCTTCCACCGTCGACTAGGATCCTTGATGTGTTGTAAAACACACTTACTTTCCTTCTCATTTTTTCATGATTTACGTACTTTATTAGTTTAATTATTAAGTTTTTATGGTTTGATTATGCTTGATTTTACAAAGTGGAATGTTTACTTGTAGGTTTTGAAAGTTGATGGAAAAAGAGTGAAATTTGAAGAGTTTAGGGACTTAATTGGTCAACTTTTAATACTACAACTCAAGGCCCGACCCAAGCCCACAAATTAGAGCTTTTTATTCCATATTATATTAATTAATAAAAAAAGAAAAAAAAAACCCTAACTCTCTAGCTAAGTTCCGATCGGTAGCAAGCAAGGAAGGAAGAAAGAAATAAAAAGGTGGCGGCTAGGTGGTTGTGACGGCTAGGGAAGAAGAAGAACACCGAGGGCAGTTTGCTACAGCAGCTATGGGTCTCATACATTCATAAACTCAGCTCACAAACCCTAAATATTCATCTTTAAACTTTGTCTTTTGTTCAAGAACCCTAACTAGTTAAACTTGATCTTTTTGTTGGATTGTTTTGCATGTAACTTAGAGATTGACTTGTGTTTGATTGTTCTTGATCATTGAATGAGTTTTATTATGTTTATGATGAGTTATATGATGTTTAATTTGATATATTGCTGCTGTCCAATATCAATGAGTGGCTAAAGTAGTTAGTTCTACCTAGGTTAGATGATTATGGTTAGGTTTTAGTAAGTAGTTTGGATTATAGATGATCATGGCTTAAATTGTTAATGTAAAGTTTGGTTTAACATTGTATTAGGTTGTGTTTAGTGGTGTGAATTTGTTAATCACACTTATAAACCTCTTGCTTTAATTAATTGAATGAGTTTTGATTGATTGTTGCTTGTTAGGACTCTTTACTTAGTGTTTAGGGTTTGTTTGCGGGTTGATCAACCGTAAGGTTTAAGTGAGTGTTTTAATTAAATATAATCAGCGGGTAGACACCTTCCTTGAGACCAAGAGGTGATAGGAAGTAAACTCGTCTCATAGCTTTTACTTGTTAAAATTAGGATCGCGCGAGAGCGGGTTCGAATCTTGTCGGGTTTGGGTTTGTGAGCGATTAGTTGACCTAGTTTATGTTAAACTGAATTGTTCCTCTATCCTTGGTTGCGTAGTATTCGTCTCCATTAGGGTAGTGTGTCGGTGAGACCAAGAATAGAGTCAGCATTAGAGCACGTTAACAATTTGTCACCCGATTTGTTTTCTTAAAATCAACTAAGTGTAGGTCAGGGTTTGTTAGTGAGACCGAGATATAATCTAGCTTCCTGAGTGAACCTTAGTTGTGTCATCCTTAGGAACCAGTGTCGTGAGATTCTACAATCCATTAGCTTACTATACCTTCAATAGGATTCTTACCTAGGTAGACGTTTTTCCCATTGATAAAACTTATTTTCACAGTTTCGTCCAGTTTTCTTAATTAAGTCTTTTAAGTTAATTAAATTAAGTTAGGTTAAATATTTGATAATATAAAAATCAATTAAAAAATATATTATTCTTAGGTGAGTCTTATTTAGGGTTAAGTATTAGATACGTGTTCACGTGTCCTTGTGTTCGACACTCGGACTTCCATAGTGCTATACTATCAGTGATCGGTACACTTGCCTGTTTTGTGTGGCTTCTTTAAGAATTTCATTTAATAAATTTAAAGCTTAGTTGTGAGAGCATCGTTTTACACACATCAAGTTTTTGGCGCCGTTTACAGGGACACGGTTAGAGGCGCATTAAAAACAACTCGAGTTAGGACTTGCCTTGTTTACTACTTTTTTTTATTATTTGCTTTGTTTGTTAGTTTAAAATAGTTTAGGTAATTTTAGTTTCCTTTATTTATTTTAATAGTTGTATGCGACGTACTCGATCTCTAGGACCACCAGAAACCGAAGGATTTTCCGAACCAGAGAGAGAGAGCTTCGTGAGAGACGTCGTACAAACCCGTCTTCCAGTTCATCTACGTCCGTTGGTAATACATTCTCTTCTCCTACTTTTTCTGAACCCGTCATTAGGGATAGGATTATGGGCGACGCGAATCCACCACCGTGGAGGACAGTTGCAGACCGGGCCCGTCCGGTCGATGCTGGCGTGAGATCCAGCATTGCTCCACCAGCTATAGGAGTTCAAATGACTTGGCAGATTCCATCTAATGTTCTAAACACGATTGCTCATTCTGCTCAATTTCACGGGTTGCTCCATGAGAACCCACAGGCTCATATCACCCGCATGACGCGAATTTGCGACACGTTTCATCTTGCCGGCGTATTCGAAGACGCCATCAAACTTCGAATCTTTTCGTTCTCACTCGTTGATCATGCGTGTCTGTGGCTTGAGTCCCTCCCACAGGGATCCATTGCTACTTGGGCTGCCATGCAGACTCAATTTCTTGAAAAATACGATCCTCCGGCTAAGGCCGCTCGTTTGCGTAACCAGATCCATTCTTTCTAGATGGAGGACACCGAGAGCTTCTACGAGGCGTGGGAAAGGTTTAAAAATCTACTTGCTTTATGTCCAAACCACGGCCTACAAGACTGGGCGGTTGTTGAGAAGTTCTACAACGGAGTGACGTACGCGACTCAGAGTATGCTCGACACGGCTGCGGGAGGTAACCTATTAACGACGAAGGATATGGATGAGTGCATTGCCTTGTTTAACGGTTTAGCCATGAGTGGATACCAGCGACCACCAGTTAAGAGTACCAAAACCGTCGACGCCTTGTCACGCGGCATGCATTCGGTCGACACGAGCACCGCACTTGCAGCACAAGTTGAGGCGTTAGCAAAGATTGTGAAGGACCTGCATGTGAAAAGTAAATTATGCGAGATCTGTGGATGGGGCATGATACCGTTCAGTGCCCCGTAGGTTTCCAGGAGGAGGCAGTTGTAACGATTCCGACAAATTCAGGTATACCCTAGCCGGTATATACTATTTATGTGTCATTTAATACTGAATATATGAATTTATACTAGTATGTATGATTCACAGTACGAATTATACTCGATTATACAGCTAATCGTATTGGAAGTACGGTTAACCGAATGATGGTTATTGAAACCCGAATGAATCGGAGATTACATTATAGACGAAATATATAATGTTTAGTGATGTTTACGAAGTATTAAAACTTCGGGATAAGTGAAATAAAGCACAGAAAATAATTTCGATTTAATGGTACGTTGGTACATTAAATGAAACCTTTAATACCAAACCAAGCAAGAGGCGATCGATCAAGCCGAAAAAGATGCACAATTACCGACAATATGATGTGTTAAGTCAATAAATGTCATGGTTTAAGTTTTTTTAAAGTTTTTAAATCGGTTTTATATAAATTTTATTTTTAAGCCGAAAAACGACCGTTTTGGCCTCGTTTTGAGCGGAATTAAACGTTTAACTGAAAAACGAACTGAACCAGATTATCCACAACATTATCCGGATTACACAATCCGAATGTGTGGCCAAGATTTGAGATGTGGGCCCCACCCCACACCAATACATTGACCGATCGGTCCATTGCTTGTAGTTTAACATCTCATTTTCTTTTTTCTAACACCCCAACTCTACAATTCTCTCAACCCTTCAAACATCCATTCAATTCCCCTTTTATTTATACCAAGAAACCGAGGTAAAGATCGGATTATAGTCGTGTTCATCTTCTTTTCTCGAGTCATTTACAAGAAAATGAGGTTTCAAATGAAAAATGGGTGAAAACCCGAGATGAAACCGATTCTTGCATGATCAAGTGATGTATACAAGTTATACAAGGGATCTTGGTCCAAGAAAGGAGTTAAAAGAGTCAAAAACGAATTTTTACGGTTAAAATCTTTGTTATGATGTCTTAACCGAAACCATGAAAGAAATGGCTTGATTGTGGGTGTAACTTGCTTGGTGTGGTGTTATTGTGCTTGTAGGTGTTATATCTAGTTTCTAGCAAATGCTAGAAAGCAAGATCTTGGCGATCTAAAGCTAGAAACACAAGGTAGTTCGGTTTTTCGTATGTCTTATATGATTTGGACAGATTGTGATAGACTTAGAGTTGGGTCATGAAATTTCACAGAGATGATCTACACATGAAAATATGAGATCTGTGAAAATTTGGTAATTTTTGGATAAAGGATGAATATTTGGTGAATTTAATGCTCGGTTTTGGCTAAAACTGGTGAAAAATAGCTAAACATCATGAAAAATTCTGGAAAATTCCAGATAAGCTTTTCATAATATGTAAAAGTCACACACAAAATTTCAGGTGCATTGGAGAAGTCTAAGTAGGCTTTTTGGTAAAACGAGTTCTAGGTTTCTAGTTGGTGAAAATGGCATGAAAAATGAGATTTTGGTTCTGGAAAAATTACAGGGAACCATTTAGATGGCAGGGGTCATCCCAGAAAAATTTGGGATTTTTCTAAGGTCGTTTGGTATTTTCGACATATTTGGTGTTTAAATGACGTTTAAAAATAGATAAATAAATGTTAAATATAAAAATTAATTATGGAAATATTTTTATAAAATTCCTTACTGTCAAAAAGTGATTGGTGCAAAATTTCAAGATCCGAGACTAAACGGATAATTATTTGTGCTAAAAAGAACATAAAAACAAACTTTTAAAGCTTAAAACGCGTAAACCGGCAAAGTTCGCCTAAGCGAGCTGACTGGTGTATAAAAACCTTAAAAATGGACTATTTTCATGAAACTAAGTTAATCAAGTAAAAATAAATCATCCAAAAATAATTCGGATGATTTGGGTATTTTTATCCGAAATAACAGTTTCCGGCACCCTAAAGACGGAAACGGGTCCCGCGGCCAAACGGGGCGACTAAACCGAGCTCTAAATTCACGGCTTTAACTAAAATATTAGTCAAACACTATTTTCGAGTCGTGTGTGACCAAACTCATTTTTGAAACATAAAAACGGATAACCGTGCTAGGCACGCAAATCGAGGAAAACAAAATAATAATAATTTTGACGGTCAAACTCTAACGATATCACAATCTAAGTCCTGAGAAGTATTCTGGGGTTAACATTGTCCCCGGATCGTGTACGGTACCGGGTTAACAGTGTCCTCAGACGTACCAGTTAACACGAATTTAAGTTATATTAATAGAAATTGTATAGTAACGAATTAGGGATCGTATTACAGATCCGGACCGGTAGCCGTGCACAGTGTTACATATTTGCTCACGAAAAGGTGAGTTTCACGAGCCCCTTTTTACTGAACTATTTTAAATATTTTCCCGGGGCGGAAAGCATGTTTCTATCAAAATGTTTAAGTACATGCTGATCGCATGGAAATGAATGTATTTATATAATGTTTATTTTACGGGAATCGTACGGTAATGTATTAAGATGGAAATTGTCTGAGTTGCTAACATTGTAAGGCTCGAAACAGTGTTCTGGGTTAACAGTGTCCCCAGAGGTTATTAAATGGGTTTCTGGGTTAACAGTGTCCCCAGAAGGTATTAACTGTGTTTCTGGGTTAACAGTGTCCCCAGAGGTTATTGGATGTGTCTCTGGGTTAACAGAGGTTTCACTTGTGGGCTTAGCATAATTACATCGCTAATATATGATTATTATAATGATTTGTCATCGTTTACTTAAATTAGTGAAACTCACCAATTATTCGTAGTTGACCCGTTTTTTTTACATGCTTTCTAGGTAAACCCAAATTGGAATGAGTGATATGTGCTTGATGATGTGTGCTATTTTGTGGAAGTTTAAGGATCTATATTTTGTATTAAATATGTTAATGTACTATCGGTAAAACTTATGTGATAACGCCTAGACGGTAACGAAACTCGGAACAATGTAATACGTTTAAATTAATGTAGTGGTGTTTTCTTTATAAGCAATGCTGTTGATATCAGACGTGTCTGTTGCATCCCGTTTACGTTTCCGCTGCGGTTACGGGGTGTTACAGCAGTCGACTTCGTTAATAATCCAAACCGAAATCAAAACTCTTTCAATTCTTATAATTCGGGGTGGAGAGGTAACCAAAATTCCAACTAGAGGAGCGGAAATCAGTCCGGCTTCCAGCAACGTCAGAGCCTATTCCAGGATTCTGGTGAGGGAACGAGTAGTGGGGAGAAGAAGCCCACGTTAGAGGAGATGATGGCACAGCAGACAGATGCTGTCGCAACTCATGACTCGAGAGGACTCCCGTCACAAAGAGACTCAAGAGAAATTTCGGGAGCACGAGTCATTCATGAGACACCAAGGAGAGTCAATTCAAAATCTTGAGCGTCAGATGGGAGAGATAGCAAGCCGTCTAAATGAGAGGTCTCCAGGTACACTTCCAAGTAACACTGAACAAAATCCGAAGACGTAGTGAGCCCGTGATTCCGGAAGCGACGAAAGGAGTCGTTAATGAACCTGCGGTAGATGTAGAGGAGCAGGTAGACGAGGAGATTCAGTTGGAGTCTCCACCGTCCAAGGTGCATCAGAGGCACAACCTCGGAAGTACAGCACAGGCCGAGAATCAGCCATTACCCAGCACACCACCGAGAGTCTACAACCCTATATCCCGGGAGAGTCCGTAGGGATAGAGACGAGGAGCAGAACTCCAGATTTCTTGATCTTCTGAAGCAACTTCATCTATTCCTTTCCTTGAGACACTTACGCAAATGCCCAAATACGCAAAGTTCCTGAAGGATATTCATTCGAACAAAGAGAAGTTAGCTGAAGTCTCCTCCATTCCCCTGAGTGCTGGTTGCTCTGCAGTCTTGCAGAGAAAGTTACCAGAAAATATGTCCGATCCAGGGAGTTTCACGATTCCCTGCATCTTGAGTGATAATACGGTCGTCCATGCGCTGGCAGATCTTGGTGCCAGTATTAATCTCATGCCGTATTCCATGTATCGCAAGTTGGGTCTAGGCGAACCGAGGCCTACCCGTATGAGTATCCATCATGCTAATCGTTCTGTGAAATACCCCCGAGGGGTGGTCTAGAACATGCTAGTTCGTTTCGACAAGTTCATATTCCCGGTGGACTTTTTCATCCTGGACATGAACGATGAGGATAGTGTCCCACTTATCTTGGGCCGACCATTCCTTGCCACTGCACAGGCGTTGATTGACATCTGCTAGGGTAAGTTAATCTTAAGAGTTAGAGATGAGAACGTCACCTTTGATGTTCGACAGTCACTGAAACACCCCAAGTCTGCTGATGACTCCTTATACTTCATTGATACCACCATGGAGCATGTCGGGGAGTTTCCCAGCGAAATTTTTGGAGGATGTGCCTCCGACACCCAGATTCTTGATAGGGAGATTCCAGAGTTTGAAATGGTTGCCGTAACCAATCAGTCCTTAAATGACAACACCGAGTTGCATACCCCTGAATCTGGCGTGTCTGCTGAGATCGTACGAGACGATCCAATGGACCGACCTTCGGTCGAGAGAAATCCTTCTTCTTTAGAGCTTAAGGATTTGCCTTCCCACCTTGAGTATGCATTTCTAGATGAAGAGAGGAAGCTGCCGGTTATCATTACATCTGCTTTGACGGAGGTCGAGAAGGAGAAGTTGTTGAGGGTGCTACGAGAACACAAGGAGGCTATGCACGGAAGATTATCGACATCAAGTGTATCAACCCTTCGTTTTGCACTCATAAAATCCTCATGGAGGAAACTTTTAAAAGCGTCGTTCAGCCGCAACGGCGGCTTAATCCGAAAATGCAAGAGGTCGTAAAGAAGGAGATCATTAAACTCCTTGATGCGGGGATCATTTTCCCCATTTCTGATAGCGCTTTGGTGAGTCCAGTCCAAGTGGTTCCTAAAAAGGGTGGCATGACTGTCGTCACCAACTATAGGAAAGAACTTATTCCCACTAGGACTGTGACGGGATGGCGAGTCTGCATCGACTACCGCAAACTAAATGATGCCACCAGGAAAGACCACTTTCCTTTACCATTCATTGATCAAATGTTAGAGCGTTTAGCAGGTCAGAAGTACTATTGCTTCCTAGATGGTTTCTCCGGGTACTTCCAGGTTCCGATAGCTCCCGATGACTAGGAAAAAACCACTTTCATCTGCCCTTACGGAACGTTTGCTTACAAACGTATGACGTTCGGACTTTGTAACGCTCCAGCCACATTCCAGAGGTGTATGGTAGCCAATTTATATGATATGATCGAGGACTCCATGGAGGTGTTCATGGACGATTTTTCCGTATTTTGGAGTTCCTTCGATCATTGTTTGTCAAATCTTGAGAGGATGATGTCCCGCTGTGTTGACACCAACCTAGTCCTTAACTGGGAGAAGTGTCATTTCATGGTTCGCGAGGGCATTGTTCTGGGTCATCGGATCTCAAGTGCGGGGATAGAGGTTGACCGCGCAAAGGTCGAGACCATCTCTAATCTTCCCCCTCCTACTTCTATGAGATCCATTCGTAGCTTTCTAGGTCACGTCGGGTTCTACCGCCGGTTCATCAAAGATTTTTCTAAGATTGCGAGACCCATGACCAAACTTTTGGAGAATGATGCTCCATTTGTTTTTTCTGAGCAGTGTATCGACGCTTTTGATCTTCTAAAAGACAAAGCCCCGATCATGGTTGCTCCTGACTGGTCGTTACCATTCGAGTTGATGTCTGACGCGAGCGACTTCGCAGTCGGAGCGGTTCTTGGACAATGAAAGGATAAGCACCTCCATCCGATCAACTATGCGAGTCGGACATTAAATGGCGCACAGGAAAGCTATACTACCACCGAAAAAGAGCTTTTAGTTGTGGTGTTCGCTTTCGATAAATTTAGGTCCTATCTGGTTCTGTCCAAGACGATTGTATATACGGATCATGCCGCTATTCGATATCTCTTCAGCAAGCAGGATGCTAAGCCTCGTCTCATCCAATGGATCATGTTGCTTCAAGAGTTTGATATAGTGATCCGTGATAAAAAGGGGGCCGAGAATGTGGCGGCCGATCATCTTTCACGTCTAGAAGGAGTTGATTTAGGAGATTCGGGAGTCAGGATCGACGATCGTTTCCCGATGGAGAGTCTGATGTTTGTTACTGCACAAGTGGAAGGTTTTCCATGGTTCGCTGATTTCGCGAACTATCTTGCTGACGAATACCTCCCAAAGATGCCTTACCAGCAAAAGAAGAAATCCTTTGCTGACATCATATTTTACCTTTGGAACGACCCATATCTTTTCCGCATTGGTGCTGATCAGCTTAATAGAAGGTGTGTAGATGTCAAGGAAGGATGGCAAATTCTAAGCCATTTTCATGTGGGACCGACAGGAGGTCACCACGGTGTGAGTTCTACGGCGAAGAAAGATTTTGATTCTAGTTTTTACTGGCCGTCTATCTTTAAGGATGCTCATCTATTCGTTAAGAGTTGTGATCGTTTCCAGTGTGTCGGCAACATTTCTTCTCGAAACAAAATGCTCCATAATGCCATTCAAGTTTGTGAGGTTTTTGATATTTGGGGTATTGATTTCATGGGACCGTTTCCATCATCACGTGGAAACAAATACATACTCGTGGCCGTCGATTACATGTCTAAGTGGGTTGAGGCCAAAACTCTACCCAGGAATGATGCCCTAGTGGTAGTCCGTTTTCTAAAAAGTCTATTTGCTCGTTTTGGAGTCCCGAAAGCCTTGATCAGTGATTGAGGTACTCACTTTTGCAACTCGCAGATGGATAAGGCGTTGAAGCGCTATGGGTTCACCCATCGGCTTGCGACTGCCTACCACCCACAGACTAGTGGGCAAGTAGAAGTGAGTAATCGGGGAATCAAACCTATTCCCGAGAAAACGATTGGTTCGAATTGTCGGGATTGGTCCGACAAATTAGATGACGCTCTGTGGGCCTTCCGTACAGTCTACAAGACTCCGACTGGTTCCACACCATTTCGGATGATTTATGGGAAGGCTTGTCATCTTCCTGTTGAATTGGAACACCGCGCTTCATGGGCCATTCAAAGGGTTAATCTTGATTTATCCGCCGCAGAGGGTAATCGTTTCCATCAATTACACGAGTTAGAGGAGCTCCGGGATCACGCATATGCACAATCATTTATGTATAAGGAGCATACAAAGGAACTGCATGAAAGGAATTTTAAGGGTAATAAGCAGTTCATTTGTGGGGATAAGGTCTTACTATATAATTCCCGGTTGAGGTTATTCCCGGGAAAGTTGAAATCCCGATGGTTGGGACCGTTCACGGTCACTGAGGTTTTCCCGTATGGCAGGATTGAAATACAAGATCAAAGCGGGAAGTTTAAAGTGAACGGTCATAGATTGAAACACTACATAGGCGAGCCGATAACTGATCAGAGAGTCGAGGTGTTCTACCTTGACTCATTCACCGAGGAGTAGACGTGATGGATGCATCACTCGGTTGACAGCCCGAGTTGTAGAGTTTGTATTACGAATTTCTTTATTCTCTATTTTTATTTGTTTTATTTTTATTTATTAAAGACATAAAAATACAAAAAATTAAATATTTAATAAAAATCAAAAAAATTAAAAAATTCCAAAAACACAAAAATATGTTTATTTCTTATGTTTTTGTTTTCTGTTTTATACGCCGCTACATGCGAGCGAGTTGGAGTTTTTACAGGTATTATTATGTGCATGGCAGCTCTGATGGCGTTTTGGAACTGGTTCACCCGAGGTTGCGGCCGCGAATGAAATGCTATACGGTCGTTCGTTTGATTCATACACAGCTAATGAAGAATCTGCATCTAAACCAGTGGAGTAACCCGTTCTCTATTTTACTTTCTGTTCTTTTATGTTTTAATTTTATGCTTCACGTTTTATTTTTATTTTATTTTTATTTTTTTTCCTTGTTCTCATCGAGGATGATTTCGTTCAAAGTGTGGGGATGGGAATTTATTTTACTTGATTGTAGAAAAAAAAATTAAAAAAAATAATAAAACGTTTTCACTTGTTTTTCGTTTTCGTACGTTGTTTGTGTTAAAAAAATGTCCCTTGTTTTTAGTTTCTTTTGCGTTAAAGTGGGAGATGATGATATTTATCAGAAATTGGTTTTTCAAAATACTAATACTATGCGATAAATAAAAGAAAACGCACTTAACTTGGGATGTGTCGATAGGCTCAGCCTTGAAAATGAAAAGGCAAATTTGATAAAATGGTTAAAACGGAAATCTTTTGTGGGTAAAGCATTTTGTCCGTGGAAAATAAGCAATGAAAGGTCGGGCCATACTCAAGCCTCAAATTTTGGTATGAAAAAATTGAAGTATCATGAGTTTTAAAAAAAATTGAATACGTTATCATATGATGCTTGGGTAGGTTTAACGTTAGAGTATGCCGTGTAGCCTGTGATATAAATCTTAAGCTACTAGTTTAGTGTTTTACACCTCATTGGCGTATGGTTTTATAACCTTAAATCCTGTATTGATGGGATGCTTCGGGTCCGGAGACCATGGGTCTGTATGCAATCTATTCATCTGGGTATTCACAATTCCTAAGTGGGGTTGTGGATATTTAAAATAAAGCCAAAGAGCAAACCCTTATAAGTCTATAAACATGATCACGAAAGTACAAAAGTACAAATACACTACAGACTTGATCATCCATGTTGTTAGCCATGTGGGGTCCCCTTGCTCGCGTCTCATTACCATTAAGAAACGGACCATAAGGGACATGCTACATGTAAGCCCTACAGATGAAATTTTGCATACTCACCGATGGTGATGGTTTCGGGGTATTGCTTGATAACGGGGGTATGTCATGTTGTGGGGAACACTAGCTTTTAATTCAATGAACCTTAATCGTATCTAATGGTTGCTTGGTAGACTTTGATGCTTAAGCTTAGGTGGATAAACAATACCCTAGATCTTCTTAACTCTTCATGAAAAAAATAAAGCAACAAATGTTTTAATTATGCTAATTTGGAGGTTTAAGTCAAGTTGGGGTGGTCTGGTCCGGTAAAAGCTGAAAATAAGCGGGTCTTAATTGTGTAAACCACTGAGTAATATAATTGTCGGATCTTATTTTTCCCGGTAAAGATTAAGGCATGGGTTTAAGTGGACAACAATATCGGTGATCGCGGTTTTTGTGTTTTTCTGAGCTTTAAAAATTAACCTATATGTTTTTAAGACTGTATTTTCCGATTCTTATCCAACTGCATTAGACTTTTTCAGGGACGAAAAAGACTTAAGTGTGGGGATGTTTGATGTGTTGTAAAACACACTTACTTTACTTATCGTTTTTTCATGATTTACATACTTTATTAGTTTAATTATTAAGTTTTTATGGTTTGATTATACTTGATTTTACAAAGTTGAATGTTTACTTGTAGGTTTTGAAAGTTGATGGAAAAAGAGTGAAATTTGAAGAGTTTAGGGACTTAATTGGTCAACTTTTAATACTACAACTCAAGGCCCAACCCAAGCCCACAAATTATAGCCTTTTATGCCATATTATATTAATTAATAAAAAAAGAATGAAAAAAAACCCTAACTCTCTAGCTATGTTCCGATCGGCAGCAAGCAAGGAAGGAAGAAAGAAAGAAAAAGGTGGCGGCTAGGTAGTTGTGACGGCTAGGGAAGAAGAAGAAGAACACCGAGGGCAGTTTGCTACAGCAGCTACAGGTCTCATACATTCATAAACTCAGCTCATAAACCCTAAGTTTTCATCTTTAAACTTTGTCTTTTGTTCAAGAACCCTAACTAGTTAAACTTGATCTTTTTGTTGGATTGTTTTGCAAGTAACTTAGAGATTGACTTGTGTTTGATTGTTCTTGATCATTGAATGAGTTTTATTATGTTTATGATGAGTTATATGATGTTTAATTTGATATATTGCTGCTGTTCAAAATCAATGAGTGGCTAAAGTAGTTAGTTCTACCTAGGTTAGATGATTATTGTTAGGTTTTAGTAAGTAGTTTGGATTGTTGATGATCATGGCTTAAATTGTTAATGTAAAGTTTGGTTTAACATTGAATTAGGTTGTGTTTAGTGGGTGTGAAATTGTTAATCACACTTATAAACCTCTTGCTTTAATTAATTGAATGAGTTTTGATTGATTGTTGCTTGTTAGGACTCTTTACTTAGTGTTTAGGGCTTGTTTGCGGGTTGATCAACCATAAGGTTTAAGTGAGTGTTTTAATTAAATATAATCAGCGGGTAGACACCTTCCTTGAGACTGAGAGGTGATAGGAAGTAAACTCGTCTCATTGCTTTTACTTGTTAGGATTAGGATCGCGCGAGAGCGGGTTCGAATCTTGTCGGGTTTGGGTTTGTGAGCGATTAGTTGACCTAGTTTATGTTAAACTGAATTGTTCCTCTATCCTTGGTTGCGTAGTATTCGTCTCCATTAGGGTAGTGCGTCGGTGAGACCAAGAGTAGAGTCAGCATTAGAGCACGTTAACAATTTGTCACCCGGTTTGTTTTCTTAAAATCAACTAAGTGTTGGTCAGGGTTTGTTAGTGAGACCGAGATATAATCTAGCTTCCTGAGTGAACCTTAGTTGTGTCATCCTTAGGAACCAGTGTCGTGAGATTCTACAATCCATTAGCTTACTATACCTTCAATAGGATTCTTACCTAGGTAGACGTTTTTCCCATTGATAAAACTTATTTTCACAGTTTCGTCTAGTTTTCTTAATTAAGTCTTTTAAGTTAATTAAATTAAATTAGGTTAAATATTTGATAATATAAAAATCAATTAAAAGATATATTATTCTTAGGTGAGTCTTATTTAGGGTTAAGTATTAGATACGTGTTCACGTGTCCTTGTGTTCGACAGTCGGACTTCCTTAGTGCTATACTATCAGTGATCGGTACACTTGCCGGTTTTGTGTCGCTTCTTTAGGAATTTCATTTTATAAATTTAAAGCTTAGTTGTGAGAGCATCGTTTTACACACATCAATCATGCGTACATAATGGTTAACAATAAATAAAGTAACAATTAAATCGTCATGGTGGGGATCCTGGATGCTTGATTTGTCTTCTTCATCAAAGAAGATCCTTTTGTTTGTTGTTAAGGTGGTGGATATGACTGGTCGTTCCCCGTTATCCAACTTGGTCTCCTTGGCCAGCCTCTTAGCTGCGGAAAATGAAGTTCCACATATGTCTGAGCCGCCGGAAATGAAGTTGATCACTTGAGCATCTTGTGGAGGCGGAGTTGCTTTTTGAGGAACCTCTTCAGGATCCTGGATCCTGGACTTTTTTCTTCCCAATAGTTTCTTAAAATGGCCCTTACTCAGGAGGTATCCGATTTCCCTCCTCAAACCGATGCAATCGTCCGTCATGTGGCCAAAATCCTCATGGAAAGCACACCATTTGGACTTGCCTCTGAAGGTGGTTGATTTCTCATTTTTTCAGGGCCACCTTGCTTTCTCCCCTAGATCCTTCGTGGCACAAATCAAGCCATGAGTATCTACGGAGAAACAATATTCTGAGAATTTGGGATAATCTTCATCATCATCTCCTTCTTCAACCGCTCGTACGTTTTGATTGTTGAAGTTGGTGTACGGCTTGGAGTTGTTTCTGTATGAGGATCCTTTATTCTTGTCAGGGGATTCTTGCTTTGTCTGAGCCCCCAATCGTTCTTAGATCCTTTTTGTCGTCTTTTATCTGTATGAACCTAAGTGCTTTGTTCCTTACTTCATCTAAAGACCTGCAAGGAGTCGTCACAAGATCATCATAAAAGGGGGAGCCCCTCTGAAGTCCCATCTTGAATGCCTCCACAGCAGTAGCCATGTCAAGATTGAGGATTTCCAGAGCTTCCCTGCCAAACCTCGTAACAAAATCCCTAAGGGTTTCATCACTAGGTTGGATAACTCGGTATAAATCACTAGTTTACTTATCAAATTTCCTACTATAGGAAAATTGACTATTGAACAAATTAACTAAGTGTGAAAATGAAGTAACAGAGAAGAGAAGAAGACTTAGCAACCATTTTAATGTTGATCCTGTCAATGTGGATCCGAAGCCCTTCCACAGACAAGCCTCCTTGA
This sequence comes from Bidens hawaiensis, assembly GCF_021521415.1. NCBI lineage: Eukaryota > Viridiplantae > Streptophyta > Magnoliopsida > Asterales > Asteraceae > Bidens > Bidens hawaiensis. The sequence continues at coordinate 146,250 of NW_027491276.1, forward strand.
GTCCCTCAGGGATTGGATTGATCTCCATATGCTCTCCATATTGAGCAACATGCTCCTCAATATCAATGGTCCCATCATAATTCTTCATGTTGGGGGTCTGGAATCGCTTTGGGATTTTAGCATCACAGATAGGTGGAGCAAATCATGATAACTTGTGGCTTCCCTCCGGTATCTCGGGGATTGAACATATCACCTCGGGTACGCTGGATATAATATCCTTAAGTTTCTGTAGTTCCTTAGCCATGGCTTGGTTGATACCTGCATCCTGCATGGAACCACGATTAGCATTTAAGGATATAGGATCATACGTATTACCTCTTTTTTGTGTAAAGGTCGGCATTCTGGAAGAATGGCTGAAATAAGAAGCATCTGCTACAGGAGTTGGTCCACCAGAAGCTATGGTTTGCATCGGGATTATATCTCCTTCATGGACCTCAGAGGATCCTTGATGTTGAATCCCTGAGGATCCTTGATTCTGGAAGAAGGATCCTTGATTGGGATAAAGTATCCCAGTGGTTGAGAGTTGAAGGATCCTTGAAGATATGATCCGGAGGATCCTGGTTGAAGGATCAATGGTCCTTGCTGAAAGGTTGAGGATCCTTGAGCTGGTTGACCCATGGACCCCTGCTGAAGGATAGGTGATCCTTTCTGGAAAATTGAGGGTTCGTGAGTCTGTAGATTCGTGGCTTCCGGTTGAAGGATGGATGATCCTTGAGTAGGTTGAGCCAAGGATATTGGAGTGTTAAAATCCAACATCCTGGGGATCAGAGGAGTTTGATCCTCTACCGGCCTCTTAGTCCTCTTGAGGTCTTTTCTCTCTCGAAGGATCCTCTAGTTAATTTTGTTTTGCTGCTCCATGTATGGTTTGACTTGCGTAAACATATTAGAAACATCATTGTCAGTATTAACTACCGAAGTGGCAGCAGTAGTTTTCGAGCTCTGGAAGACTGGTAGTTGTGTTTTCTTTCCATTAGCAGTAGCCCTTGTCGTCCCCGTGACTGGAGGAGACATCGGTGGCAAAGTTCTTGATGATAGAGGAACCGAAGATGGCATGGTTGATGAAGCATAGGTTGATTGAGAGGCCATTGATGGTCGTATTGATGGAAAAGGTTGAAAATTGATAGGGTATTTTCTGGATTATAGCACCAATTGCCCCACATCGGGCGCCAAATTGTTTTGGACAAAACTCTGTTAAGGATACTGTATCCAAATCTGTTTTGTGAGGTTTAATGCTAAAATGATAACAACGAATATATGAACGAAATCAAGATGAACACTGTGATTTGTTGCGAGGAAAAACCCCTTGATCTTGTTTAGATCAAAGGAAAAAAACCCCGGGTGACGATAATTGTCTATCACCACTTTATTAATAGCGAAAAATAGGGTTACAATGGGTGGAGTTTATGATAAATGGGTACAATAATGCTAAGTGAATGTGATTACAGGAGCTATCATCTAAAATGTGCGAGTGTAACTGTGTGACCTAGAGTTGATCATAGACTCTGTTTTATAATGAAAAGAAATATTCAACAACTAACTAACTAGCCCTATAAATCCGCCATTTCAACACTGTCTTCCTTCGTGCCTTTTGACCACGTGTCGTGGAAGTCCAGTAGCGAAATAGATGGTGGACTAAGTCTTAGAACCGTTGCACTAGATAAATATCAGCCTACACATAAGAAACAATCGTTAATATTACCAACACCTGAGGATCCTCGATCCTATCACAGTTCCGGAGCCCTTCAGGAGGATAATAGATCCAGATCTGTCAATAAGAATAACATATCCTCAGAGTCAAATTTATTTGGCTTAACACCAATCATCCATATATTCTCACCAGCAATAGGAGAACAAGAAGTTGGGAAGATGAAAACTGACAAAGAGATTGTGCCTTGGGGTCCGTTATCCTCAAGTAATCAAGGATCTTGGATCCTCCCGATCAAGAAGTTCGTTCAAAATGGCGAGATTCCAGCCACATAGAATCCCAAGTCATTCAAACTTAAGGTATCACAATACATATTATTACACGATATTCAGGATATCTCTTGCAGGTCCATACTTGAGGTGTATCGAAGATCCTGAAATTCAAGAGGTGCTCAAAGACTTTTTTAGGTAGGAGATTGTGGTAATCACACTGGAGGTAGAGCCATATTCTCTAGAATTCTGAGAACCGGATACTACTGGCCAACTATTAAAAGAGATGCTATGGAGTATTCAAAGAAGTGTGACTCATGTCAAAGACACGACAACATTCTACACTAGCCAGCAGAGCCTATGTTTCCGATATCCTCATCGTGGCCTTTCATGAAGTGGGGCATGGATATTGTAGGTAAGCTACCTAAAGCACCAGGAGGAAGAGAGTTTATGCTTCCCATGACTGATTGCTTCTCGAAGTGGATAGAAGCTGAAGCTTTTGTACAAGTCCGCGAGAAATAGGTGATATCTTTCATTAAAAGAAACATTATTACTAGATTTGGTATCCCTTCAGAAATTATTTGTGACAGTGGTTCCTAGTTTATCAAGAAAAGAACCACTAACTTTGGTGACAGTTGGGGCATTATGTCACACCCCGACTATGTAGTTGCGGAAGCGTAATATGGGAATGTAACAGATAACACTGGTATCAACCATTGTTTATAAAGAAATTCAGCAAACTAATTTACATCATATTACATTGGTAGGTACTAAGTTTACAAACTAGATGAAAATCACATAACCAGTTCGCGTGGCTGCTTATTCTAAAATATATATATATATATACACTACCGTCTATGTACAACGATTCAACTTCACTTTTATCACCGAGCACGTAATCAATTATTCCATCTTTGGCTCACCTGAAAAGCATGTTAAATGGGTCAACTACGTTTAGTTTGTGAGTTTCAAGTTTCACGAGTACGAACAAAATCAGTATATGAGTTCGTAAAGTTCACAGTATGTATGTATGAATGTATGTGTATGATGTTTTTATACTAAGGAACAAGTGAAACCGAAACGAACTAAAACACATGGCCACCCCTGCCCATGCACTCCCGTTGGCATTTAACAGCTACTTTGCCCCAAGTATATACTATGTCTAACACCACATAGCAGAATGTAATAAGTTTAAAATGACAATGTGCAACTGGGTTAACATGTTCCGGCTTACCCCTCCGGCCCTGTTAGTTGGGTTTGTCAAACCGATAGTACTATCAACACGTCACTGGCACGAAGTTAATCACTTGTGTTTGTGGGGACTTTCAAGTATTAGTACTTAGATAATTCACATCATCACACGTTTTCAAGTATATAAGTATATGTAAACATGCTTTCCACCCCAAAGGTTCGTAAAACAGTTTAGAAAGTGGGGTCGTGAAACTCACCTTATCGTAGTTCAAGCTGGTAATACGTGTCAGTAAATAGTGTGCCTCGATTATAGCTTGAATCCTATAACCGGTATCGTACTGTTAATACTAGTACAGTGCTTAAACTAAATCGGGCTGTATAACTAGTTTGGGTATAGTTTTTAGGCCCAGAACATGACCATAGTCTTAGATTGTGACGTTGTACACTATGAAATGTTCAAAACCAGATTTGGCTCAGTTTCACCGTTTTTCGAGCCTAGCCAAGTTGATCGTTTATGCGTTTCAGGATTAGGTAAGATCACACAAACTTAAGTACACATATTGATTGTTAAAATGATGTTATTTATGAAAGAATTTTAAATTTTCGGTATCTGGATTGATTGCAGGGTTCGTTTCCGTTTTCACATTTGTTTTATTATACAAAATGCGTACAATCCACCCGAATTGTCCGGAAATCTCGTAAAAAGTTCATTTTTATCAAATTCATCCAAAAATACGATATTTGACCACTTTTGATGTTTTGACATACCAGTCAGTTCGTTAAAACACATGTAATTTAAATCTTTAATTAATTATAACTAATTATGCCCTTATACATAAATTATGAAAATATAGGTAAAAATAAATTAAAATATGGAGAATTTTATAAAAGTATTTTCAGAAATTTTATGATTAATTATATATTTATAAAAATTCATTTAATGTGTTATAATTAAGTAATAAATAGCCTGTTAATACCAAACGACAACCGAAAAAACCCATAATTTTTCCAATTGATTACAATACCATGAAATAGATCCTGCAAAATCTCCAGAATCTAACTCCTTAGCCAAAAGGCCTTTTTGTGCGTTTTTCGGCTGTTCAAACTCGATTAAAACACAATTGCACAAAAATACTTAGGCATCTCCAAATGTCCCCAAATTTTTCCAGTAATTTTAACATAACATTTTTGGGTTCCAAACCAATTTTCATAATTGTTCCTGAAGTTTATCTATTTGTCCCGAATAAACACCAATAACCGGTAATAAATTCGCCAAATATTCTCCGTTTATCAAAAAATTACCAAATTTTAACAGCGACTCACTTATGTGATCCCTACTGTCCCTGAAAAGTTTCACAAGATAACAAAAATCACGTCACAACCTAATACCAAACAGCCCCTAAACAAGTAATCCGGTATTACCTTGTTGGTTTTTTGGTGGTTTTTGATGGTTTATACGACTCTCCAGGTCTTGGGTCGCAAACTCAGTGTATCTAAATATCATGTAACATCAAACCAAGCATAAATCATCCATATAACAGTCTTGTTAATTAGGGTTTCGGTTTTGGTTTCAAACCGAACTTTTGAATCGTAAAAACAAGGTATTCATGTTCTAATCCGTGTTTTTAGTCATAAATCTATATGATTCTGCTTTTTAAACATGTTTAACATTAAAACATGATTTTATTTAATTTTTATGGTTTTTGAATGGTTAAACATGTTTAAAACTAATCAAGAACTAATTTTCCATGGTTAAACTTTGTTAATCAAGTATGAAAATCATATAAATAAGGTGTTTACCTCTAGGTTTTGGCTGGGAATGATGAAGATATCAGCTGAGATTGTTCTAGGCCAGGTTTATTGTAAAAATATCCAAGTGAGGCTTGTTTAACAAGCTAAAAACAAAACAAGGGTCCCACCCTCTTTTAGCGGCCGGACAATATATGGGGCCCATTGGGCCTCTTTTGGGCTCATTGGTACCTCGGTTTTCATGCCACGGTAAATATCGGTCCAAAATTTAGTCCATGTTCGGTTTTTTGCAAGAAAACTAGTTCGAGTGCGAAAAACAGCCCGAAAACGAGTGTTTTTCAGCCCATTTTGGTAAATAAGAAAAACGTACTGACTCGTTATAAAAATCCAAAATATTTTCACGGATTGCCTAGAACATGTCATATAAGTTTTTTATATATCTTTTTCGGCTTAACGGATGCTACAATGCTCATTTTGATGTTAACGATTGTGTTTAAACTCATAGCTTATCAATAAACGAAACCTTTTTCGTTTAAATGGTTTTCAACGTACTGGGGCCTAAATATCAATATGTTAGCCTCTATAATATATATATATATATATAACTCATATATGACCCCTCAGTATATATACGGGTCATAATCAGTATCGGTCGGTTACTCGTTTACTCGTTACGAATTAACCGATTTATAGTTTACTCCCTACGTAGTAAATTTAGTATACCTCGTTTTGTTACGAAGGTCACATCCCCCCCCCCCATTAAGAAATTTCATCCCCGAAGTTTGATGTGTCAACGGTTTTCTCTTTAGGGAACAGGTGTGGGTATTTCTTGCGGAATTCGTCCTTTCGTTCCCAAGTAAATTCGGGTCCTTGTTATAAGTTCCACCGAACTTTTACCAACGAGATTTTGTTGTGTCGTAACTGCTTAGTTTCCTGTCCATAATTTTTCACCGGTTCCTCTACGAAGTTGAGCTTTTCATTGATCTGCACATCTTCTAGTAGTACGATTTCCGTATCATCAGTCAAACAATTTTTCAGATTCGATACATGAAACACGTCGTGAATGGTGCTTAGTTATAGGGCTAATTTCAATCGGTAGGCTACGGGACTAATTTTTGCAATAATCTCGAAAGGTCCATTGTATCTCGGGGCTAACTTACCGGTCTTTTCAAACCTTATGACACCTTTCCATGGCGATACATTCAAAAACACCTTGTCGCCTATTTCAAAAGATAATGGTTTTCTACGAACATCGGCATAGCTTTTCTGTCTGTTACGGGCAGCTTTCAACTTTCGTTTAATCTTATGAATCTTATTGGTTGTTTCTTGAATTAAATCGGACCTTGAAATTTGAGTATCACCCACTTCTGTCCAACAAAGTGGCGATCTACATTTTCGCCCGTATAGTGCTTCATAAGGTGCTGCTTGTATACTACTATGGTAACTTTTATTGTAAGAGAATTCAATGAGTGGGAGGTGTTTATCCCAATTCCCTTTGAAATCCAGTACACAAGCACGAAGTAAATCTTCAAAGGTTTGGATGCTTGGTTCGGATTGACCATCTGTTTGGGGATGGTAAGGGGTACTCAGGTCTGTTCGGGTTCCCAGAGCTTCTTGAACTGCTTGCCAGAAATGTGAAGTAAAGTGACTGGTTCGATCTGAGATAATCGAAATAGGTACTCTGTGTTGAGATACGATTTCATCAATGTAAATTTGGGCAAGTTTCTCGGTAGTGTGTTGGTGCATGTTTTGTAACAGGTGATCTTTTGTGTTTTTTAGAATTGAGAGCAATGGTCAAGGGGGAGTCTGTTGGTGCATTTTGTGACCGTCTCTATGCAATTCCGACTAGTTGGGTGAAGTTGTGGAGGGAGCCAACTTCACGTGTTGTTGAAGTTAGAACAACTTCACGTGTTGGTGAAGTTAGGAACAACTTCACGTGTTGGTGAAGTTAAGAACCACTTCATGTGTTGGTGAAGTTAGAACAACTTCGCCATAGGTGAAGTTAGGACAACTTCGCCTACAGGCCCAAGCCCAAGCCCGCGAAGTTGGTTTGTCTATATACATGTGTGTCATGTTTAGGGTTTAGGATCCAGAAAAACTGAGAGTATTTGTGTAGCTGTCATTGTTTAGAGAGAAACAGCTAGAGAGTGTCGTGTGGGCAGACCCGAGGTACAGCTCACCTCGGTTCGGCCGTGTTTTTTTTTTGTTCGGTATGTAATGTGGTTTGGTTATTATATTAAGGATCTGCAGATTCGTTTATCCCATTCGTGTGTTTGTTTATGTGTAATCGTGTTCTTGGTCTCCTACACCATTAAGCGAGTCTAGGAGGATTCCGCACTCCTAGACCTCGTTCGGATCTCGTATCGATCAGCGACGCCCCGGGGGGACTTACAATTGGTATCAGAGCCTTAGGCTCTTATGCTATGGTTCGAGATCTGCGTTTTGGTGTTTCTGGCCCGTTTCTGATATGTTTTTGGCTGAACAGCCGTTTTGGCAAAGTTATCGCTAAAATTTAGGGTTTTGGCGAAGTTAAAGTTTGGCAAAGTTAAGGTTTCACCGAACAGCTGTTTTGGCAAAGTTGTCGCTAAAATTTTAGTGGTTTGGCGAAGTTAAGGTTTTGGCGAAGTTAAAGTTTGGCGAAGTTAAAGGATGGTGAAGTTAATGAAGGGCGAAGTTATCTGATGGTGAAGTTATCAGGTGGTGAAGTTATCAGGTGGTGAATTTATCAATTGGTGAAGTTATCAGGTGAAGTTAACTATAATGTTTTCCTTTTCCACCGACGTTCATGATATGGTATTTCGCAAAAAAAAAAAGATTATTTTTGGGAAATTTTCTTGAACGAAATTTTTCATATGTCATTCATATGACGAGAGGATCATTTGGCAAAAATTTGGTGATAATAATTTTGTTTGGAGTTTTCGTCCAAATGGCCAAGTTTACACGATTATTGTAAGACCGAAAACGTTGTTCCGACAAAGAGTGAAAATTGGTATCTCTTGGTCTTACGTGTGAACAAATACGGGTCAACTATGGCTGTGTAGTTGAAGTTGCGAATGGGATATTGATTGAAACTGGATATTGACACATATTTGGGTGTTTTTGGGCCAAGAAATAATTATTGTTCGAGATTGACCAACTGAAGAAAGTCACATTTTGTTCGGGTTTTCGTCATTATTGGATCGTGGTCAAAGCTTATTATTTATGTTATTTTCAAGGCGTTCGAGAATTGGATCCTGAAAATGTGGGATACGAGCATCCGGGATGCTTATTTATTAAGGTGAAAATTTTTAGACAAGTTGGATTTAATCGGGAATTAAATTGTTTAAGCACTTAACCTGAAAATGCGGGATACGAGTATCTGGGTTACTTATTTATTAGGGGTGAGCTACTTAAATAATTTCATTCTCGGAAATAATAAGAAAGACATTTGACCGTTGTCCCTGGTGATTGAAGATGCTTCCGATTTATTAATGGTCATGGGTGTTAGATTCTGTCAAGGTGGTTTTGTGATGAAACTGATCACTTGATGTTGAGTAGTTGAAGATTGAACCTTATCTTACTAACCGAATGGTTGAGATGATCGATTAGGCACGGGGATGCAGGTCAAAGATCTCGATCGATATAGTTCGGAGGGGCTTACAATGAAGGGAAGATCTGATATGGAAGACGCATGGTGAATGGAAGATTTGTGAAGCTACAAGACAGTTTCAGACACGGCTTGTTGAAGACACGATTGATGTTGCATGTATATATGAAGTTCAAGTTTGAAGATCATCAGTTAAAGGGGAGTCTGTTGGTGCATGTTTTGTAACAGATGATCTTTTGTGTTTGTTAGAATTGAGAGCAACGGTCAAGGGGGATTCTGTTCGTGCATTTTATGACCGTCGCTATGCAATTCCGACTAGTTGGGTGAAGTTGTGGAGGGAGCCAACTTCACGTGTTGTTGAAGTTAGAACAACTTCACGTGTTGGTGAAGTTAGGAACAACTTCACGTGTTGGTGAAGTTAGGAACAACTTCACGTGTTGGTGAAGTTAGAACAACTTCACCATAGGCGAAGTTAGGACAACTTCGCCATTGGCGAAGTTAGGACAACTTTGCCTACAGGCCCAAGCCCAAGCCCGCGAAGTTGGTTTGTCTATATATATGTGTGTCATGTTTAGGGTTTAGGATCCAGAAAAACTGAGAGTATTTGTGTAGCTGTCATTGTTTAGAGAGAAACAGCTAGAGAGTGTCGTGTGGGCTGACTCGAGGTAGAGCTCACCTCGGGTCGGCCGTTTTTTTGTTTTTGTTCGGTATGTAATGTGGTTTGGTTATTATATTAAGGATCTGCAGATTTGTTTATCCCATTCGTGTGTTTATTTATGTGTAATCATGTTCTTCGTCTCCTACACCATTAAGCGAGTCTAGGAGGATTCCGCACTCGTAGACCTCGTGCGGATCTCGTATCGATCAGCGACGCCCCGGGGCGACTTACATAGTGTAGTTGTTACGGATTTTAATGAAGTGTGTAGATTTGGTTAATCGGTCTACTATTACCCATATCGCATTGTGTCATCGGGAGGTTTTGGGAAGGTGTGTTGCAAAGTCCATGGTGATTTGTTCCCATTTCCATTGAGGCATTTCGGGTTTTTGCAACATTCCCGAAGGTTTTTGGTATTCAGCCTTAACCCCTTCACAAGTTGAACATTTGCTTACATACAATGCTATATCCTTTTTCATGCCAGGCCATTAGTAGAATTCTTTAACATCTTTATACATCTTATTAGTACCTGGATGAATAGAATATTTGGATTTATGTGATTCATCAAGAATCAGTTCGCGAAGTTTATGACGCGTTGGAATCCAGACCCGGTTTTTGTAATATAATATTTCGTCAATTTTCTTTTCAAAATTCTTTTCATTCCCGTGTAGTTCTTTCTTTTCTAATTGATCCTCTTTTAAGGCTTCGTCTTACGCAACACGAATTTGTTCGGTCAGGCTACTTTGGACAATCATCCCAAGTGCTCATACCCTCAATGGTTTAACTCTGTCCTTTCGGCTTAAAGCATCAGCTACTATATTGGCCTTACCTGGATGGTATTTAATTTCACAATCATAATCATTTATCAGTTCTACCCATCTTCTTTGTCTCATATTCAGCTCCTTATGATCGAATATGTGCTGTAGGCTTTTGTGATCAGTATAGATGGTGCATTTGGTGCCGTACAAGTAGTGTCTCCAGATTTTCAATGCAAAGATAACTGCTCCTAATTCCAAGTCGTGGGTTGTATAATTCTTCTCATGTACTTTTAGTTGTCGGGAGGCATACTCTATTACTTTCTTTCGTTGCATCGGTACCCATCCCAAACCTTTACGAGACGCGTCACAATAGACCACCAATTCATCAGTTCCATCTGGAACACTTAATATTGGAGCTTCACATAACTTTTGTTTTAACGTTTGGAAGGTCAGTTCTTGTCCCAGTCATACGTTCGATCTTTTTGGTTTAGGAGGGTTAAAGGTTGGGCAATACTTTAAAAGTTTTCAATAAATCGTCGGTAATACCCGGCTAGTCCCAAAAATTCGCGAATATTTTTTAGTTATTTAGGTACTTGCCAATTCTTAATGGCCTCAATTTTACTAGGATCTACTTGGATTCCTTGTTGGTTCACAATGTGACCTAATAATGTACTTTTTGTAAAAAAAAAATTCACATTGGACAACTTAGCGTATAACTTTTCTTGCCTCAATAGTTCCAAGGTTACCCGCAGATGTTGTTTGTGTTCTTCCTTACTTCTCGAATATATCAAAATGTCATCAATAAACACTATCACGAATTTGTCAATGTAGGGTTTGCAAACCCGATTCATGAGATTCATAAATACTTCAGGCGCATTGGTCAACCCAAACGGCATAACCAGAAATTCATAGTGACCATACCGAGTTCAGAAGACTGTTTTTGGGATATCTTCTTCCTGAATTCTTACTTGATGATAACCCGATCTAAAATCAATTTTCGAAAAATACTTCGCACCCTGGAGCTGATTAAACAAGTCATTAATTTGAGGTAAGGGATTCTATTCTTTATAGTCACTTTATTCAATTCCCGGTAGTCAATACACATTCGAAAACTTCCATCTTTCTTTTTCACAAATAACACCGGTGCTCCCCATGGTGAATAACTAGGTCGGATAAATCCCCTGTCTAGTAACTCTTGCAATTGGTTGGACAGTTCTTGCATTTCAGAAGGTGCAAGTCGGTAGGGTGCCTTAGCAATGGGGGATGCTCCTGGTATCAGGTCAATACGGAATTCGACTTGTCGGGTCGGTGGTAAACCAGGCAACTCATCGAGAAATACATTCGAATACTCGTGTACCACTGGGATGCTATCTATTAGCTTTTCATTGGGGTCCTTGACTGTTACGCTCACCAAGTCTAATGTACATCCTTGACGCAAATATTTTAATGCCATATGTTGTGATACGAGAGGCAGCATAGTACCAGATTTCTCACCCTGAACGATCATCGCCTCATCATTTGAAAGAGGTATCCTAACAGTCTTATCCTTACAAATGATTTCAGCTTTATACTTAGATAGCCAGTCTATACCAACTATAACATCAAAACTTCCTAATTCCACTGGAAGTAAATTAATAAGAAACGGGGGTCGTTTAGGACAAGGGAACAGTTTCGGACTATTTTGCTAACCAGTATAGACTTACCGTTAGCGAGTTCTATAGTTTACGGTTTTGTTAGTTCACTAACCGGCATATTTTCTAAGGGTAAAAAGTTAACAGATACGAAACTTTTATCGGCGCCCGTATCAAACAAAACTGAAGCATACTGACTAGAAACTAAGAATGCACCTGTTACCACATTTGGATCATGACACGCTTCACCCGATCCTCTTACAAACGCTCATCCCCTAGCTACATTGGAAGTTTGATGCTTGTGCTTGGTTCTGCCTTCTCACTGCACCCTGATTCAGTTTGGGGCAGTATCTCCGATAGTGTTCCATACTACCACATTCATAGCAGGTACGGAGGTTCATGGTAGGTGGGGTTTGTTGATTGAGTTGTGGTCGGGTTGGTTGAGGTCAAGGTAGTTGGGTTGGTTGTTGTGGTCGGTTTACATTGTTGGTGGGGGTTCTACAATTGGGGGCATAGTGTCCAATTCTTCAACACTTGGGACAAACTACCAGTTTACAATCACCCGCATGATGAAAAATACATTTCCCACACTTTGGCAGTGTCCTTTGATAAGGTTCTTGTTTCACATTCGAACTGGTCATGGCATAATTTCGGGTATTCGGACGGTCTCGATTATTTTGAGGGCTTCCTTGCATCCTTGTCCCGTAATCAGATCGTTTTAAACTCGATGTTTCCCCCAGAATCATTATCACAACACTTCTCATAAGATCAAAAGTAACAACACCCGCTTGAGATACACCACGTTCCAATGAGGGTCGGCTACTGAGTTAACTATGCTCCTCATGGCAGGGGTCAATCCCTGGATATAGCGTTCAATACGTTTAGCTTCCGGAGTAACTAACCACGGTACTAAGCGAGACAGTTCGTTAAAATGATTTGTGTATCCAACATGGTCAGCCCCCTTTATTTCCAAGTTCCACAATTCATGTTCCAACCTTTGGATTTCACTTTTTGGGCAAAAATGCTCTAGCAAAAGGGTTTTGAGTTTGGTCCATGACATATGGTTTATAGCATCTTGTCCCCTTAGCTGTACCACCGTGTTCCACCATATCAAGGCATGATCCAGAAACATAGTAGTAGCGAATTTAACTATACGGTCTGGTGTACATTCACTAATGTTGATTACAAACTCATTCTTTTCAATCCCTTTCACCAATCCGTTAGGTCCCTCGATACCTTTGAATTCAGTGGGGTTACACGATTTGAATTGCTTATAAGCATATTCCTGACATGGGGGTTCTTGGTAATTACGATTGTTACCGATATTTGGTCGAGTGTTATCATTAGTAGTTGTGCTGACAACTAGTTTGGGGTTTGGATTCTTGACATTATTGGTGTTCAAAACGGGTTAAGGGTTCCCAAAGACATTCACAATCGGGCGAATATTATTACTGTTTATACATTATCAGTAGTCAGTGGGGTAGTAACACCCGAGGCTACATTAGTATCTGGTGGAGGTATATTAGCAATGGTCATAGTGGTGCTCGTAGGTTCATTAATAGTATTGTTGGCACGTATGACTGCAGTGACTTGTGCTACAATTATGGGTATCACTGCTTGTAGTTGACGAGCAATAATTGCGTCCACTTCCACCTCAGATAAAGGGTTTGCTTTCTTTGGGGCCATTCAATAAAATAATCAATTACATATAATAATTAATACCGTTTCCAACAATATAAGCACAATATCACGATATTATAATTCACAAACATGCAACTATGCCAAAAGATGAACACATTTGTATTAGCCATAATCATTGCTGTACATATGCATCTCAAAATTAGCGCATAGGCTTAACCTGGTGTAGGCCAGCGCTTGAATATGCGTATCAAAATTTGTCACTAAGTGACATATAGACTTAACCCGATAAGGGCCAGTGCTTGTAATAGTGCTAACCCGTAAACACTTCCCATGTCAGCCAAACATGATTCTACAAAATGCTGAATGGGATGTCAAAAGACTATGTACAACCAACTTTACTACTATGTTCTACCCATCATTATTACATGATACAACAACCACAAAACAGCAGCCACTAGGGCTGTAACTAATACCACGTTTTGTCATGAATGTCACACATTAAGATGATTACCTCCACACCAATTCATCCTCAAGCTAATGGTCAACCAGAATCAAGTAACAAGATTATCATCAACAACTTGAAGAAGAAACTAGGATCCAAGAAAGGAAAGTGGGCCGTAGAGCTACCATATGTTCTTTGGGCTGACAGGACAACACCAAAGAATGCAACAGGTCAAACACCTTTCTCATTGGTGTTTGGCTCAAAAGCTGTAATCGCTACGGAGATGGTGGTTCCTACTGCCAGAACAAGCATCTGTGATCCTCAAGCCAACAATGAAATCCTTCTCTAAGATCAAGATATTATCGATGAGCTCAGATACCTAGCTAGGATCAGCATGGCAGCATATCAGCAAAGGGTAGCTGGGGCATACAACAAGAATATCAGGATTCGATGATTTTAAGAAGGAGATCTAGTTTTGAGAAAAGCCTACCAAAACACAACTAATCCAGCAGATGGAAAGCTAGCACCTAAGTGGGAAGGCCCCTACTTGATCGTGTCAAAATCTGGAAATGGGGCATATCACCTGCTGACTAGGGAAGGCAACAGGTTACCAAGAGCATGGAATGCAATTCGTCTCAAGAAACACTTTTTCTAATCAGGATCAAGTATCCTCAGAAGGATCAAGGATCCTGAACTTGGTAATATCTATCCGATCACTTAATCATTACAGATTCTTATTAATTTAAGGATAATATATTTTAAACGTTTGTCTTGTTCCAAGTTTTAAATAACAATACATATTTCAATAAGAGGTTCAATGTCTAAGAGGTTGGCCACCTCTCCATCACACTTAAGGTACTTTACTATTTCCCTTGGCCTAGCCCACGATTAAGGTATGACCCCCGATGGTCATATCTTCCAAGGATTAAAGGTTTTCACCTTTCTTATAAATTAGAGTTTCTACACTCTCGCCTGGAGCGCACGTTATCCAACGTATAGTCCGGGGCAGCGGGACCGGTACACGCTTAGTGGCTGACAATTTCGTTGTCTTCGACAATATGAAGGATCCTACGATTTATGGTAGACGTACCATACCTAAGGTTTTGTCATTTTCACGTCACTCAAGTTTGGGCTAAATCCTGGTTTGCGCGAGTCCCCAGTTGACATCCGTATCTTTGGGCTAGTCCCCAGTTTGGGCTTGTCCCCAGTTTTTGGGCTTGTCACCAGTTTAACACCAGTTTGGGCTTGTCCCCAGTTGCACGGGCTTGTCCCCAGTTACACGGGCTTGTCCCCAGTTGCACGGGCTTATCCCCAGTTTATTTTATGGGCTTGTCCCCAGTTTGTTGGGTTTAATACCAGTTAATATCATAAGTTATTTGCATCAGGTATCCCAAATTCAATTACAAGGATCACAAAAGGATCAACACTTATGATTTCAAGATCCTTAATTCAGTTTAATAAGTATTGCAGAAGGATCAATACTTGGAGAAGGATAAACAGCCGGAAGGGAAGTTCCCAAGGAAACTCCACTGACATATGACAATTATATCCAGCTTGTCAAATCTCATCTGTTTTACAGGAAGTTTGATTTCAAAGGCAAAATGACAGCTGTGATCTTATCACAACCGCTATTTTGGGGGCAATTGTTAGTGCACAGAAATTTGACATTGTGAATATGATATCCTGGCATATAATCTGGATCAATAATTCTTAGAATGTATTGCAGATCTCGTCAGGATTAAAGATCCTCAGTAGTTATTATTTATTAATGATTATCTCTTTGTTATGTTGATATTTTTGGTAGGTAGAATGGCTAGTGACCAATCCAACCTATGATCTCGCAATCAAAGTCATTAAACATCATGTTTAATGCATTAAATGACTACAATGAAGAAATAGAAGGAATGGCTTGATTAGTGGCTTAAAAATAGGAATTTTAGCTATTATTTTCCTAATTTAAATGAGCTTATGATCAATTAGGTATACACAACACGTTCACTATCAATACTTAGAGCAAACTAGAGCAGAACACACACACTTAGCAATAATGTTTTCATTTATCATAATCTCCAACCTTGTATTCTTATTTTCTTGATTAATAAATTGGTGATAGATGATTTGTCATCACCCGAGGTTTTTATGCCGGCGATCCTCTAAAGATCAAGGGATTTTCCTTGTATAAATCTCTGTGTACATCAATATATTACATATACAATCACAAACACCAAGTCCCACAATCACTAATTTGTTTACATTATCCTTGGTCGATTTTTAACCAAAACACCTGTCATATCTTCATGTTTCCACACAAAGGTAGAGATCATGCATCTAAGGAATTTAAACAAGTTATCCTCAATATGTTTGGAGATTCAGGTCCCTATAAGTACTTTGATGCCCGGATCCTTGTAGTCTAATTGAACTTCATTTATGTCTTGCTCAGTTGCTTCCAAGATGCCATACATTCTCTTCTGCGACTGCTATGATTGAGTTAGCTTCATCATTGATTTTATTGACAAGGCATAACTGTCTTTGCCTCCTGCTGGTCACCTTGAATTTTGAAAATCCCCAAAGGTGTTGGTGCATAAATGTCAGTAGTTCATAGTCTAGAGTCTGTAATCGAGTCTATAATGTTATTTATGTTTTTGTTTAAAGCGAAGTTGTTAACAAGTTCGCCTAGGCGAACTTATTGAACAAGCGAAGTTTTGGACAACTTCGCCTGAACATATCAGGCGAAGTTGTCGTGTATATAAAGTCTTAGGTTACGGCTTTGTTTAAGTTAGTAGTTCAGTGAATCGTGTGATAGTTGTTAGCAGTTTTGGTTAACGAGTTTGTTCGGTAACGTGAGTCTGTAATAGTGATATCGTATCACGTGTTCGGTTATCAATATAACATGTTCGTTTATTCGTGTGTGTTTGTTTGGTTTGCTTTCTACACTCGTAACGATCTACGCAGGGATTCCGCACCTGAGTAGACCGCGATATCTCGTGTGATCCGTCCAGGGAACCTACAATTGGTATCAGAGCATTTGCTCGATTGTGTGGTTCGGGATATTCACGCGGGTGTAGAAATCGTCCCGTTTCGACTATTCGCGGGACGTGTTTTCTGTGTTATTGATCATTCTTACCTCCTACCATCGTGTTCAAGCTTTTACACCGTCAAAAACCTCGTTAAAATCCGATTTACAGATCTGCAGAAACTTCGTGTTCATCAGGCGAAGTTGCCGTCACTGTGCGTAGGGTTTCGGCGAAGATATAAGGTTAAGCGAAGTTATCCACAACTTCGCCTACCTTCTTAAGTTCGCCTTCTCAAGCGAAGTTAAGAATCAGCGAAGTTAATCAGCAGTGTTATCAGCGAAGTTCTTCAGCGAAGTTCTCTACAACTTCGCCTACTTCAAGCGAAGTTATCCGTAACTTCGCCTACAGTACTTAAAAAAAAAATATTTAATTTTTCATGTTTCTTACTTTTCGGGGAAGATGTCGTCAATCAACATCTCTGAGTTAGTGAAGATGGAAGTTGAAGCAGGGTCAGCTACCAAGGCCCCAAGATTGCTGAAGGGAACCGATTTCGTTGCATGGAAGGATCGGTTCATACAATACGTCAAATACCAGGATGCGAAGATGTGGGTATGCATCCAGGATGGATATATTCCACCAGTTATGGAGTATGAAGGTCGAGATCAAATTAAAAAGTATAGTAAAATGGAAGAAGAAGAGAAAAAGATGTATGAGGCCGAGAGCAAGGCTCATGCTGCTATTACTATGGCTCTTCCTCAAGAGATCCTTCATACGTTCAGAAAGTATACGTCAGCAAGAGAGCTTTGGGAAGCTCTTGAGAACAGATTTGAGGGGAATGTAGGAATCCGTGCTTCAAAGATAAAATTGCTCAAAACCCAGTTCTCAGTCTTCAAGTATTTGAAGAATGAATCCTTAGATGATATTATCACACGATATTACCATCTGATGACTGAATTGAGCAACTATTCAATTTCCTACCGAGAAGAAGAAATAGTTGAGAAGCTTCTAGATGCTCTTCCACAAAAATGGGAGATGTACACTGTGCTGATGAGGGAAGACAAGGACTTTCCCACATATGATCTTGAAACGGCAGTCAACAAGCTCAGAAACTTTGAGCTTAACATGGTCAGAAAAGAGACACCTATGGATCAAGTTCAAGATCCAGGTATGTATGGAGCTAAAGTCAACACTAGCTCAGGGTCAAAGACTGAATCTGCTGCCTACTACACAAAGGGAGAGTCGGGCCCCAACTCATCACATGAGGGGCATGTGTCAGTTAACACAAATGGGGATGTTTGCTATGTAGCAGCTGGATAGAGTGGTTCTCAACCCCAGGTAAGCAAGAGTAGTTGCTCTTCAAGTTCTCCCAGCAACAATTACTCCAAGATGCCTATGAGTGTCAAGTCTGCTGAAGAGCAGTTTGGTCTCTATGCTTCTTTCATTGCTTCCTATGAGAACTACATTCAAGGGAAGATTGTTGATCCAGCTATGTTGGATGAAGATTACGATCAGATTGATGCTGACGATATGGAAGAAATGGATTTACAATGGCAAATGGCCATGATCGTGAGAAGAGTAAAGAGGTTTATGAGAAAAACGGGAAGGAAGTTTGTCGGTGGAAAGCCGGGGTTTGACAAGGCAAAGGTGAGATGCTACAATTGTCAACAAAACGGTCACTTTGCAAAAGAATGCAGGAATGAGCGTGTGGAACGAAGTCAGGGTAGGTCTCCACAGCAAAATGAGGGTAGAAAAGATTATAGTGCCATGATGTCCAGAGCAGATGGTGAATACAACTGGAACCTGCTGTCTAAAGAAACTTTTGAGCAGGCAAATTTGGCAAAGGTAGAAACTGAAGAAAGTGAGAAGGTTACCGGAGAGGAAAAAGCTCTTATGGCAGACGTTAATGACCAGCTCTCCGAGGTATGTTCTAAACCAACTTGTTCAAAATGTGAGAACTTGTCTGAGCAACTAGCAACCATAACCGATCAGTATGTTAGGTTGGATGCTGAATTTAAAACCTTAAAAGAAGATCATCACTTTATTAAATCAAGAGAAAATAATTATAAAATTAAAATAAAAGCTTGCGAAAAAGATGTTAAAAGTCTAAAAACAAAACTTGCTGAAAAAATTGAAGTGATTGATTTAAGCTATGAAGTTTTGGAAGAAAAGACCAAACTAATTGCTGAGAGAGAAAAACAGATTGCTGACTCCAAGGTGAAAGTGGTGGAACTGAATCGAAAACTGGAGCAGTTCAGAAATTCTTCTGCTATTCTTGATCACCTTGTTAGTGATGTGTCCTCCGGTGATGTGTCCTCCGGTGTACAAACAAGACGTAGCTTGAATGAGCACACCTGTGTTTACACAAGCATCAAGGAGACATGGATAATCAACGAATGCTTGTAAACCTGCTTTATCAGCCAGATTGAACCGAAGAATTATCAAATGGCTCTCAAGGACAGCTCGTGGGTCGAAGCCATGCAAGAAGAGTTGGCTCAGTTCAAGAAAATGGAAGTATGGGATTTGGTTGAAAAACCGAAAAATGTGCATGCGATAGGCACAAAATGGGTGTTTAAGTGCAAGAGAGATGAGAAAGGGATTATCATAAGAAACAAGGCGAGGCTAGTTGTGAAAGGATTTAATCAACAAGAGGGGATTGATTATAATGAAGTGTTCGCTCCTGTCGCAAGGTTGGAAGCAATTAGATTGTTTTTGGCGTTCGCTGCTTATAAGAAGATGAAGGTATTTCAGTTGGATGTGAAGAGTGCGTTTCTGAATGGGAAAGTTAATGAGGTAGTGTATGTTGAGCAACCTCTGTGTTTTCCTGACCCAGACTTTCCTGATCACGTGTACAAGTTGAGCAAGGCATTGTATGGACTACATCAGGCACCTCGTGCCTGGTATTCAACTTTATCAGATTACTTGCTTGAAAATGGTTTTGAAAGAGGGAAGATTGATAGCACGTTGTTCGTTAAGAGAGAAGGAAGCGACTTCCTGCTGGTGCAAGTCTACGTGGATGACATTATCTTTGCTGCATCTAAAGTCTCCATGTGTCAGGAGTTTGAGGACGTCATGAAGAAAAGGTTTTAAATGAGTGCTATGGGTGAACTAACTTTCTTTTTAGGATTGCAGGTTGATCAGAAGAAGGATGGGATGTTCATTCATCAGACCAAGTATGTCCACGATGTGCTCAAACGCTTCAAGATGGAGGACAGCACTCCATTCGACACTCCTATCTGCGTCAATCACAAATTGGGTGCTGAGTCAGACGGTGATGCAAATGTGGACCCAACTCAGTATCGGGCTATTATAGGTTCTTTAATGTATTTAACTGCTTCTAGGCCTGATATAATGTTTGCTGTTTGTCTTTGTGCTCGTTTTCAGGCAAACCCAAAGGAATCTCACATGAAGGGTGTGAAGAGGATCTTGCGGTATCTCAAGGGCAAACCGAAGCTGGGGTTGTGGTACCCGAGAGGAGGAGACTTGGAGCTAGTCGCTTACACAGATACTGATTATGGAGGGTGCAATCAGAGTCGGAAGTCTACAACTGGAGGATGTCAGTTTCTTGGTGGCAGATTGGTGTCGTGGCAATGCAAGAAGCAGACTTTGGTCGCAATTTCAACCTGTGAAGCAGAATACATGGCAACATCCAACTGCTGCTCCCAGGTTCTTTGGATTCAACAACAATTGCGCGACTATGGTCTGAATTTTTACTTACACCTATTTGTATTGATAACACAGCTGCTATCTCAGTAACTAACAATCCCGTGAAGCATAGTAAAACTAAACATATTGACATACGTCATCATTTTATACGGGATTGTGCTGAGAAGAATCTGATTCTGCTTGAAAAGGTGGATACGCTTGATAATTTCGCTGATCTTTATACAAAAGCGTTTGACAAAACGAGATTTCAAAACCTTATTGAGTTGAATGGTATGATCAATCCCGAGTAACCTTGCTTTTCAAGTTATATTAAAAAAAATAAAAAAAATAAAAAAATAACATCACTATCGCTTAAAAGTATGTCGGTTGCCTTAGTTTGAAGGACTTGTCTTCGGATATGTATTGGTCCTCATTTTCTACTTGTAGATCTTGAGGATAGCCATTAACCAGATGACTGAAAGTGACCGGGGCGGTTTATGATGAGTTTTAATTTTTTCGCTTAAAATTAGTCGACCATACTTAGTTAGAAGGACACATACTAGTATGTGGTCGGTCCAGCTGATCCATTGGATCTTTGGGATAGCCGTTTACCTGAAGACTTTGTTTTGGTCGGGGCGATTAATGTTAAAAATTTTTAAAGGGAAATGAAATTATTTTTCAAGTCTACTACTTCGTAAGAAGTTCGTTAGCTATGTTTAACAGAAAATTGATCCAACCTTGGAAAATGATAGATATACTGGTTCTGTGTGCTTAACTAGTGAAGTTATTAGGCTTAAAAGGCTTTAGGACAGTCATTGTATGTCATGGTAACTTTTTATGGTGCGTAAAAGTAGATGTGATACAAACTAAAACTACTTGATTTTACGTGGAAACTCCTTATGAGTTTTGCATGTCTTCGTATATATCTTTCCGAATGATAGGCAGAAAAACGATTACCCAGTCATACACGAGCCCGTAAGTGTTCTGATTCCCGTGAAGATAGCGTTTCAAGAAACTGCAGTGATCCAGATTCGGGACTTGCAGTTGGTTACTACTCTGAAGTCTATGTAAATGTTTATCATAAAAAAAAAAATCTATATATATGAGTTATTGAAACATTTTAGAGTTCAACATATCAAGACTTCTTAATCATGGAGTAAGAAAGAGAACGGGAAGGAGATGAAGAGTAATTACAAATTTAATCAGACACTAAGGGTCGAAGTCAATTCGCGGTGACTTGGGGAAAGCCAAATACGCTTTGAGAATAGATAGGAGGCATCATAATCTCTGAGTTCTTGCCCACTTAATTTTTGAGCTTAATTGAACTTAACTCGTATCACAGAAACGATGAAAACCATCTTAAGTTATTTACCTGCTTACAACCTGTCTCTATATGTCATAATACAGCTAAACACGGATCTATGTGACAGTCACGTAGTTAGTATGATTCCTGTTCGGATCTTTTCTAAAACGTAGTAGTCCCTATCGAGACTGAAATTTGATCCCTTATACTTTATTTTTAAAAGTTTCTTGTACTTAGTTAGTTTTATGATTTTATAACTGGTTACTTGGACTTGATCGTGTTATTTAATTCTTAAAGGGAAGTTTGAAAAGTTAATTGCAAAATGTTCAAATTATAAGGGTTGATTTTGTAAATATAGGCGATGTTGTTAAACAGGCGAACTTATGAATAACTTCGCCTAGGCGAAGTTAACAGTAACTTCGCCTGTATAACTTCGCCCCTATATAAGGATTTTCAAGAGTCAAACTGTTCAGTATTTGAAATTACAGCGAACTTATCCTCGTAAACCACAGCGAACTTATCTCCAATTTTCATCCGATTATCTTTTTTCCGATTTCAATCAGTATTCAAGGTGTGTTTGAGTTTTATATCTTATACTCGATGTTCGATGTTGTTAATCCTAGGTTGTTTCGACACCCGGTTAACAACCTCGGACGTTCGAAACCTATACCCGATTTCAAAACTTGTTTTACGTGTTCATGACCAAACTGATCGTCAACATATCCTTAAAAATTTGAGTTTAAGTGTCCTAAATCGTCAAAATACCCAGAAAACCTCAGATTTTCGAGTTTGAATCAAACTCACTGTCGCCGATTCAGATTCAGGCGAACTTAAGGTTTAGGCGAAGTTATCCGTAACTTCGCCTGAGTCTAAACTTCGCCTGAGGCGATGTTGTGGTGAGGCGAAGTTAACATTAACTTCGCCTGGACCTTTTAATTTTTTTAATTATTAGACGAACTTAAAGATGAAGCGAAGTTGTTCCCAACTTCGCCCCAACTTTAACTTCGCCTATACAGAAGTTATCACAACTTCGCTCATGGTGATAAGCGAACTTGTGCTAAACCTTAACGTGTATCTAACTTGGTTCGTTTGTTGCAGATATGGCTGCAGTAGCAGGTGCCGGAGGTGCTGGAGGTGATGACGGAGATAATCAGAGACAATTCTTTCCGGGTCACAACATGTTCATCACCTTAGACCCGGAAATGAGCGGAGTTGAAGACTACCGTGAGATCACCACATTCCTCATTCGCTCGAGGATATTCCACGCAATCACGACGACACTGCCGATATCCTTACCCAATATCGAGGACTTCTGGCAGACTGTGGAGTACGATTGCCGTGTTGAGCCCCCGGTTATGCGAGCAACAGTCAACAACCAAGAAGTTCAGTTCTCATCTGAACAAATACGGGTGGCGTTACGGTTTGGAGAGGAGACTCGGAACGACCCTACGGAGTTTGTGGCTCCGTTCCGTGATGGAGCATTCCTACGAATGGGCTATTCTGGTCCATTGGGCGATACCCAGAGACGGAAGGGGTTCCTGCTCGATCAGTGGGGCTTCCTCATGCACGTCATGATTGTGTGTATGTCTGGGAGGAAGGCGGGTACTGACGGTATGGGTGCGACCATGCAGTCCGCAATGACTGCTCTAACCTATAACAAACGTTATAGCTTCAGTCAGATGGTCTTTTATGAGATCGACAGACAGAGGAGGGCGATGGCTCGTGAGCGGTTCATAATGTATCCAAGATTCATCCAGATGATCTTGAACCATGTGGCTCCAAATTTGCCACAACGACGCCCAATAAGATACGTGGAGAGTTTGAGCAAACGTATCTTTGCTCAATGCCGTACTTCGAGTGCGAAGAGCAAGCCTGAACGTCGTCCAAGGCATACTCCACTCTTTGGGTTCTTGATAAACCCGGGGTATGTGCCAGCTCGGGGGGACGAGTTCAGAGACCCTCAACCACAACAGGCAGGAGCAACTCGAGATGTACCTACTATGCCTGTGGTGTCGGCTGAGGAGGATGTAGACCTTGATGCTGCATTTGGCGGCCAAGGATTCTTCGACATGGATCGTTTTGATCCACAAGAAGAAGTGCAGGTTTCTGCTGCACAGGTTCGGGAGGTGATTGTTACTAGAGCAGCTACGACGGTGGCTGACTCAGATCTTGATGACGTTATGGATGAGGCGAGAAGGATGTTGGTGAGACGTGAGAGGACGTTGGGGAAGAGAAAGAGAACGGTGGATGATAGTGAGTCAGAAGAAGAGGAAGAAGACATCCACAGGCTGATTAGACGTTCAAGACGGGAGAGGACAGGTGCAGGTATGGGAGCCGGAGAGACTTCAAGGGTTGTACGTTTTGCTCCATCCGCACTGTCAGGTATGTCGATTGTTCCTACTTCTGTACAGGTTACAAGCGCTGCGGATGTTCCCGTGGTGGCTACATCAGCTGTCGGCTTCCCATCCATCACACTACAGACGACGACTCCGGAGATTGTGTCGTTACCACCTCCAACGCTTACTCCTTTAGAGGTGGTGGCACAATTTGTAGAGTCTACCGCCGTTGCAACTGCAGGGTTGTCGGTCACGATACCACCTGCGGTTACGTCCACAACTGCTTCTGATGTCCCGGTTACATTCGAGATCCCTGCTGAGTATACTCCAGATACATCTAACATGAGGTTTGATTTCGATGCAACCCTCTCAGACTCGGAGAGAATAGCTGCAATTGAGCGGGTCGTGGCAGAGCAATCGAGGATAAACTTTATCCAGACCCAGGCTATTCAGCGCCTTGTAGCAGAGAATCAACTACAGTCGTCCCTCCTGGTTGAACATGGGCGAATTATAGATGCTATGAAGGAGTTCTTGGCATCTCAGGGGGAGACAGGCTGTAGAGGCGACGAGTTAAGGACAAAGAGGAGAAATGACAGAGACGATGATCCCAATGCACCGAAAGGTGCAGGTGGTGAGTTGCCAAGAACTACTCAAGCTCTTGGGACTTCCACAGCTCAGGGGGAGTCTGCGGGTGCAGTTGGTGGTGATGAGGTGGTGATGGTTGATGATGATGATGATGTGTTGAAAGAATTGAATGATGATATGCTAGAAGATGATGATATGTTTGATGATGATGTGCTGCCGATTGAGGAGACTGAGAAGATTGGCGCACAAATTGTGATTGAAGATGAGATTGAAGAGGGTGAGATAGTAGAAGAAAATGTTGAACACGAGATCCCAGATGTTGAGAAAGCCGATATTGGTACTGAGATGGAGAATGATGAGACAGAGTGGGAGGAGCAGCCTAGGTGGAAAGAAGGATATGCTCATTGGTTTATTAAGACTAAAAAGCCTGCTGTTCCAACCATGTTCAAGAAGAATTATAATATCAAAGGCTATGCTGAAGCGAAGAAAGGGATTATTTGCTGGATCTATGATGAGCAGTTGAAGCTCTTTGTGCTCAAACGGTATGACAGCGTTCAGTATTTTAAAAGAATGTTAAGGTCGTTGAATACACTGCCGGAATGTGAAGTGAAAGACTTAGCCAGATTGGGGTTAATCAATCGAAGTGACGATAATATGGCTAGAGTCATTGAGAAAATTGTTTGGAGAGAGAGTATAAAAGAGAAGAAGTTTGAGCTGTTGAAGCCACAAAAGGGAAAACTTGTTGAGGACAAGGATAGAGGTCTAAGAACTGATGGAAAACCTTGGATGGTAATGAAGTATAAACCGATCTGGTGCCTGAAAGAAGTACCGATGAAGCTAATGCCCAAGGATGTGCTTAAAGACCTAAAGTGGTGGTACGTGGATTGTGAGACAGCAGAGGCGGTGATGGAAGACGAGGATGAACAAGAGCTCCTTAGAGTTTACGATCCGATGCATTTGGTAAACTTATCGCAAGCTGATCTGAAGGTGCTTAATGAGAAGAAAATCTTTTATATTCCTGCTTGGAAGGATGAAGCGAGGAAGTATCAAAGAGTCGTGTCAGTTTGTGTTAGAGAAGGAGTGCATGCGTGAAGATACAGGATTACAAGACAAGAGCTTAAAGATCAAGATATGAAGCTACTGCCAAGGGGGAGTCTGTTGGTGCATAAATGTCAGTAGTTCATAGTCTAGAGTCTGTAATCGAGTCGGTAATGTTATTTATGTTTTTGTTTAAAGCGAAGTTGTTAACAAGTTCGCCTAGGCGAACTTGTTGAACAAGCGAAGTTATGGACAACTTCGCCTGAACATATCAGGCGAAGTTGTCGTGTATATAAAGTCTTAGGT
The DNA here is from genome assembly GCF_021521415.1 of Bidens hawaiensis. Lineage (NCBI taxonomy): Eukaryota > Viridiplantae > Streptophyta > Magnoliopsida > Asterales > Asteraceae > Bidens > Bidens hawaiensis. The sequence continues at coordinate 172,041 of NW_027491276.1, forward strand.
TACGGCTTTGTTTAAGTTAGTTGTTCAGTGAATCGTGTGATAGTTGTTAGCAGTTTTGGTTAACGAGTTTGTTCGGTAACGTGAGTCTGTAATAGTGATATCGTATCACGTGTTCGGTTATCAATATAACGTGTTCGTTTATTCGTGTGTGTTTGTTTGGATTGTTTCTACACTCGTAACGATCTACGTAGGGATTCCGCACCTGAGTAGACTGCGATATCTCGTGAGATCCGTCCAGGGAACCTACAAAAGGCAATAGCAATTTGATACATTGCTGATAGGTTGAGGGAATTGTCATGGGCAGAAACCTCAAAAGAATCCTCATAGCGCATCAGGATCATAGATAGACAGGATACTCCTAAGTTTCATTTTTATTATCATTATCCTTTCGCTCTTGACTTGGTCTTGCAAGCAACGTTCGACGATTAATGCTCAGCTGAAGACTTTGTCACACCATTAAAGAAAAGAGACGTTTGGGGCTGTTACAACTAGTTTATAGCAAATATACACCATCTGTTAACTGCTCCAAGATCCTCTCTAGTGAAATTAATGCTCGTCATTATCATTTATTATTGTTTTATCCTTTTTGTAACTATATATATGTGATTGAGATTATCTAAGACATGAACACACACACATATACACTTATTTGTACTCAAAGCAGTGATCAACCACTTCCAACACTTGTAATCACCTATTTTTACTAAATAATATTAAGGAAGGGATACTTTTCCCTTCCCAAGGTGTTTTACGGAGTTCCTCAAAGGATCACGGGCCTTTTCCGAGTTAAAAGTCGCAGTGTCACTTGCAACTTTGCTTATCATTCTATTTACATATATCCTACCTCACAATCTAAGTTTGGTTACTTGATTATCCACATGTAATAATTTACCAAAACTTTTTGCCGCCCATCGTGGGGCAAGTGGTGCTTTAAATATCCATATCTCTGTTCTCGTAATCATTGACCCTTTAATCACCACCAATGGCAACTCACTCGAAGAAATCATCATCTCCTAGCAATTCGACACAACTCTTAAGTCAGTCCACGAGTATGGGCTTGAACCCATTTTCACCGTTGATGCCACCACCTCCAAGAAGGCCAGATAATACCGCAAAATATACATCTACTGGTATTCCATTTGCTCGAGCTGAGAATCCCATCATGGTTTCTATTAATGAGATCATCTCCATATTCAACCAAGTCCGGAGACATATGACGGAGAAGCAGCATACCAACAAAAAGATTTTGGAAGATATCCAGAAGCTGAATCGGAGAAAGATTAAGTAGCAGATCCAGTTGTTATCTAGCAGCCTAGGATTATTAACTTTGAAGATTCAGGATCCAGGGGCAAAAGCAATGAAGACATTAGCGCATCAGCATCCCAAGGGAAAGGCATTGAGGATTATATTACTAGGAGTCATCTACCTGAAGTTCAGATAGGAAATCTCTGCCAAGATCACCATGACAATGATCCCCGAAAGGATCCATGTACCACCTCATAAGGATACTCTTTCCGGTAACACCAGTCAAGATCCTATTTTTACAACTAACAATGTTGGACTTCTGCATGATACATGGATGAATACTAAAATGGCTAAGGAGCTACATAAGCTAAAGAACATGATCTCCAGCATACCCGACATAGTTCAAACTATACTAGAAGTGGTTGTTGCAAGCACGAAGGTATCAAGATTTGCTTCACAAATATGTGATGCTAAAATCCTGAAACTCTTCCAAACCACCAACTTGAAGCTTTATGATGGAACAACCGACCCAGAGGAACATGTGGCTCAATACAAATAAAGGATAGAGATCATACCCATCTCAGCTGACCTATAGAAGGCATACTTATGCAAGGGCTTTGGATCAACTCTCACAGGATCAACCTTAAAATGGCTACGTTGTGTCCATCCTAACTCAATTACTCATTTGTTCATGTAATTAATTTATTTAATAACCAGTTTTCTTGTAGAAGGTCATCCGAGAAGTTAACTAATGATTTGAACAAGATCACCCAAAAACATGAGGATTATCTTATAGATTATGTTGGCAGGTTCAGCAGAGAAGCAACGGATATCCCAAATATTGACATGGCTACAACAGTCCAAGCATTCAATATGGGATTGAAGAGTGGTTCTCCATTCAATGAGGATTTAGTCATGAATCCTTGCGAAAACTTAGATGAAGTTATGAACCAGGCTCTCCGATTCATCAGGCTAGAAGAATATTAAAGGATCCAAAAGAGGATCAATGCTCTAGCATATAGCTACGACCGTACCAAACAGAAATCAAAACCTTCATCCCAACCATCATAAAAATCCAAGCCTTACACGAGACCTAACAATAATAAAATTAATTATGTGCAGGGTGAAGAAGATGAGGAAAATGAATATCCAAGGACCATCAGTTATTTTTTTTCCTATTGATATGCCTGGTTTGATGTTTGCTATGTCTGATCTTGGAGACATAGCTCGTTGGCTAAGGAAGAATGACAAAGTCTCATCCTAGAAGGATCAATCCAAGTGGTGTGCTTATCTTAAAGACTTTTGCCATACAATTGAAAATTGCGTCACTTTGAGGAAGGAAATAAGCCACCTTCTGACCAAAGGATACCTGAAGGATCCCTTGGGTAGAAGGGGGAACAAAATGCAATAGGATAACAAGCCAGTCGAAAAAGCACCTTCTCCTCCTCCAAATTCAAGAACAGTTAACCTTATATCAGGAGGATCCGACATCTGTGGTACCTCCTACTCTGCAGGCAAAAGACATGCTAAAGAATCCAAGTTCGAGAAAGAAACCAGACCCACCAGAACCACAATCCTAGATGATAAGCAGATTATAACCTTTGAAGAAGAGGATAAAGAAAATATTTTGGATCCTTATATCAGGAGGATCCGACATCTGTGGTACCTCCTACTCTGCAGTCAAAAGACATGCTAAAGAATCCAAGTCTGAGAAAGAAACCAGGCCCACCAGAACCACAATCCTAGATGATAAGCAGATTATAACCTTTGAAGAAGAGGATAAAGAGAATATTTTGGATCCGCATCATGATTGTCTTGTTATCACATTACACATGGCAAACCGTTATGTTCGAAGGATCCTGGTCGATGGAGGAAGTTTGGTCAACTTTATCCATCTTGAGACCTTGAAGAAAATGAACATCCTAGAAGAAGAAATCTTGAAGAAATCCTCGGTGTTGGTACGATTCAGTGGGGAAGTGAAGAACACAGTTAGAGAAATCAAGCTACCTATCTACTTAGAATGGGTGAACTCAATACAAAGGTTTTGTGTCATGGATTCATTTTCCTATTACAATGGAAGCATGAAAAAGTACCTTCTACCTATCATCAATGTATCAAGATGACAACACCACATGGAGAGGTTAAAATAGCAAGTGACAGCAGGAAGCCAAGGACTGTTACACATCCTCCATGAAGCTATCCGTACAATTAGAACAAGCATAGAAAATTAAGAAAAAGGATCCTAAGGTCTTGGAAGCAAATGAACAAGATGTGAAATAAGTTATCCTAAGCCCCTAGGATCCTAACAAAAAGACACCCTGAGGATCCCGTATCACCGAAAGTATTGAATCAAGGATCCTAGAGTTTCTAAAAAAAGAAGATCTACATTTTCTTGTAAACTTAAAGATATGACAAGTATTTCTAAATATGCTAATACTCATAAACTTTGTACATATAAAAGTTTCAGGCCAATACAACAAAAAAGAAGAAAGTGTGCACCCGAAAAGAATATGATCATACAAGTAGAGGTGGAAAGGTTATTGTTTTGGTCAAAAATCAACTATGGATAATGTAACCAAATTCGTTAGGTGACATTTAGTGCTTTTAATGTTGGTAGTGAATATACAAACAAAATATAGCTGAACACAATGATTTGTTGCAAGGAAAAGCCCATGATTTTGGTTGGATCGCCGGCACAAAAACTCGGGGTAATGACAAATCGTTTATCACCACTTTATTAATAAAAAATCGGGTAACAATGGGTGGAGATACTGATCAGTAATACAAGAATATCTAAGTGTGTGTGTTGCTAGAGAGAACTCTGAATAATAATAAATCTCGTTATAAACGAAAATAGCAAATAACTAAATTTCCTATTATTATGCCACTCTCCCACTAGCCGTTTCCATCTCTTTAACCACGTGCATTATGAGTCAAGTAGCGATAAAATAGGTGGAGTAGGTGTTCCAGCTGTTATACATATCAAATATTAACCAACACATAGGAAACAATAATTAATAATATCAATTACTGAGGATCCTTGATCCTGGCATAACTCCAAAACTCTTGAGAAGGATAATTGATCCAGAGATATCTTCAAGAATAACATATCCTCAGCACTGATTATTCGTGACCCAACAATTGCCCCGAAAATGGCAGTTGCAAGTGGATGACAACTGGCATTTTGAATTTCAAATCCCTGCAAAAAATAATTAAACTTGACAGGAAAGGTTAGGAGTTATAATTACGCGGTTGCTATTCATCTTGGGAACCGCCATTCCACCTATATATGAGAATAGGTTAACCCTTAATATCGTCACATCTTCGGCAATCAGGTATTCTCCTTATATCCTTTTTCTTTCTTCAATAATATTTTCTTTCAAAAATATGTCCACCGCTTCATCTTCTTCCACCGATAAATCTGAGCTACTAGAAATGCAATCTCAAAACATTCTTACAAACCCATCTTCGAAAATATGTAAGTTCACGGACCCCAAAATTGACGGTCTAATCCCATTGTTTCCACTGGAGACCATCTTTCGACCCTTTGACTCCTCAGTCCGATGCGAAGACTACTCGAAAACCCGGGTCTGCTTTCCAGCCTGTCCCTTATTCATCGGTTACTCGTATACTTTCCCTTCTTTTACCCAAATCTTCTTCGATACAACCGGAATGTGTTATATCCAGGCTATGCCAATGATCTGGAGGGTCTTGCGTACCATCGAGTGGATAATAGAGGAAGAAAATATCGAGTTCAGTGTCCAGAAGTTATCACACCTTTACTCCTTAACCACTCACGGGTCAAACCGATTCGTTTTGAAATCCAAACCCCGACAACCAACTCCAATCTCTAAAGTTACCTAAAAATGGTTCCTTTTGGAGGAATCAGTTCTTTTTTGTTAATCAAAGCTCCATCCCTGGTGGGTTCGATTTACCATTGAAATGGGTTAAAAAGGGTAGGATCCTAGATCCTTGAGAAAGAAATGACTTAGGATAACTGATCATTCTTTTAATTTTTTTCCTTGTTTTTTCTTCTTCGCAGTGGATAACTTCGCTTCGTTGGCTAACATACCTGGAACAAGAGAAAAAGCAAATAAATTTCTTGCCCTGGACCTGAAGTTCGCACCTTCCAGGCCAAATTTATTGAAGCTTTTTGTGAAGACTATTCAGAATCCACCAGCAATATGTCAAGTAAGGTCTTAAAGTTTTATAATAAAGTAGAGTAACAGAAAACTTATCTTTTCCTTGTGCTTTGTAGGCGCTCAGAAGTAGAGAAAGTCGGTCAGCAAGTTCTCTAAGGAGGATATCGATAGCCTCATATCTCCTCCAGTCGTCAAGAAAGAAGCTTTGAAAGCGATTTTCGCCTACGAGCCATGAATCGCTACTACCCGGGCCAAATCAGGAGCGTCCAAAAGGAAAAGAGCTTCAGAGTCTGAAAGTCCTTTTGATATGCTCTCCGCGGTAAGTATCCTTGATCCTAATAATTCTTAATTCTGAATAAAGTATCCTCCCAAACTTGACTACTTGTCTTGTACAGTTTGTGATCTCTTCTAAAGGCTATCACGAGAAGATCGTGAGTGAACTAGACAAAAGCCTTACTAGAATGTGAACCACGGCTGTTGCGAAGGACAAAGCTCAAGCCAAGCTTGTTAAGGAGAAGAAGCGTATGGAGGATCTGCTGTCCACAACAGAGTCCCAATCAAAAGGAGGTGAAGCAAGCTACTGAAGAGGACAAGATGTGGGCGGCCAAGTCAGTGTTGCAGGCTAGGATCAAGATATGACAAATATTCAAACTTTGGACTGAATTGGCAAAGATATCAAACCACAGGGACTAAAATGACCATTAACTCAAAATTAAAAGGAGAAAGACAAAAATACCCTTAAACTAACGGCATAGCTGGATGCCGTTAGACGGATGGGACGTAATTGGCTAATATTTAAAACTATATGGCTATGGAAAATGGTGATCCTGCCTTTGACAGGTTAGATTGGGATGTGGAGAAGTGGAGGCAAGCTTTGGTGGCGCTTGGCGGTGGAGACGATGAAGAAGAAGTTGAGATATCTGAAGGGAGCGGAGCTGGAACAAGCAAGGAAGGAGCAGAGGTGGTGGAAGAAGAAGGTGCTGGAGTGGGCGATGAAGGATGCAAAGAAAAGGCCCGAGCTCATGTTTCTTTGTTTGTTTTGTTGGTGTTTTATGGATATTTGATTATGGTTTGTATTAAACAATAGTAATTAGGATAAAGGATCTATGATTCTTAAGACAATTTTTGGGGGTAGTAAAGGTATAGTGATCCTCTGTTTGTAGGGATGAAGCCTTTGATGCCCCTACTTTTATTTTCCTGCACTTTTGAACAATTAGTAACACCTACTTAACCCGGGTTGATGGTCCATCGTTTTAATGGTGAAATCCGGGTTAAGGGTTTTAGGTAAGTCCAGGTGACTTAATAATAATAATTTCATCTTTTAACTATTTATGTGTTGTTCATTATTCTGAAATCATATTTTTTATAGATTAAATCCATAAATAGTTCTAAGAAATGTTTTTGAGAAAACACTCTAAGGATAGAATATCCTTGTAAAATATAAACTAAGGATATAGAATCCATACATAAAAGAGTTTATAAAGATTTAAGCCAAGTAAAAGTAAATTGATAAGTAGAAGTCATACCATAAGATACAATTAAACCTAAGTTACCATAGGTGTTGATCCTTCTGCGATTCTTGTAAAAATAAATTAAGAATCTTGAATCCATAAGTGTTGATCCATCTTTTATCCTCGTAATTGAACTTAGAATACCTAATGCAAAGAAGTTATGGTATTAACTAGGATTAAACCCAACAAACTCGGGACAAGCCCAAATAAACTGTGGACAAGCCCAAATATCCTGGGGGCAAGCCCAAATAAACTGGGGATAAGCCTAAATAAACTGGTGTTAAACTAGGGACTCGCCCAAACCGAGATTTAGCCCAAATGTAAGTGACATGAAAACGCCAAAACCTTAGCTAACATGAAAATGTTAGAAACCTTAGTCTTAAGATAACATCAAAATTTTATAAACTGGGGGTATGGTACGTCTACCACAAATCGTAGGATCCTCCATATAGCCGAAACCATTAAAATTGTCAGCCACTAAGCGTGTACTGGTCCTGCTGCCCGCACTATACATTGGATAATGTGCGCTTCAGGTGAGAGATTAGAAACTCTAATTTATAAGAAAGTTGAAAACCTTTGAACCTTGGAAGATATGACCATCGGGGGTCACACCTTAATCGTGGGCTAGGCCAAAGGAAACAACAATGTACCTTAAGCGTGAGGGAGAGGTGGCCAACCACTTAGACATTGAACCTCTTATTGAAATCTGCATTGTTACTTAAAACTTGAAAAAGATAAATGTCAAGAATATGTTATCCTTAGGTTAATAATAAGAACCTGATATGAATAAGTGATTAGATAAATATTACCAACTTTAGGATCCTTGACCCTTTAAGGATACATGATCCTCTAAAGATACTTGATCCTGACTAGAAAAAGTACTTATTGAGATGGATATCATTCCATACCCTTAATAGTCTGTCACATTCCATGGTAAGCAGATGATATGCCCCATTTCCTGCTTCTGATTCAATTAAGTAGGGGCCTTCCCACTTAGGTGCTAGCTTTCCATCTGCGGGTTGTATTTTTGAAGGCCTTCCTCAAGACTAGATCTCCTTCTTGGAATATTCTGATTCTTATATATTTGTTGTATGCCTCAACTACCCTTTGTTGATACGCTGCCATTCTGATCTTGGCTAGGTCTCTGAACTCTTCAAAAGTATCTAGGTCTTGGAGAACATTTTCATTATTGGCCTCAGGATCACGGATGCTTGTTCTAGCAGTAGGAACCACCATTTCGGTAGGGATTACAACTTCTGATCCAAACACCAATGAGAAGGGTGTTTGACATGTTGCATTCGTTGGTGTTGTTCTATCAGCCCAAAGGACATAAGGAAGCTCCTCAGCCCACTTGCCTTTCATGGATCCTAGTTTCTTTTTCAAGTTGTTGATGATAATCTTGTTACTTGATTCTACTTGACCATTGGCTTGAGGGTGAACTGGTGTAGAAGTGATTATCTTAATGCCCCAACTGTCACAAAAGTTAGTGGTTCTTTTCCCGATAAACCGGGAACCATTCTCACAAATAATTTCTAAAGGAATGCCAAATCTAGTGATAATATTTCTTTTAATGAAGGATATTACCTCTTTTTAGCGGACTTATACAAAATCTTCTGCTTCTATCCACTGTGAGAAGTAATTAGTCATCGCAAGCATAAACACTTTTCCTCCTGGCGCTTTAGGTAGCTTACCCACAATATACATGCCCCACTTCATGAAAGGCCATGATGAGGATATAGGATACATAGGTTCTATTGGTTGGTGCAAAATTTTGCCATGTCTTTGACAAGCATCACTCCTCTTTGAATATTCCATGGCGTCTTTCTTCATGGTTGGCCAGAAGTATCATGTTATTAGAATCCTAGAGAATAGGGCTCTGCCTCTAGTGTGATTACCATAATCACCTTCGTGAAAGTCTTTGAGCACCTCTTGGATTTCGGGTTCCTCAATACACCTCAAGTATAAACCTGCAAGAGATTTTCTATACTGAATATCATGTAATAAAATGTATTGTGATACCTTAAGTTTGAAGGTTTTAGGATTTTCCGTAGCAGGAATCTCTCCATCTTGAATGTATTTCTTGATCGGGTGGATCCAAGATCCTTGATTATTTGAGGATAGCGGATCCCAAAGCACAATCTCTTTGTTGGCCGTTATCTCCCCATCTTCTTGTTCTCCTATTGCTGGTGAGAGTATTTGGATGAAAGGAATTTTTGTAGCTTCCGTAATCTTCAGAGATGAAGCTAGATTTGCTAAGGCATCTGCCCCAACATTCTCTTCCCTTGGTACTTGATTAATACTAAAAGATTCGAAGAACTTTAACAGTTCTTCACAATGTCTAGATATCTAATTAGTTTTTCTCCTTTAACAACATATGAGCCATTAAAGTGGTTAGCTATTAATAACGAATCTATATATACACCTGAAGATACCTGATCATCATGTGTTTAGCTAGTTGCAAACCTGTAATTAAAGCTTCATATTCTGCTTCATTATCTATGGCTCGAAACTCACAGGCTATAGACCGGGGTATTATGTCCCCCTGTGGCGCTTTCAGTAGAACACCTAGACCTGTTCCTCTAAGGTTGGATCCCCATCCGTGAATAAGATCCAAGGATCCTTGGTTTCCTCCAACTGTTGGACCTCCAAGTCGGCTTCCTTTTGCAAATCACTACTGAAATTAGCCACAAATTCAGCTAATGCTTGAGATTTGATAGCAGTTATTGGCTCGTATTGGATATCGTATGCACTTAGCTTTACAGCCCACTAAGCCATCCTACCTGACATCTCTGGTTTTCTAAGAACATTCTTGATAGGATAGTTAGTTTTAACAATTATAGTATGAGTTTCAAAATAATGCCTTAACTTATTAGAAGCCATAATAAGTGCAAGAATTAATTTTCTAAATGAGAATACCTTGCTTCAGCATCTAGAAGACTTATACTTACATAATAAATGGGATGTTTTTCACCTTCGTGATCCTTTACAAGGACAACACTTACTGCATTACCCGATACAGCTAAGTATAAGGATAGAGGTTCCCCATTTATTGGCTTCCTTAATCCTGGCGCTGAGGATAAGTAATCCTTCAAGGCTTTGAGTGCGGCCTCATGTTTCTCCGTCCATTCGAACTTTTTATTCTTTCTAAGGATATCATAGAAATCCTTACATTTCTCCGAAGATCGGAATATTAACCTATTCAGGGCTTCAATTCTTCCAGTCAACCTTTATACATCCTTTCCATTCACGGGTGACTTCATGTTAATGATGGACTTTATTTGTTCCGGGCTAGCCTCTACACCCCTCTTAGTGACCATATAACCAAGGAACTTTCCCGCCTTAACACCAAAATGGCATTTAGATGGGTTGAATTTCATGTTATACTGGTCGAGGATATTGAAGGCTTCTTCCAAGTCTTTAAGATGATCTTCAGCCATCTTGGACTTGACTACCATGTCATCTATATATACTTCGATGGTCTTTCCTATTTGATCTTTAAAAATCATGTTGACTAAGCGTTAATAGGTCGCACCTGCATTTCTTAGTCCAAAAGGCATGGCAATATGGCAATATATTCCAGTAGGAGTCATGAATGTTGTGTCTTCTTTATCAGATGGTTCCATCTGAATTTGTTGAAATCCAGAGGAAGCATCCATAAAAGTAAGCATCTCATATCCTTATGTTGCATCCACCATGGTGTCTATGTGTGGTAATTGGAAAGGATCCTTGGGACATGCCTTGTTTAAATCAGTGAAATCTACACATACCCTCCACTTTCCGTTCTTTTTTGAAACAACCACAACATTAGCCAACCATCGAGGATACTTATCCTCTCTGATCATACCGGACTTAAGAAGTTTTTCAACTTCTTCTTGTATGATCGCATTCCACTCAGGAGAAAATTTCCTTCGCTTATGGTGAATAGGTTTTATAGAATTATCAAGGCCTAGTTTATGAGTAAATTACCTCTTTTGATATACCTGTCATGTCTGAATGCTTGAAGGCAAATGTAGATTTTCGTTGTTTGAGGAAGGATTTTATATCCTCTTCAATCTTAGTAGGGATACTGGATCCTATGAAAACTTTTGCGTCTGGATCCTCAAGGTCCAACGATACTTCTTTCAGGTCTTGTTCTCGAGCCTCCAACACATTCCTAGTATGTTGTTGTAGTTGATATTCTACTGTTTGCTTAGCTTCTGGCTTCATGGATGAGGAGTAATAGTTTTTAGCTTCGACTTGGTCGCTGTCTTCTCATTACCCCCCAAGGAGTTGGTAGTTTAATACATTGGTGATAAGTAGATGCTAGAGCCTTCATTCCATGTAGCCATGGTCTGCCAAGAATAACATTGCAAAAACAAATTATAGATAACACAAAATTTTTGGTAAGAGTTTACTCCCTTAATGTATAAAGGGAGCTTGATGTCCCCCATTGTTTTCTTAGCCTCGCCACTGAAACCAACGAGCACCGATGATCGGGGAACAATTTCTAAATCTGGGATATTCATCTTCTTGAGCATATCATATTGAATGATGTTAACCGAACTTCCTCCATCGACTAGGATCCTGCGCACATATGATTGGCAATAAACAGAGTTATAATCAAACCGTCGTGATGAGGATCCTGGATGCTTGTTTTATCCTTTTCATCAAAGAAGATTCTCTTATCAGTCGTTAAGGTAGTGGATATGACAGGTCGCTCCCCGTTCTCCGTATTTGTTTCCTTAGCATGCCTCTTGCCCGAGGAGAAGGAAGTTCCACAATTATCCGAGCCACCCGAGATGAAATTGATGACTTGTGCTTCTGGTGGGGGCGGAGTTGCTTTCGGTGGGACATCTTTAGGATCCTTGATCCTAGACATTTTTCTTCCCAAGAGCTCCTTGAAATGGCCCTTGCTTAGGAGGTATCCAATTTTCCTCCTTAAACCAATACCATGATCGGTCTGATAGCCAAAATCTTCATGGAATGCACACCACTTGGATTTGTCTTAAAGGATGTTGTTTTGTCATTTTTCCGAGGCCACCTTGCTTTCTCTCCAAGATCCTTTATGGCACAAATCAAACCATGAGTATCAAAAGAGAAGCAATACTCGGAAATACTTGGATAATCTACATTATCATCGTCTCCTTCTTCGACTGCTCAGACATTTTGATTGTTGAATTTGGAATAAGGCTTCGATTTATTGTTCCTGAACGATGATCCTTATTTCTTTTCAGGAGATTCTTGTTTTGTTGGAGCCCATAATCGTTCTTGGATCTTCTTGTCATCCTCTAGCCTTATAAACCTGGTGCCCTGTTTCTAACTTCATCTAACGTTCTGCATGGAGTCATCACAAGATCGTCACAAAATGGGGAGCCCTCATGTAGTCCCATCTTGAATGCTTCAACAGCCGTAGCCATATCAAGATTAGGGATCTCTAGAGCCTCCCTGCACAACCTTGTAACAAAATCCCTTAAGGATTCATCATAAGGTTGGAAAACTCTATACAAATCACTAGTTAACTTTTCAAATATCCTACTACAAGAAAACCGGCTATTGAACAAGTTAACTAAATGCGAAAAAGAAGTAACAGAGTAAGGTTGAAGAATTAGCAGCCATTTAAGTGCAGATCCTGTCAATGTAGATCCGAAGCCCTTGCATAGACAGACCTCCTTGAGTATTTCAAGAATTTGATTGATCTCCATCCTCTCCCTATACTGAGCCACATGCTCTTCTGGATCGGTGTTCCATTGTACACCTTTATGTTGGGGGTTTGAAACCGTTTTGGGATTTCAGCGTCACAAATTGGCGGAGCAAATCTGGATAACTTGTGGCTCCTTTCTGGTATTTCGGGAATTGGACGGACCAATCTCAGCACACTGGATATCATATCCTTTAGCTTCTGAAGCTGCTTAGCCAAAGCCCGAATGATACATGCATCTTGCATGGAACCTAGATTAGTATCTACGGATATGTGATTGTATGTGTTACCTCTCGGCTGACAGAACATTGGCAATCCAGAAGAGTATCCAAGGTGAGAGGCATCTACCAAGGTAGTTGGTCCACTAGAGACAATAGTGTGCATGGGGATGATATCTTCTTCATAGACCTCTAAGGACCTTAGATACTGAAGACCCAAGGATCCTTGATTCTGGAAGAAGGATCCTTGAGGCTGGAAGTTGAAGGATCCTTGAGGATACAACCCAGAGGATCCTGACTGGTGGATGGATGATCGTTGCTGGAAAATTGAGGATCCTTGAGATTGCTGACCCAGGGACCCCGAATGAATGATAGATGTTCCTTGATTGAAAGTTGAGGATCCTTGAGCTTGGTGACCCATGGACCCGGGCTAAAGGATAGATGATCCTTGAGCAATTTGAGCCAAGGATCCTGGAGTGGTGAAATCCAGCATCCTAGGTATCAGGAGTGTCTGATCCTCCGCTGGCCTCGTAGTCTTCTTGAGATCCTCTATCTCACGTAGGATCTTCTGGTTAGTCCTATTCTGCTGATCCATATATGCTTTAACCTACAAAAACATAGGAGAAACATCATTGTTAAAGTTAACCACCGAAGTGGCAGCAGTGGTTTTTGAGCTCTAGAAGACTGGGATCTGCATCTTATTTCTAGCAGCAGTAGTCCTTGGTGCTCCTGCAAGTGGAGGAGGCATCGAAAATAAAGATCTTGATGAAAGAGAAACCGAAGATGGCATGGTGGTTGAAGCAGAGGTAGGTTGAGAGGCCATTGATAGTGATATGGGTATGAAAGGTTGAAAACTGGTAGGAAATATTATGGATTATAGCACCAATTGCCCCATGGTGGGCGCCGAATTGTTTTGGTAAAAAATAAACTAAGGATAATGTAACAAAATTCGTTAGGTGTGGTTTAGTGCTTTTAATGTTGGTAGTGAATATGCAAACGAAATATTGTTGAACATAATGATTTGTTGCGAGGAAAAGCCCTTGATCTTGGTCGGATCGCCGGCACAAAAACCCTGGGTGATGACGAATCGTCTAGCACCAATTTATTAATAAAAAACCGGGTTACAATGGGTGGAGATATTGATCAGTAATACAAGAATATCTAAGTGTGTGTGTTGCTACAGAGAACTCTAAATAATACTGAATTGTGTGAAGTAAATAAGTGTGTGACCTAGCTGATCAAATATCTCTTTATAAACGAAAATAACAAATAAATAAAGTTCCTATTATTATGCCACTCTCCCACTAGCCGTTTCCATCTCTTTGACCACATGCATTATGAGTCCAGTAGCGAATAAATAGGTGAACCAGTTCTTCCATCCGTTATACATATCAAATATTAACTTACACATAGGAAACGATCATTAATTATATCAATTACTAAGGATCCTTGATCCTGACATAACTCCAGAACTCTTGAGAAGGATAATTGATCCAGAGATATCTTCAAGAATAACATATCATCAACACTGATTATTCGTGACCCACCAGTTATTAAAAACATGAATGATAATAGAAGTAAGGTATCCTAGATGGCTCACCAACGTGGTAGTAGACCCCAAGAAAAATGGAAAATGGAGAATTTGCATGGATTCCACCGATCTTAACAAAGCGTGTCTGAAGGATCCTTTCCATTTTCCTCATAGAGATTCAATGATGGATGCAACAGCCGGCCACAAAATGTTTTCTTTCATGGATGCGTCTTCTGAAAACCAGCAAATCTGGATGGAGCCATCAGACCAAGAGGATACGGCCTTCATGTCACCCACAGGTATTTATTGTTATACCGTTGTTCCATTTGGTAAAAAAAATGCAGGTACAACCTACCAAAGGCTCGTTAACCTGATGTTTAAAGATAAGCTGGGGGACACGATGGAAGTATACATTGAAGATATGGTGGTAAAGTCCAAGAAAGTTGAGGATCATCTAAAGGATCTACAAGAAGCATTTGACAACATAGAGAAGTACAAAATGAATCTGAATACTTCGAAGTGCCATTTTGGTGTAGAATCAGGAAAATTCCTTGGGTATATGGTCATCAAAATATAGATAGAAGCAAGCCCAGAGCAAATCAAAGCAGTCCTCGACTTGAAATCATCGGCAAACACTAAGGATGTTCAAAGATTAACGGGAAGAGTAGCAGCACTCAACGGTTTCATTTCAAGATCATCTGAAAGGTGCAAAGAATTTTAAAATTTCCTGAGGAAGAATAAAAGATTCAAATGGGGTGAACAGCATGAGAAAGCATTTGAAGAACTGAAGCACTATCTATCGTTGGCACCATTGTTAATGAAGCCTGCGAACAATGAGCCATTATCCTCATACCTTACAGTATGTAAAACCACCATTAGCATCGTGCTTGTCAAGGATCATGAAGGTGAACAACATCCTGTATATTATGTAAGTAAAAGTTTATTAGATGAAGAGACCATGTATTCTCATATTGAAAAATTAATCCTTACCCTAGTCATGGCATCAACTAACTTATACATTACATTGAAATACATGTTGTACATGTTAAAACTAATTATCCTATTAAGTGTGTTTTGAGAAAACTAGAAATGTCAGGCAGGATGGCTAAGTAGTCTGTCAAGCTAAGTTCTTATAACTTGATATATGAACCAAGAACAACAATCAAATCATAGGCTCTAGCATATTTTGTGGCTGATTCAGTAGTGATATTCAGCAAGAAGCGGATTTAGAAGTCCAACAACAAGATGAAACAAATGAAGAGTGGATCCTAGTCACAGATGGAGCATTCAAAATAAGAGGATCAGGGCTTGAAACCATAGTAAAATCTCCACAGAAGTACATCATACCCCAATCCATCAGTTGTGGATTTCAAGAAACTTATAATGAAGCAAAATATAAATCTTTGATTGTAGGATTACAACTGGCTAAGGGTATGAAGATTAAGAATATAGAGGTACATGTCGATTTGTTGTTAATTACTAACCATTTCATTGGATCTTTTGTGACATTCATGACAAAACGAGGTACACTATATTCTTTACGTAACAAGTAAACGATAAATCGGTTAATTCGTAGTGCTTAAACGAGTAACCGACCGATACTAATTATGACCCGTATACATACTGAGGGGTCATATACGAGTTATATATATGTTATAGAGGCTAACATATTGATATTTAGGCTCCAGTACGTTTAAAACTCTTTAAACGAAAAAGGTTTCGTTTATCGATACGCTATAAGCTTAAACGCAATCGTTAATGTCAAAACAAGCATTGTAGCATCCGTTAAGCCGAAAAAGATTTATAAAACACTTATATGATATGTTCTAAGCAATCCGTGAAAATATTTTGGAATTTTACAACGAGTCAGTACGTTTTTCTTATTTTACAAAAATAAGCCTAAAAACACGCGTTTTTGCGCTATCTCTCACACCCGAATTAATTTTCTTGCGAAAAACCGAACCCGAACTAAACTTGAAGTGGGCTTTTCATGTTTGGGCTGGTATAATCAGGTTAATGGGCCAAAACAGCCCATTAAGGGGTTTCCCAAAGTTCCGATCGCTAGCTCCACCATATACCACACAATTGTTTTTTTTTACATAACTTAAACCTTAAGTCATTTTCATTCATTTTAACATACAAACCATTTTCAAGTCCAGCAGCTCAAAACCTCTGTTCTCTCAACTTCCTTTCAAACCCTAAGGTAAGATCCAATTCTATCAAGTTTTAACAAAGTTTGATGCATTTGATTAACATATAAACATGTTTTAATTAGTTTTAAACATGTTTAACCATCCAAAAACCCTAAAAATCAAGTAAAATTATATTTTGATGTTAAACATGTTTACAAACCAGGA
The DNA here is from genome assembly GCF_021521415.1 of Bidens hawaiensis. NCBI lineage: Eukaryota > Viridiplantae > Streptophyta > Magnoliopsida > Asterales > Asteraceae > Bidens > Bidens hawaiensis. The sequence goes on from NW_027491276.1 coordinate 188,722, forward strand.
ACATATACTTTTTTGGTCAAAAACGCGGATTAGAACATGAATACAACGTTTTTACGGTTAGAAAGTTCGGTTTGAACCCAAAACCGAAACCCTAATTATCAAGGCTGTTACATGGATGATTTATGCTTGGTTTGATGTTACATGATATGTAGATATACTGAGTTTGCAACCCGAGACCCGGAAAGTCGTTTAAGCTAGCAAAATTCATCGAAAACCGACAAGGTAAACCCGTAATACTCGTTTAGGGGCTGTTTAGTATTAGGTTGTGACGTGCTTGTTGTTAGCTTGTGAAAATTTGCAGGGACATTAGGGATCATATAAATGAGTCCCTGTTCAAATTTGGTAATTTTTCGATAAACGGAGAATATTTGGTGAATTTATTCCCGTTTATGAGCGTTTATTTGGGAAAAATAGCTAAACATATTGAAAAATTATGAAACTTGGTTTTGGAGTTTGATATGGGATGGTAAGATCACTGGTAAAGTTTTGGAATCATTGGAAATGTCTAAGTATGGTTTGTGCGATCATGGCTTAACCGAATTTTAACAGCCGAAAAACGCACAAAAAGGCATTTTGTCAAAAGAGTTAGGTTCTGGAAATTTTGTAGGGACTATTTAATGACATTGAGGTCATTGGTAAAAATTATCAGATTTTTCGGAGGTCGTTTGATATAAACGGGCCATTTATTACATGATTATAACCTATTAAATGAATTTCTATAAATAAATAAATAATCATAAAATTTCTGGAAATATTTTTATAAAATTCTCCATGACTTAATGTATTTTTACAAAAATTTACATAATTTATATATAATTACATATTTAGTTATGATTTATCAAAGATTTAAATTATAATTGTTTTAACGAAACCGGCAGTTTTGTGTTTAACGGACTGACTGGTATGTCAAAATATCAAAAGTGGTCAAATATCATATTTTTGAATGATATTAATAAAAACAAACTTTTTACGAAAATTCCGGACAATTCGGGTGGATTGTGCGCGTTTTGTATAATCAAACCCGTGTGAAAACGGAAACGAGCCCTGCAATCAAACTAGATACCGAAACTTTAAAATTCTTTCATAAATCAACTTATTTTATCAATCAATATATTTACTTAAGTTTTATGTGATCTTACCTAATCCCGAAACGTATAAACGATCAACTGAGCTAGGCTCGGAAAACGGTGAAACTGAGCCAAATCCAATTTTAAACATTTCATAGTACACAACGTCACAATCTAAGACTATGGTCATGTTCTGGGCCTAACAGCTATACCCAGATTATCTATACAGCCCGACTTAGCTTAAACACTGTACTAGTAATAACAATACAATACCGTTTATAGGAATCAGGCTATAAACGAGACATCTGACTATTTGATACGTGATTTCTGTGCGAACTACGATAAGGTGAGTTTCACGACCCCCACTTTCTAAACTGTTTTACGAACTTTTGGGGTGAAAAGCATGTTTACATATACTGATATACTTGAAAACGTGTGATGATGTGGATTATCTAAGTACTAACACTTGACAAGTCCCCACAAACACAAGTGATTAACTTCGTGCCGGTGGCGTGTGGATAGTACTATCGGTTTGACAAACCCAACTGTGACAGAGCCGGTGGGGTAAGCCGGAACATATGTAAAAACCAGTTGCACATTGTCATTATATATTTACATACTGCTATGTGGTGTTAGACATAGTACATACATGGGGCAAATTGGCTGTTAAATGCCAACAGGAGTGCATGGGCAGGAGAGGCCATGCAGTATAGCTCGTTTCGGTTTCACTTGTGGCTTAGTATAATGCATCATACACAGACATATATACATACACACTGTAAACTTTACGAACTCGTGAACTGATTTCATTGATACTCGTGAAACTTGAAACTCACCAACTAGACGTAGTTGACCCGTTTTAACATGCTTTTCAGGTAAAGCAAAAGTGGAATGATTTGCTTACATGCTTGGTGTTAGAAAGACAAGTTGAATAGCTGTGAATAGACGCTGATATAATACTGTTTAAGAAGCTCGTAAACCGGTTATGTGTTTTTCACCTAGTTTGTAAACATAGTACCTACCCATGTAATATGATGTAAATTAGCTGTTGAATTTTCTTTATAAACAATGTTGTTGATACCAGTGTTATCTGTTACATTCCCGTATTACGCTTCCGCAACTACCTAGTCGGGGTGTGACATCTTTTGAGGCAAAAGGTGAATGATTGGCTATATATACCAATAGTCAAAGAATTTGGCAACAAAATTCAAGAACATCAACATAGAACAGGTTCCAAGAGAGTATAATGCTGAAGCTGATGCTTAGAAAATCTCGGATCAACTCACCAACCAATAGAAAATTTCCAATTATAGATATCCCATATCTAGCCACTGACTCAATTGAAGCAAAAGAAGGATCCTTTGAAAATTTTAAATTTAGGATCCTCCATGAGCAAAAGGATCCTGGATCCTGCCGATCAAGATATATTTTCAGAATGAAGAAATCCCAGCTAATGAAAACAACCATAGATCCTTTCGAATGAAAGTATCACGTTTTATTTTGTTACATGATGTTTTGTGCTATTAATAATTAGCAGGTCCTTATCTTAGATGTCTCGAGTATCCTAAAATCCAAGACGTGTTAAAAGATATTTGAAAGACATGGTTCCGGATCATAAGATGACATCGTACATGTGTAGATATAATATGATACGGACCGAAAACGTTGCGTTAACTATACTAAACTATACGGAAGAAACATATAGTAAAGGAACTAAACACATGTCAACTCAAGTAATTATTACTATTTTAATTTAACAATTTCAGTACAAGTGATTTCCAAAGATTACAAAATATGACAATGATCAAGCTAATTATACACAAACACCTATAGGCCGTATAAGTGACCTGGCATAAAAGACTTATACGTTGGTAGACAACTTATACAACCCTTAACATCAAATCTAACATTTTCAGATCGTTCAAAATATACAAGACCTAGCATTAGACATTTTACCCTAACAAACTCCCCATTGGATAGTGCTAGGTCGTTGCATCTTCAGTCAATACCTAAATGCTTCTTGTGATAAGCTTTCCAAGCCACTTCAAACGACGGCTTCATTGATTTTAATTGTGAAGTTGGACGAGGTACTTGGCTTGGCATATATTGAAAACGATTCCATGAAGCCTGAGTAATTCTCTCTTGACGTTCGGCCTCAAACTCCGCCTCAATACGTTCTTGTTCTGCACTAACCTATCTCCAATTTGTTTCCCAAGCATGTCCAAAATGTATATTCTTCTCAAAACGTAAGTCAACGACCTTCTGGAACTGATTAGCTTTAGATTTAACCTTGTCGTCCGAACATTGTATCCTACTCGAATGTAACACTTCTATGTCTTTCTAAGAGCAATTCACCAACCACATTGGATCATACACACGTATCACATCATACTTCTTTTCTCCACAATCCAGATATATACTGATTTCACCCGTTAACGCCAAGTATGACCAGCAAAGGAAAAAAGGATGAAAATCCTGTTCCATTGGGTATAATGGTATAACATGTAGCAAATCCGGTCGAATATATCTCAATGTACATATCAACTCACTTTCAGGATTCTTTCACGATCTTGACATGAAAACACAAGGAACCTGAGGTGTCTACTTCTTGAATCCCCTTTTTGCTTCATTCACCATGAACTCCCAGATATCCTTAGCAGGACCACTCTTTGGTTTGTATAGTAAGTCATAATGTGTACAAATGTCATACACATCAAATCATGTTAGCGTCTTAAGCTCCATCAAACTATTGAAGTATTGAACTCTAAATAGTCTCCGTCTAGCAATCTTCTGAATTTTACCCAAATAAGCTATACTTATACACTTTCCCAATGCCACATCTTTCTATGTTTTCTTGTAATATTTCATCGGATTCAAGTACACTTGTTTCGGCTCAATAGAATGATCAAAGTACCAACCTTTCATTGCCTCCTTAGTGAATTTCTTCGCTTATTTAGAAGGATCTAATTCCATTTCAATCTATTCATCGAATACCACATCAAAAGCATCGAACTCCTCTGAGTCTCCCACATATTGACTCTGGTCTCTCAACAAATACAACATCTTAACTCAACCAGTCTTCATTTATAGTTGTCTTAGTTATGTCTTTTTCAAAATCAAAAGTTAGATCATCCACAGATACGTCTAACATCTTTGCTAGCTCAGATCTGTCAACTGGTATCTCTCCTTCTTCTAATTCATCTTCCATATTGGATATTTTAAACCTCGTAGGATTCGAAAACATATAAAAATCTTTTAATTCCTCCAACAGTTTCTCAGTAGAAGTATCTTTAGTTTCAAACTCCTGTTGTGGTTCATCAGTTTGAACATCACCACCAATAGAGTTAAACTTTTTATCAGCTTTCCCAGACAAAGCACCAGCACCACCTTATGGATCATCACCATCATCTAGGTCAGTATAATCGTCATTTGAATCACCAAAGTCCAACTTTTCCTCGTCTTCTTTTTCTTCTTCCTCTTTATCTTTTTCTTCTTCCATAACCTTGGTTTCTTCAACAATTTGTCAGCAGGTAATACTACTGTCTCAACCACAGGTTGATCCATTATCATCTAACTAGATCCACCAGCCAGCACAGAGGCATCTTTTTATTTGAATCATCAATAATGATTGGATCTTCAATTTTAAACTTTCCTTTCTCAGCAGCTTTCTCATTATCATAATCAACACGAAATAATACCTCAGCAACACCAATATCACCTGCATAAACTCGTTCAAATAATGCGTCACTTTCTTTAGCACGATACACTTCTGAGTTAAGTCTAATACCAAGCTTTTTCTCGATAATCACAAAATAATTCATGTGTTCATACAATAGATCATCTTGTAGCTTTCTTTTTCTTTCACTTTCATCCAATCTTTTCTTGACTTCAACATTCTCATCTCTCAATCAGTCGTTCTCTTCAGCCAAACACCTCATAACCTCATTTTCGATGACCCAGGCAATGAACAATCACATGAACCAAGAACTTGAACGACCTCGACAATCCCATCTTTAAGTAAGAAACTTTGTTTAAGGTATTCTGGTAACACATTCTCAATAAGCATCCCTTAACCATTCTTTCATCCAAAGCAGTTGGGTTAATCGACTCATAACCTATCTCCAGTACATCACGTAGCACTTGCTCGGACACAATGATTTCCTTTATCTGTACCACCGACTTAATACGTTCTTCCTCTAACTTGGCATCCTTCTAGAACTCTTCCACGATCTCCTTTACAACAAATGTGTTAGCCATAATTGCATTTAGAATTCTCGAACGTTGAAAGAATGGAGATATAGGTCTAAATGGTTCCATCTTATTTCTTGTCCCATCCAAAGGTGCACAAATATTATGATTAACATCATAATCATTCACCATCTGCACACAAACAAATAATCAATATGTTAGAAATATTTAGAAAAAATAACAATTTTAAAAAAATTCTAAGTATAAGATCCGTATAAGCCCATTAAAGTGTATATGTCCTTGAAGCGTGTAAGATGAATAACACCGTGTAAGTGTAAGTCCAACGTGTAAGTCAATCAACGTGTATGCCTTTGAAACATATATGTCATTTTTAACATATAAGATTTTTTAAACATGTAAGTTATCAACCCATATAAGAATTGTTAAACATATAAGTTTTAGAACTTATACGTCGTATAAGTCAATGGAACTTATACGACGTATACGTGTCTATCACTTATACATTTGAACCAAAATTAGGACAAACTCAATTTGAACAAAACATAAATCAATAGATTTTCCACAATGGACACAAAGGTTCGTTTATACATCGATAGTGTTTATATTTCGAAAACCCTATGAAGCATGTCCATAACAAAGTCCAAGTTACAAGCAAATTTTTTTCCTTCAAAGAATCAAGTGGTGTACAAATCAACCACCTGAATAAATAAACTCAATCAAAACAAGTTATACGGCTAAAGATCAAGAAAAAAGTTCAAAGTGTATATGTTTTTCTGATAGCACGCATAAGTAGATAATGAAATGTCAGCGTATAAGATCTATATATGTACCATACACATTGAAAGACCGGGTGTCGGATCATAAGATGACATCGAATATGTGTAGATATAATACGATATAGACCGAAAATGTTGTGTTTACTATACTAAACTATACGGCGGAAACATATAATAAAGGAACAAAACACATGTCAACTCAAGTAATTATCACTATATTCATTTAACAATTTCAGTACAAGTGGTTTCCAAATATTCCAAAATATGACAATGATCAAGCTATTTATACACAAACACCTATAGGTCGTATAAGTCACTTGGCGTATAAGACTTATACGCCGACAAGTCTTATATGTTGGTAGACAACTTATACGCCCCTTAATATCAAATCTAACATTTTCATCTCGTTCAAACTATACAATACCTAGCATTAGACATTTTTCACTAACAATATTCATGAAGGAGATTATGGAAACCACACTTGGGGCGAATCACTTTTCTACAAAGTACTAAGAATAGGATACTATTGGCCAATCATGAGAAAAGATGCTATGGATTATGTTTAGAAATGTGATGCTTGTCAAAGACATAGTAACTTACTTCACCAACCAGCAGAACCAATCAATCCAACAGTGTCCCTGGCAATTCATGTAATGGGGAATAGATATAGTTGGAAAGCTACCAAAGCCATCTGGAGGAAAAGTATTAATGCTTGCGATGACAGATTATTTCTCTAAATGGGTAGAAGCAGAAGCATTTGAACAAGTCAAAGAAAATAAAGTTATATCCTTAATAAATCAAAATATCCTTACAAGGTTTGGGGTCCCAACAGAAATAACATGTGACATTAGATCTCAATTCATCAGAAAAAGAACAACGGATTTTTGTCCAAGTTGGGGATTAAAATGATAACTTCAACTCTTGTTCATCCTCAAGCTAATGGACAAGCAGAATCCAGCAACAAGATCATCATCAGTAACTAAAAGAAGAATTTAAGTGACAAGAATGGAAAGTGGGCAGAAGAAGAATTACCTTTCGTCCTATGGGCAGAAAGAACTACGGAAAAAAATGGAACAGAGCAAACACTGTAGGAATAAATATATTTTATATATTTATTTATATGGCCATCATTATCATTTATATAATAATAGATCAAAATAATTAATTATACCTTATTATATATTAGCTTGGTAATTGTTGATGGGCCATATTCCTCTTAATAGCTAATAAAGGGTTTTCCCTTGGGTGTATATATAGAGAGAATAAATTAACATCATATATAATCTCACACACATAAGAAAATCATGTGTCTCCTCTCTCTTCTAAACCAGGTTCCTCTCAAGAACCCTAACCATCCTTAACTATACATCCTAAAGGGGAACTCGATCAGGATGACAAGCATGTCGACTACATCATACCATGTTGCGGTTACTACTCTCTCTGCTGTAACAGGTTCATAGGTTTAATATTTATCATGTTTTCTATTGCTTACATGAAGAACTAATCAATGTGGCATCTGAGTGATGTGGATTAATAAGTTCTTCATGTTTTCCCTAAATCTGGAATTAAAATCGTAAAACATCAATTTTGACTAAAATCCTAGTTTTTTCGGTTTTCATGTTTTATTAAGAAAATTGGTTATAATTGCTAAAATTCATATTTAAAACTCTAATATATTCGAAATCCATTAAAAATATGTTTAATATTTCGATTCCAGAGAAAACTGTTTAAATATTCTTCGAAGATGTTCTTCATTTTCATCATAAAAACTGAAGAATCGTCCTTATTTTGGATGAATCGTAGGAATAAAATATGTTGTTTCCAATTTTGATTGATTTTTATCTATTAAAAATTTTGAAACATGATATAGTTAATCAATAAAAGATTTCAAAATCATGTATAATTATAATTAAATCTTTTAAATTTTGAAACAAGATAATCCATTAATATTCGAATTTCATCTTTATCATAAATTAGTTTATGAGATTTAAAAATAATTGATGGGATAAAATAATTTCTGGGTTAAAAATAGTTTATGGGTTAAGGATTTAAAATTAAATTTCGCTTTATTTTCTATAACGGTTTTGGTTTACCAAAATCTTGAAAACCTTATAAAACCTGAAAACTCTCATAATCCCGAAAACCCATTAAAGTTGGGCTCACTGAAATTCCCGAGAACTCATAATTCTCAAGAACTCAAAAGTTTCGATAATTAATTTCCCGAGAACTCTAATTTTCCTGTAAACTATTCCTGATTAAAAGTTTTGTAAACAATCTTGTAAAATTTTACAAAAAATAAAAAGATTAACTTGAATGAATTTTGATGTATCACTTCTGCCCAAAAGTGATGTGTTACATTTACCATATCACTCAAGTTTAATTGAAAGCTTTTGTTAGTTTTTGCATAACATGATACAAATGTCTTACTTCTGCCCAAAGGTGATGCATTACATTTTTATCTAACAAAACTAGAATGTGTATAATTAAAATAGTTGTCTCGCTTCTGCCCAAAGGTGATGTGTTACAATTGTTTTGCACACATACTTAAATAAATTTTTATTTCCGCCCAAAGGTGATTTAATTTTTGTTTAGGTGGAACTTTTAATTGTAGTGTATTAGTTTGGTGTTAATAATAGACATATCACATCTTCAATAAAAGATAATGATAAGCACATTAATAATCCTACATTAATCAAATGATTATAAATTTTAATCTGTATTATTTTAATATCCTTTAATATTACATACTATAACATTCTTCTATAAATAACGATCTCATCCAAATCATCCACTCTAGTCTCAAAACACAACTGAATTTTGTCTGATAAAGAGTTTTAATAACATTTAGTTCTTCTTAGTTTTAATTATCCATTAAGACATGTTATGACTATCCTACTGCTCTTTCTAATAACAATCTTCTATTGAAACTAGAGCATAACAAATGGGATGAGTCAATCATAATATCTCTTATGATAATGATAATCAAGAACTTATTTAAATAAATGTTGTCACTAGATTTATTCTTGATTTAGTTTTTCTTAAGACTAATCAAAATAACTCATAAGATGCATGCATTCCTTCTAAATTCTAACTGTAAGGTTAAATGGTATCCCTGAATAAATCATAATGTACACTTCCATAATTCCATGACCCATAAAAATAAGGGTTCACACATGAAAAGTTTCAATAGTACAATTTGGTGCTTTTAGAATCAACTATAACACTCAAAAGTACCAAAGGAAAACGTGTGTGTTGATCAGCAACATATGTACAAGAAAAGAAATGTCTAGTACTGGAAATAAGATGTTATTCAACTCACTACCACTAAAACCTAAAAAAGGATAATTATAAGGTTCATTGATAAAATACAAGTATTACTTCCATCTTTAATTCTCTAAGGAGAAGTCTCATTGCAAAATATGTCATTAGATTGTGCATAAGCAACAAGACTATCCATAATTCAAAAGAACAACTGGCTAAATTGATAGTTGTATATTAATGATATTTAAGTATGCTAATCCTAATATTCCCATCAGCACATGATTGGTTGAGTCTAGTTCTATATGTTTACCCGAAATCAACAAATAACTAACACGAGTGTCAGTGACAAATTTACATGTTAAGGTTATTAGAACCATGATAAATTGTCTTCTAATTACGCTTTATGATACCTCAAATATTCTAGAGATTAATCAGAATTTGGTATCAATACTTAAGCTAAATTATGATAGATATGAGGTTTGAATAGCCTATATAAAGTCACTCTTATCATAAACTCTCATATTATTTGTTATCAATATCTGGATTGAAACATTTATAACATAGAACTAGATGATACTATATATTTTCATAACTTTTGTTATCATGCAAATAAAAATTTAACAAAAGACAAATGAGACCTATAAAATTCATCCATTAAAACAAAATTTCATGAGAAATCATGACATGGTTGATGGGGGTGATTTTTCATAATATCATTCTTAGTAATTTTAAATCATGTGTTAGATGCCCTAAACATTACTTTGCTTAAGAAATAAGTATGGGTCCACCAGAAGTTATATTTCACTTACATTAGTGGACCTTATTCAAACAGAATATTCAGACATAATTCTTTTATCATTTAAAAGGTTATTTACTTGTATTTAATCTGTCTTCTATGGCCCACGGTCTTAAAGAGATCTATTCATATATACTTAATACGATCACTTCAAAATATGTCCCTAAGTTTATTATGACTTCTGGACGTTAATGAAATCAAATCTAGTTTAACATATATATGATAGATTCCCACGTCACGTACATCATTGAAATTTCTCATGTATTTTTCCTAGAGATATTAAAGATCAGTGGGAGCCTTAAGTGACTCAATCATAACTTACAATATTTGCAAAAGGTGGGGAGTGAAAACTTAATATTATCTCAATAACACCTCTTGTATAAGACACTGCTCCATCACAAGACTATTTCATCAAAACTTATCTCTTTAGAATTTACTACTACTCTTACAAAAGTTTCATTGTTGCTTAAACGTGGGCAAATTCAAATTTCTTACTAAACTAATCCTCACCAAGGGAAACTGCAACAACTTATATTATTAATTTGTTTCTCTGTTAGAATCTGCTGGTCTTTAAAAATTGACCCTAAGCATGCTAATTTCCTAAAGGTTTTTAAGGTCAGTGGGAGCAGTAAAATTCCTTATAATGACTTGACAAAAGTACAAGAGGCGGGGGGAAGAGAGTCATTAAATTTTACTCCGAATTTAACTCTGATTACACCTCTTGTACACCATGATGTACCAACTCTTACACACTTAGAATCCTGAAAATGATAGCAACCTAACCAAGAGCTAATTCATAAAACTGAAACTTCAAATAAACCCAATAATCAACTCAGGAGGTCATCTAGGTTTTAAAACCTACTAACTTTGATGATTATGTAACCTACCTAACTAAAGTTAAATGGATGTTGGAAAGCTTACTGGTCAGACCTCTTCTAATTAAATCATTAGCATCAATCAATCTTCTGAATGGAATAAGCTATTATTAGCAAATTAAACTAGACTTCATAAGTCAGAATAGTGTTTGAGATTTTGTTGAAACACCTAAGGGTGTTCATAACTAAATTAAATCCCAACACAAACGTTAAGACATAAAGAAGCATGATTGATTGTTAAAGGTTATATTCAAGAAGGAATAAATTATCAAAGAATCTTCTTACCTATATTACAAAAGATTTCTTTAAGTATCATTATTGTTCTAGTAGCTTATAATAGTCATGAGCTACATTAGATGAACATTAAAACAACTTTCCCTAACTACTGACTTACATATTTACATGTTCATAAAACAACCTGAAAGTTCTAAACTGAAGGTCAAAGAACACTTAGTATGTAAGTCAATAAAATCCATGTATGGGTTAATGCAGACATCAAAATGTGATGAAATATTATTACAATTAATTTCATCAAGAACCAAGTGTATTAATGTACCTACCTCAAGATGAGTTGGAGCAACTAAAAACATATGTGTCCTTATATAGATGACATTCTTTTGACAATATATGTTACATAAGTCAAAGAATTGTTAACACATACTTTGATATGAAATATCTCAAAGATATCCCTAACGTGACAGATATCATAACATTCTGAGATAGACCCGAATGGACGTTAGTTAGTTCCATAAGTTTTACCTTAAATGGGTCATTTCACATGTAACAAGCGATATTGCTCTCCTTCAGAGGGTACAGGATCATTGAGATTATTTCCTTATGCTTCATTAAGTAGAAGCATCATGTAGGTTCAAGTCTATACTCGTTCAGATAGTAGTCAAATTGAAACACACTGGATATGTCTAGATTAACGTGAAGCATCTAAAAGAGTATTAAGATATCTTTAAAGAAAATGAGAGACTATAATTTAAAAAGAAGAAAAGTGAGAACTCAAACCGGTTGATTGCTCTAAACTTTGTTATATTTAGATATAACAAAATGTAATTTTGGGATATATTCTTATGTCAATAGATAAATCTATCTCACGGAGGAGTCATAAGGAACTGATAACAACAATATAACTTTTAATGACATAATATGTTGATTAATCACAACACAATTATCAATAAATGTTGTTGAAAATTTATCAGTGGACTCATAAGTTTATTAAATCCATATAAATTATATATTGAAGATTTATTGTGATAAAGTCAGTTACCATCTTTTCTCAAACAGTTACAGTTCGAGAGGTGATGCATTAAAATTCGATATGAAATAATTATTTGTATGTGAACGATTTGAGGAAAATTAATTTTCGTATTGAATACATTCATGATATGCTTAAGGATCCTATAACTAAAGGTCTGTTACCCATAAGTATTATGAAAGCGCTTGTAATCATGAGGGGTTTATTAATTACAATGTACAACTGCATATCGTACTATGAATAATCAACTATTAATTTTTCCTCACCAGTTTTGATTTTGTATGTCTCTTAATATGTTATGCATGCATAATGACATATAGACAAATTATTATACAAATCAAACGTTCTGAAGGGCTTACTTGAAAATTTTGATCATAACTACTTAGCTTTTAAATAAGGGCTGTAGTATGATTAATGGGGGTCTCGAGCTTATGTTCAATTCAATAACTATATTTCTCTGCTCCAGTTTGAGTTTAATGCTAAAATGAGCGTTAACTCCTGATCAGGCTTATCTAATACTCATAATAAATGATTACTCGGCCAAGTGGGAGAATGTAAGAATAAATATATTTTATATGTTTATTTATATGGCCATCATTATCATTTATTAATAATAGATCAAAATAATTAAATATACCTTATTATATATTAGCTTGGTAATTGTTGATGGGCCATATTACTCTTAATAGCTAATAAAGGATTTTCCCTTGGGTGTATATATAGAGAGAATAAATTAACATCATATATAATCTCACACACATAAGAAAATCATGTGTCTCCTCTCTCTTCTAAACCAGGTTCCTCTCAAGAACCCTAACCATCCTTAACTATACATCCTAAAGGGGAACTCGATCAAGATGACAAGCATGTCGACTACATCATACCCTGCTGCGGTTACTACTCTATCTGCTGTAACAGGTTCATAGGTTTAATATTTATAATGTTTTCTATTACTTACATGAAGATTTGATCAACAAACACCTTTCTCATTGATGTTTGGTTCAAAAGCAGTACATCCTATAGATATGGTGATCCCAACAACAAGGATATAGGATCCTAAGAATAACATTGAGCAGCTGATCCATGACCTTGACACCATTGATGAAATTAGGGATCAAAATAAAATTAGGATGGCAGCATATCAACAAAGGATCACTAACGCATACAACAATAGCTTAAGGATTAGAAGATTTCAAGTGGGTGACCATGTGCTTAAAAATACATACAAGAATACTATCAAATAAAGTGATGGAAAGTTTGAACCTAAGTGGGAAAGTCCATATCAGATCCATAAGCAGGTAAAGGAGCACATTGGTTAGCAACTATGGATGGAGAAATCTTTCCAAGATCATGGAATGCTATATATCTCAAAACCTATCTGATGTCAGTTTTAAAATTTTCTTTCAATGGATACCAGGTACGTGTCATATCCTTATCATTTTCATTATTTTCATTATTTTATTATTATTCAAAACAAATGTACTGAATTAAGCATCGGAGGAGTGTTAGCCTGTCTAACACCCACCCTCACCAAGGTTTCAAGTTTTTATAGAAATCTCCAAGGATCAAGATACAAGACAGATATTGGGCATCTCTCTTAAAGATTAAAGTATTCAAACCCTTTCAAAGGTTTTAAAGGTTTTCACCTTTCTAGCATAAGGGTTTCTATACCCTGCTCGGAGTGGACAAAATATAAGGATAATTCAAGATGGTGGGATCTGTATACTTAATGGCTGCAGCCAATTTCATTATTGTTGGTTATACCAAGGATTCAAAATAAAAATGTGGAAAACGTGTCACTCAGAAATTATGACATTTAAATGTTATTCAAAGTTCGGCAGGAGTCCCAAGTAAATATGGGCTTGTCCCCGTCTAAAGGAATTATCATCATCATGTTAAATAAGAACTTCTAAATTTCATGTCTCCTACGATACGTAAGTTTGGGCATGTCCCTAGAGATCCTTATTCCAAAAACCTTTCAGGGATTACTCCTAAGGATCCTTGATCCTACAACACATCGGAAAACAATGGATCCTAATATCCTTAACACATTTCTAAGTATCAACATGCAGGGGTTGTTTTGGTCAAAAATCACTAAAGGATAATGTAACCAAATTTGTAAAGTGAGGTTTAGCGCTTGAATGATTACAATGATTATGAAACGAATGAAAGTAAGAACCCAGTTATTTGTTGCGAGGAAAAGCCCTTGATCTTAGTCGAATCGCTAGTAAAAATACCCGAGTGATGACAAATCATCTATCACCACTTTATTAATAAAAAATAAGTGTTACAAGGTTTGGAGAATGTGATCAGTAATACAACGATTTCTATGTGTGTGTATTTCTAGAGAGAAATCTCAGTATTTCTAATGTGTGCGAAGTGACAAGTGAATAACCTAACTGATCATAAACTCGTTATAAACAAAAAATATCTATAACTAAAAGTCCTACTAATCCGCCACTCTCCCACTACCTTCGTCCACGCCTTTTGACCACGTGTTGAATGAGTCCGGCAACAAGATATTAGGTAGACGTGTTCATATAGCCGTTATACCTATTTATCACAACACCATTTAAATACAATCGTTAGTATACATGTAATACCAAGGAGCCTTGATCCCTCGCAACCTGGAACATATCTTAAGGATAAATGCTCCCTAAGCTACATAAGGATTAAGCATTCTCAGCATAAAATCTATGCACTAACAATTGCCCCCAAAATGGCGGGTGTTTACGGATAATAGCTGTCATTTTGAATTTTGAATTTCCTGCAAAAAATAATATGATTAGACTTGTATCAGATATAATAATTATCGCTAACCCTTATTATTATTATTAGCCGCCTATGTTTTGGATAAAAATAAGCTAAGGATAATGTATCCAAATTCGTATATGTGAGGTCTAGTGCTATGATATTAACAACGAATGTATGAACAAAATTGAGATAAACACAGCTATTTGTTGCAAGGAAAAACCCTTTGATCTTGTTTCGATCAAAGAAAAAAACCCCGGGTGATGACAACTCGTCAATCACCAATTTATTAATATCAAAAAGGTTACAACGGGTGGAGTTATAGATCAATGAATACAACGATACTAAGTGTGTGTGTCTGCAGAGAACTATCAGCTAGAGTATGCGAGTGTAACTGTGTGTGTGATTACAAATAACATAGCTGCTAAAGTATGTGTGAATGTGTGTCTAAAGTTGATCACAACTCAGTATATAAAGAAAAGAAATAATAACTAACTTAACTAACAAATAGGTCCTATAAACCCGCTAGTCTTCCACTCTTCTCCATCGTGCCCTTTGACCACGTGCTCATAGAAGCTCAGTGACGAAATAAGTGGTAGACTAAGTCTATGAGCCGTTGCTGTTATTAAACGTTAGTCTTCATACGAAAATCATCCATTAATAGCAATGTTGATTAAGGATCTTGGATCTAGACTTAGCTAGAGAGTTCTTCAAAAGGAAAATTGATCCAAGCATGTCTTCGAGAACAACATATCCTATCCTCAGTACTCAGCAATTGGTAACTCAACAAGAAGTCCTATTAATCCGCCACTTATCCACTAGCTTAGTCTTCAGTCTTGAACACGCGCTGCAGATGCCTTGTAGAGAAATATATGGTAGACTGGGTCATAAAGTCGTTATACCTGGCTAACACATCACCATTAAGAATGCAATCATTAGTAAATAAATAGTACCGAGTATCGTTGATCCTTCCTAACCTGAAACGTATCTTAAGGATAATCTATCCACAAGATAGTCAAGGATAGTGGATCCTCAGCATAAAATTCATGTCCTAACAATTGCCCCCAAAATGGCGGGTGATTGTGTAACACAGCTGTCATTTTGGATTTCAAATCCCTGCAAATAAGAAGATGATTAGACGTGTGTCAGGCAGTTATTATTAATAAACATAATTATACGCCGCCTATATATGCGATGAACATTAGCCTCTTATAACCACACATCCATCCGTCTTTCAGGTATCCTTCTTTCTCCTTTTTATTTTTCTTTTAATATGTCGACTGTTTCTGTATCCTCTTCTTCTTCTTCTTTCAATCGTACCGAGATCAATGATATCTACTCGCAAGGTATCCTTCAAGCCCCTTCCTTCGAGATCTGTAAGTTACATATGTGGAGATTGACGAAATCCGACCACAATTTCTGGCCAGTACAGTTTTCCGACCCTTCGATTCTCTAGCCCGCATTGATAGTATATCAAAAAACTGGGTTTGCTTTCCAGCCCAACCGTTTCTCATAGGCTTCAAGTATCCCTTTCCTGATTTCACCCAAAGATTCTTTACCCTGACGGGAATCAGCTACATCCAAACCATGCCGATGATGTGGAGAGTCCTTTATACCATAGAGAGGATAATCGAAGAGGAGGCTATCGAGTTCGGCTTGGCGGAGTTATCATACCTGTACAACCTGGTTGCCCACGGCTGTAAACGCTTTGTCTTTAAATCAAAACCTCGACAAGTGATCCCTATCTCCAAGGTTACTCTAAATGGTACTATCTGGAGGAATCAATTTTTCTCTGGTAAAAGGGATTCCATTCCAGGTGGAGCCGATCATCCCAAAAGGTGGATCCAAAAGGGTAGGATTTAGGATAGCATTCCATGCTCTTGGTAACCTGTTGCCTTCCATAGTGAGAAAATGATATGCCCCATTTCCTGCCTCCGACTCGATCAGATAAAGACCTTCCCATTTGGGTGTTAACTTCCCATCAGCCGGATTGGTGGTGTTTTGAAAGGCTTTCCTCAAAACTAAATCTCCCTCTTGAAATCTTCTAATCCTGATGTTCTTGTTATATGCCACAACTACTCTTTGTTGATAAGTTGCCATTCTGATCTTTGCCAGGTCTCTGAGTTCTTCAACAGTATCCAAGTCTTCAAGCAGGAATTCTACATTGGCCTCAGGATCACGGATTGTTGTCCTAGCTGTGGGAACCACCATTTCTGTAGGAATAACTGCTTCTGATCCAAACACCAGTGAGAAGAGCGTCTGGCACGTTGCATTCTTGGGTGTTGTCCTGTCGGCCCAAAGAACATATGGCAGTTCTTCAGCCCATTTACCCTTCTTGGTTCGTAACTTCTTCTTTAACTTGTTGATGATGATTTTATTGCTAGACTCCGCTTGACCATTAGCTTGAGGATGCACTGGAGTTGAGGTAATCATCTTTATGCCCCAACTGTCACAAAAGTTAGTTGTTCTTTTTCCAATGAATTGGGAACCATTATCACAAATAATTTCAGAAGGAATACCAAATCTAGTTATTATATTCCTTTTAATAAAAGATATAACTTCCCTTCACGGACTTATACGAATGCTTCTACCTCAATCCATTGAGAGATGTAGTCCGTCATGGCAAGCATAAAGACTTTTCCACATGGTGCCTTAGGCAGTTTACCCAAGATATCCATGCCCCACTTTATGAAAGGCCATGATGAGGATATAGGATACATAGCAACTGCTGGTTGATGAAGGATGTTTACATGCCTTTGACAAGCATCACACTTCTTTGAATACTCCATGGCGTCTCTCTTCATTGTTTGCCAGAAATTTCCTGTTCTCAAAATTCTAGAAAACAAATCTCTACCTCCAGTGTGATTAACACAATCACCTTCGTAAAAGTCTTTGAGCACCTCTTGGATTTCAGGATCCTCGATGCATCTCAAGTATGGACCTGCAAGAGATTTTCTGTGTAGCATATCATCTAATAAAATATATTGTGATACCTTGAGTTTGAAAGATTTGGGATTCTCCGTAGCTGGGATTTCTCCCGTTTGAATGTACTTCTTAATTGGGAGGATCCAGGATCCTTGGCTAGCTGAGGATAATGGATCCCAAAGAATGATCTATTTGTCAGTTGTTATTTCCCCAATTTCCTGCTCTCCTATCGCTGGCGAGAGTATATGGATGATTGGGATCTTCGTGTCTTCTGGAATTTTCAAAGATGAGGCTAAATTTGCCAGAGCATCTGCCCCAACATTTTCTTCCCTTGGTACCTGTATAATACTAAACAACTCGAAGGATTTTGCTAATTCCTTCACAACTTCTAAATATTTGATCATATTTTCACCTTTCACGGTATAAGAACCGTTAAAGTGGTTAGTTATAAGAAAAGAATCCATATAAACTTGAAGATACCTGATCCTCATTTGTTTGGCTAAAAGCAAACCTGCGATAAGTGCTTCGTATTCTGCCTCATTGTTGGTAGCTTGAAACGCACATGCAATGGACTGGGGTATTATGTCCCCCTGTGGCGATTTCAGTAGTATCCCTAATCTCGTTCCTTTTACGTTGGATGCTCCATCTGTGAAGAAAATCCAAGGATCCTTGGTTGATCTATTTGCTGAACCTCCAAGTCGGCTTCTTTCTGCATGTCACTGCTAAAATCAGCCACAAAGTCTGCGAGTGCCTGCGATTTGATAGCTGTTCTAGGCTCATACTGAATGTCGTATGCACTCAGTTTTACAGCCCACTTAGCCATCCTACCTGACAATTCTGGCTTTCTAAGAACATTCTTAACAGGGTAGTTACTTCTCAAAATAATAGTATGAGTCTCAAAATAATGTCTTAATTTAGTAGAAGCCATAATTAAAGCAAGGATTAATTTTTCTAAATGAAAATACCTAGCTTCTGCATCTAAAAGACTCTTACTTACATAATACACGGGGTGCTGTTCACCTTCATGATCCTTAACGAGGACAACACTTACTGCATTACCTGAAACTGCTAGATATAGATATAAGGATTCTCCATCCACAGGCTTCATCATAGCTGGAGTTAAGGATAAGTAATCCTTCAAGGCTTTGAGCAAAGTCTCATGTTTTTTCGTCCATTCAAACTTCTTATTCTTTCTGAGAGTGACGTAGAAATCTTTGCATGAGCCTTTGGAGGATCTTCAAACTTCAAACTTCTTGGAGGATCTTGAGATGAACCTGTTGAGAGCAGTTATTCTTCCCATGAGCCTTTGGACATCCCCGGCATTTGCAGGTGACTTCAGGTTGATAATGGTTTCAATTTGCTCGGGGCTTGCTTCTATCCCTCTTTTGGTCACCATATATCCTAGAAACTTTCCAACCTTAACATCGAAATGGCATTTTGACGGATTCAGTTTCATGTTATATTGGTCGAGGATATTGAATGCTTCTTCAAGGTCTCTAAGGTGATCCTCAGCTTTCCTTGACTTTACCACCATGTCGTCAATGTATACTTCCATAGTTTTGCCCAACTGATCCTTGAACATCACGTTGACTAGTCTTTGGTATGTTGCCCCTGCATTTCTTAGTCCAAACGGCATAGCAATATAACAGTATATTCCGGTAGGAGTCATGAAGGCTGTATCCTTTTGATCAGATGGTTCCATCTGAATTTGTTGAAATCTAGAGGAAGCATCCATAAAGGTAAGCATTTCATGTCCTGCCGTTGCATCCACCATGGAGTCTATATGTGGTAACGGGAAAGAATCCTTGGGGCATGCCTTGTTTAAATCTGTAAAATCGACACACACCCTCCACTTTCCATTATTTTTTGAAACAAAACCACATTAGCCAGCCATCGAGGAAATTGAACCTCTCTGATCATACCTAGCCTTAAGAAGTTTTTCAACTTCTTCTTGTATGATCTTGTTCCTCTCAGGAGCGAATTTTCTTCGCTTTTGATGGACGGGTTTAACAGATAAATCAAGGCCTAATTTATGAGTTTTTACTTCCTTTGAAATACTTGTCATGTCTGAATGTTTAAAGGAAAAGGTAGATTTTCTTCGCCCTAAGAAGGATACCAAATCCTCCCCGATCTTGTCAGGAATGTTGGATCCTAGGAACACCTTTACATCTGGATCCTAGGGGTCCAAGGATACTTCTTTAAGGTCTTTCTCCCGATCTTCCAGTACGTCTCTAAGATGTTCCTGTGGTTGCTATGCTATAGTTTGTTTTGCTGTTGGCTTCATTGATGAGGAATAATAGTTCTTGGCCTCCGCCTGATCACCAATTATCTTCACAACTCCCCATGTAGTAGGTAGTTTGATGCATTGGTGATAAGTTGAGGCCACCGCCTTCATTCCATGTAGCCAGGGCTTGCCTAGAATAACATTGCAACAAGAAAGGTTATCAATGACACAAATTTTTTATATGAATTTAACCCATCTATATAGATTGGAAGGTTGATGTCCCCCAATGTCTTCTTGGTTTCTCCACTGAAACCGACTAGCACTGATGTTCTAGGGACGATCTCGGAATCTGGAATGTTCATCTTCTTAAGGACATCATGCTGAATGATGTTGACCGAGCTCCCACCATCAACTAGGATCCTGCGTACATAATGGTTAGCGATAAATAAAGTAATAATCCTAGATGTTTAGTTTGTCTTCCTCATCGAAGAAGATCCTTCTGTCTATCGTTAAAGTGGTGGATACTATTGGTCGGTCTCCGTTATCCAACTTGATCTCTTTGGCGAACCTTTTTGCTGCGGAGAAGGAAGTTCCACATATGTCGGATCCTCCAGAGATGAAATTGACCATTCACACATCCAATTCATCCTGGTGAGGATCCTGGATACTCGAATCGAAGAAGATTCTCTCATCAGTTATTCGAATAGTGGGGATGATTGGTCTTCTTTCATCGTCCAGCTTGAACTCTTCTACGGGTTGTTTTTCTGCAGAACAAGAAGTTTGAAATATGTCGTAGTCTCTAGAGACGAAGTTGATCACATGAGCATCTGGTGGTGGTGGTGTTGCTTTTTGTGGAAGATCTTCAGGATCCTGGATCTTGGATTTCTTCCTTCACAAGATCTCTTTGAAGTGACCCTTGCTCAGGAGGTATCCAATTTCCCTCCTTAAGCCAATGCATTCGTCTGTCATGTGGCCAAAATCTTCGTGGAAGGCACACCACTTAGACTTGTCTTTGAAGGTGGTTGTTTCTCGTTCTTTCGGGGCCACCTTGCTTTCTCCCCTAGATCCTTCATGGCACATATCAAGCCATGGGTATCTACGGAGAAACAATACTCAGAGATGCAGGGATAGTCTTCATCATCATCCCCTTCTTCAACTGCTCGCACGTTTTGATTGTTGAACTTGTTGTACGGCTTTGAGTTGTTATTCCTATATGAGGATCCTTTATTCTTGTCAGGGGATTCTTGTTTTGTCCGAGCCCCCAATCTTTCTTGGATCCTTTTGTCATCTTCCAGCCGTATAAACCTTAGTGACATGTTCCTTACTTCATCTAGAGACCTGCAAAGAGTCATCACAAGATCATCATAAAAGGGGGAGCCCCTCTGAAGTCCCATCTTGAAGGCTTCAACAGCAGTAGCCATGACAAGATTAGGGATTTCTAGAGCTTCCCTGTCGAACCTTGTAACAAAATCCCTAAGGGATTCATCACTTGGTTGGATAACTCGGTATAAATCACTAGTTAACTTCTCAAATTTCATGCTATAGGAAAATTGACTGTTGAACAAGTTAACTAAATGTGAAAAAGAAATAACTGAGTAGGGAGGAAGACTTAGTAGCCATTTTCATGCTGATCCTGTAAGTGTGGATCCGAAGCCTTTGCACAAACAAGCTTCATTGAGTCTCTCAGGAATGGGATTGATCTCCATTCTTTCTTTGTATTGTGCCACATGCTCTTCAAGATCAGTGGTTCCGTCGTAAGTCTTCATGCTGGGGGTTTGGAATCGCTTTGGGATTTCAGCATCACAGATAAGTGGAGCAAATCTGGATAACTTATGGCTTCCCTCAGGTATCTCGGGGATTGGTCGTATCACTCCGAGAACACTGGATATCATATCCTTGAGCTTACGTAGTTCTTTGGCCATAGCTTGGTTGATACATGCATCCTGCATGGGCCCACGGTTAGCGTTAAAGGATATAGGATCATACAAGTTACCTCTTTGTTGGGTTAAGGTTGGCATCCCGGATGAGTAGCTGGGATAAGAGGAGATGCGATAAGAGTTGGTCCTCCAGAAGCTATGGTCTACATGGGGATTATATCTCCTTCATGGACTTCGAAGGATCGCTGTTGTTGAACTCCTGAGGATCCTTGATTCTGAAAGAAGGATCCTTGAGGCTGGGAATTATAGGATCCTTGGAGATATAACCCAGAGGATCCTGGCAGAAGGATAGATGATCCTTGCGGGAAAGTTGAGGGTCCTTGTGCTAGCTGACCCATGGACCCTGGTTGAAGGATAAATGATCCTTGTTGGAAGTATGAGCATCCTTGAGTTTGCTGAACCATGGACCCTTGTTGAATGATAGATGATCCTTGCTGAAACATCGAGGATCCTTGAGCCTGTTGAGCCATGGATCCCTGTTGAAGAATAGATGATCCTTGTGTGAACTGAGCCATGGATCTTGGACTGGTGAAATCCAGCATCCTGGGCATCAGGGGAGTGTAATCCTCCGCTGGCCTCTTAGTCTTCTTGAGATCTTCTATCTCACGAAGGATCCTCTGGTTGGTCTTGTTCTGCTGCTCCATGTATGCTTTAACCTGTGAAAACATAGATGAAACATTACTGTTAGTATTAACCACCGGCGCAGCAGCAGCGGTTTTCGAGCTCTGGAAGACTGGTAGTTGCGTCTTGCTTCCACTAACAGCAGGCCGTTGTGCTCCGGTGATTGGCGAAGGCATCGATGGCAAAGTCCTTGATGAGAGAGGAACCGATGACGGCATGGTTGATGAAGCAGAGGTTGATTGAGAGGCCATTGATAGTGATATGGGTATGAAGAAATCGAAATTTAATAGGAGTAATATGGATTATAGCACCAATGGCCCCACGGTGGGCGCCAAATTGTTTTGGATAAAAATCAGCTAAGGATAATGTATCCAAATCCGTAAATGTGAGGTCTAGTTCTATGATATTAACAATGAATGTATGAACGAAATTGAGATGAACACAGCTATTTGTTGCGAGGAAAAACCCTTTGATCTTGTTTCGATCAAAGAAAAAAAACCTCGGGTGATGACAACTCGTCAATCACCAATTTATTAATATCAAAAAGGTTACAACGGGTGGAGTTATAGATCAATGAATACAACGATACTAAGTGTGTGTGTTTGCAGAGAACTATCAGCTAGAGTATGCGATTGTAATTGTGTGTGTGATTACAGATAACTTAGCTGCTAAAGTATGTGTGAATGTGTGTCTAATTTTGATCACAACTCAGTATATAAAGAAAAGAAATAATAACTTAACTAACAAATAGGTCCTATAAACCCGCTAGTCTTCCACTCTTCTCCATCGTGCCCTTTGACCACGTGCTCATAGAAGATCAGTGATGAAATAAGTGGTAGACTAAGTCTAGGAGCCGTTGCTGTTATTAAACGTTAGTCTTCATACGAAAATCATCCATTAATAGCAATGTTGATTAAGGATCTTGGATCCAGACTTAGCTAGAGAGTTCTTCAAAAGGATAATTGATCCAAGCATGTCTTTGAGAACAACATATCCTATCCTCAGTACTCAGCAATTGGTAACTCAACAAGAAGTCCTATTAATCCGCCACTTATCCACTAGCTTAGTCTTCAGTCTTGAACACACGCTGTAGATGCCTTGTAGCGAAATATATGGTAGACTGGGTAATAAAGTCGTTATACCTGGATAACATATCACCATTAAGAATGCAATCATTAGTAAATAAATAGTACCGAGGATCGTTGGTCCTTCATAACCTAAATCATATCTTAAGGATAATCTATCCACAAGATAGTCAAGGATAATGGATCCTCAGCATAAAATTCATACCCTAAAGCCTATATATGTGATCGTAGTAATCCTTATAACCACACATCTTAGCAATCAAACAGGTATCCTTCTTTCTTTTCCTTTCATTTTCTTTTTCTTAATAATGTCAACCGTCTCTATCTCTTCTTCTTCTCCCGGCCAATCGGACCCTAACGAACTCCGGTCACAAGGTATACTCGCGAACCTTTCTTCTATGATTTGCAAGTTCACTGATCCAGTAGTCGATGACCTCCGGCCACTTTTTCCGGCTGACACTATTTCCGTCCCTTCGATTCCACGGTACGAAGCGACTGTATATCCGAGGCTTGGGTTTGCTTTGCATCCCAATTGTTCCTAATAGGCTATCAGTACCCTTTTCCTAGCTTCACCCAAAGCTTTTTTACTCTCACTGAAATCAACTACATCCAGGCGATACCCATGCTGTGCAGGGTACTTCACACTATTGAAAGGATCATCGATGAAGAAGGTGTCAAGTCCGGCTTGTCGGAGTTGTCATACATGTACACCTTGGCTACCCATGGTTCCAACCGCTTCTTCTGTAAATCAAAACCCCGTCAACCGTTCCCCATCTTAAAGGTCACCAAGAATGGTTCATTCTGGAAAAACCAATGTTTCTTTGTAAAAAGGGACTCAACCCCGGGTGGATCCAATTTACCCAAAAGATGGATACTGAAGGGTAGGATCCCTGATCCTTAGGTAACACAAATAGGATACTCGATTCTTCTACTAATGCTTTTTTTTCTTATGCAGTTGATAACTTTTCCCTGTTAGCTGAACTTCCTGGAGTCAAAGAGAAGGTTAGGAAATTCCTTGCACTGGATCCTGATATTAGGACCTTTCAAGCCAAGTTCATAGAACCTTTTCAAGAATCAAACTCAGAGTCAGTTAGCAACATGTCAAGTAAGAATTTTTATGACTATGTTTAATATTAACTAAAAATAATTGAAAACTTATCTGTAAATCGTTGTTTGTATTGCACAGAAGTCCGATAAGTCTACATCCAAGTTCTCCTTGAAGACATCGACTGCATGTTTGTGAAGAAGGAGACTCCGAAATCCACACTGATGCATAAGCCACGCCCAGTCACGACCCGAGCCAAGGCAGGAGCATCAAAGAGGAAAAAACCCTTAGAGCCGGAGAACCCTTGTTATGCTGAAAAATAATTTCTCGAGACACTTAATGCAATAAGGATCCTTGACTCTGACAGCCTTTATTTATGAATCAAGTATTCTTCTAACTTTGTCCAATCTTTCTTGTATAGGCCGTAAACTCTTCCCGAAGTTTCCATGAGAAGATAGTTGAAGAGTACGAGGAGACTCTGTCTAGGGTGAGGTCCATGGCCGCTGCGAAGGATAAGGCGCTTGCTAAGATGACCAAGAAGAAGAAGCAAGCTGAGGATCATGCATCCTCAGCCGAAGCTCAATTGTAGGAGGAGATAATCCGCGCCACTAAAGAGGCAAATATCTGGGCAGCCCAGTCAGTTCTTCAAGCTAGGATCAAAATCATGAACGAGGAATGATCCTGCCTTCGACAAATCTTCATGGGACATGGCATGGTGGAATCAATCCTTGGCAGCATTGGGTGGTGGGGAGGATGAGGCAGGCGAAAGTACCGACACTGCTGTTGAAGCTTAGGAGGATGAAGTGATGGACACGGGGAAGGATGCGACTGCTGAAGAGGAGGCAACAAAGGTGGTCAATGAAAGATGAAAGAGATAAGGCCCGAGCCTGTTTTTTTATTTGCTGATGTTTTTAAGGATAATCGATTATGGTCTGTAATAAACAATAATAATTAGG
Organism: Bidens hawaiensis; assembly: GCF_021521415.1. Lineage (NCBI taxonomy): Eukaryota > Viridiplantae > Streptophyta > Magnoliopsida > Asterales > Asteraceae > Bidens > Bidens hawaiensis. The sequence goes on from NW_027491276.1 coordinate 214,514, forward strand.
ATAAAGTATCTATGATCCTTAAGACAATTCTCAGGGGTAGCAAAGGTTGAGAGATCCTCTGTTTGTGGGGATGAAACCTTTGATGCCCTTGTCTTTATTTTCCTGCACTTTCGTGAACAATTAGTAACACCTGCTTAACCCGGGTGGATGGTCCATCTATTGAATGGTGAAGTCCGGGTTAAGGATTTTGATAAGTCCATGTGACTTATTATTAATAAAACTTAAACTTTTGACTACTTTGCGTGGTATTTGTTATTCTGAAGGTATATTTATTATAGTCTCAGATTTATTAAAAGTTTTGAGAAAACTTTCAAGGATACATTATCCTTATAAAAACAGGTTAAGAATTCTGGATCCTTACATTTATAAATATAAAAAAATTAAAACCGAATAAATTTAAATTGATAAGTATAAATCATACCATAAGGTCGGATTAGACCTAAATTACCAAAAGTGTTGATATCCCCATTATTCTTAAAGTTTGACTTAGGATACCTGATTCATATTATTTATCATATTAACTGGGATTAAACCTAATAAACTAGGGACAAGCCCATGTAACTGGGGACAAGCCAAAAACTCGGGACAAGCCTAAAAACTGGGGACAAGCCCAAAAACTGGGGACAAGCCCAAAACTGGGGACAGGCCCAAACTGCCATAACTAGGGACAATGCCAAACTGGGTACTGGCCCAAAGATACGGATGTTAACTGGGGACTCGCCCAAACCGCAATTTAGCCCAAAATTGTGTGACTTAAAAACGCCAAAACCTTAGGTATGGTACGTCTACCATAAATTGTAGAATCCTCCATATAGCCGAAAGCAGCGAAATTGTCAGCCACTAAGCATGTACTGGTCCCACTTCCTCGAACTATACTTTGGATAACATGCGCTACAGGCGAAAGTGTAGAAACTCAAATTTGTAAGAAAGGTGAAAACTGAGAATACGTTAGATCTGATCGATAACAATAATTGGATTAGATCTAATATCTTATACGGATCTAGTTTATGATATTCTATTAATTAATTACATATATATCTATTACTATATATAATAAATGTTAGAGAGAGTAAGAACACGTTGAAAGCTTAAAAGTTTTACAAGTTATTAAGTTTGTTGTACAACCACTATTGCATAAGTAAATACAAAGTACAAACCCCTAAATGGTTCAAAATTTCAAATGGTTCACGCGGGCATCAAACCAGATTCAAATTCAAAACCCACTCGGTGTGTGTGTGTTTTTGCTTGGGGCGAATTCTAGGGTTTCCACATTCCATTTGTCCTCATTTTCTGTGTGATTTACCATGGATCAGTAAAAGATCTTTGGTCGTGAATGTGTTTCCCATGATAAACACACGATGCCGTCTAATCCAAATCTGATTCTGAGTGAAACTTCGTTGAGATTTGTTGCTGATGTAACAAAAGCTTTCATATCTCAGAAATTTGACAAATCTCGTCGGAACTTTCAATTAGACTCGATTTCAGCGGTTGATTGTGTGAAACATGTGGCGTTTGTTACTGGATGCTAAAACAACTGACTACTTGAAGCAAAGTTTGGGTGATAACTGGAAGCAACAATTGATGTTTGAAGTTAGTATTGAAGCCAGGCTGCTTGTCAACTAATGAAAGGTACTAATGCGAACTCAATTGATTTTATTGCTGATTTGCAAGAAGCTAATGTTGAAATTAGGGCTGCTAATGTTTCTTTAGATATTCTTGTTAATTTTGTTGCTGAAGTGGAAATTTTGTTGATTTACAAAAGCAACAGGTGAAAGTTGATCGCGTGTCGAAGGATATTCCAGGGCATCCTATGGTTTAACTTCAATTTTCCTACATGAAACATCTGAAAATCCGAGTTATACCGAACCAAGCATAGAGAGTGAAAGTACTAACTTCAAACTACTTTTGGTTAAAGGTATTTTCTTAGATGATTATGGTCTTTTTATTTTGGGTACTAACCGTTTCTTTCATTTGCTTCAGGGCATCTTTCATTTGCTTGTATCACTTTCAAAGGGTTAAAAGATACTATAGTTTCATCTTCTGGGAGGTTAGTATATATGTATATTGGACACAATAGCAAAGTAAATATCATTTATTGTGATGTTGGATCTAGAGTGTGACAAGACGACAAGTTAGTGGATGAAATGTTAATATTTTTTTAATGTTACAAGGTTATATTTTTTTTAAAAAAAACTTTAGTTTTATGTTAAAACATGAATAATAAGTGTAATAATCAACTGATATGTTTCGTTTTTCTTACTGATGAGCATACTGAAGTTGTTAATCTGTCCATGGAAATGATAATGGCGGTTCTTTTGGAAGAAAGTGAGGAGTTACTGGAGGACCTTTTACTAAAATCATGCCCTACATGTTTGGTTTGGGTCAGTCGAACTGCCTATCAGGTGTTAGCCATTAGGAACAAAACTATTTGTATATATTTTACAATGGTACACTGCATCTATACTGAATATAGGCAGGCCTATAGATAAACAGAATGAATTAAATTCATTTTTTTATCATGATAGTGGTTAACATGACTTTGGTTGATATTCTTAGCCTATGAAAAGTACGAGTTGGTAAGTACATATTTTCCGAAAGTGACATGTAAGAAGCTACTTTTGAAATAAGTTATTGAAAATTTAGATGGTTATTGCTGTTATAGTTTTTTTTTTGGATTTTTAGTATCCGGGACTTATTGCAATCGCTAATCCATTGTAGATGCAAGGTTTATAATCGTCGTTTAGAGGTTGAGATCGTATCTTCATGATTTAAGAGCCAAGTTATCAAGGTATGGTTTAAATTTAAATTCATTATATTTCTAATTACTTTAAGAGTTAAAAGTAATTGAGAGATTAAAAAATATCTAATGGTAGTTATCAGGTCTGTCGAAAGCTAACCAAAACAAAATTCAAGAAAAATTAATTGGGATACAATCGTACGATAATCGACTCATTTACTTTTCTCAAATAAGCCTAATCACGAGTCAAGACGAGCCAAGGAAACCTCGTGCTCGGCTTGCTTTAAACCGAGCCATCTTGGCTCGGCTCAGTTTTGAAACAAAGCTGAAATTTTGATTTGAGCCTGGCTCAGTTTAGTGTCGGAACTGAGCTGAAAGTTTGATTCGTGCTTGCTCAGTTTTGAACTAAGCTGGTATGGCTCAGTTTAAAAAAAAATCAAATAAATATCACCCAAATACAAAATAAGCTCATAACGAGTTCAACAAATAAAAAAGGCTCTAATGATTGGCTTTGTATAATTGGAGCGAAGGTTCTACATTTTTTAACATTTGTGAATTATTATTAGTTGTTTGTGTTTCTAATAACCGGCTGAAATACAGGGTTGTCTTAACGTTGTACGGGACACTGATAACTGTATTTCAACTTATGAGGCTGAAGAAATCGCTGCAAAACTTGAGGAAGATGTGATTATAAATCTACGGACAAGTGGATTTCATTAATGGTTTCCCCCATTTTAGGTAGTAACTTCTAATCTAAACCGTTCTTAATAATTACAAGTCCTAAACGGGCTATATTAGTGGGTTGAAGGGTTGAACTCTGACACGAACTTGGAAATTTGACTTGGACAAGTTGATGATGCGAACTTGAAAATCATGTAAGACATGTGAACCCGAACATGACATAAAAATTCATGTATTTACATGAACACGGCCTTTTTTTGGAAATTATTTTATTTTGCTTTTGCATATTAGTACTATAAAATTACAATGAAAAATATAAATTAATGCAAAAAAAGGATTTTTAAATTTTATAAGTTAATTTTATTTTTTCTCTTACTTTTTTAAGTTTGGCATAAACAGTCAACTAAAAACTGAAATTCTTCAGGTGTTCATGAATTGGACTGGTAGGTTCTGGTCAGATTAGGGCATATTGGTCATACAAAAATGTAAGGACCGGGAAAGGTTTCCTACTTGTTGAGTTCAAGCCCGAGCTCTAGCCTAAGAGTAGGCTTGTTTAATAAACGAGCCCGAGCCTCATTTTGACTTGTCGAGCAAGAGCTGGCCCGCAAGCCCAAATGAGCCTAAATGGCTCAAGTTTGAAAACTTACGAATGAGCCGAGCTTGAAACAAGCTAAGCTCAGAATTATGAGCATGATATATTTTTTTTCATTTATTCCCTTAAAACGGGTCCACAACAATATCCGCGGTACGCATAGATTAGGCTAACAGATCCTATGGATAGTTTGGGTTAAATTTAATCTTGTTTAGGTCAAATTTCAATCCAGAGGTAATGTAGTCAAAATACTTTGTCTTTTATCATTCTGTTTCATACACTAACGTGTAAGATTTCATACACCTATAGTACAACCCTTTGTCATCCTTATTTGGCCACTACTAATTATATTTATACTATGAGACATTGTTTTATTATTTTCCTGGTAAAATGAGTTTGCAATGTATAAAACCAAAAACGGGGTTGACTCCCTGGTATTTCATTATTGCAACACTTTGTCTTTTATCATTCTGTTTTATTGTTATTTGGATAATCAGTAATTAGTTATTTGTGGTCATTAGCTATTGACACATGCGGTCCAAGTAATGAATTAGACCCTTGTCTTAAAGATAAAACATCAAGTACGTAAATGAATTGTTCCGTGACTGGTCATTTAACTGTTTAATATGTGCAAGAGGATTGATCATTTATCATACAAGTAGTTTAATATTATTCTTTTTGTCAATGAATAATGGAAATAAACCAAATAGACTTTTCAGATGGTGACAATAGCTGGAATGTCATGTCTGACTACCTACACTCTTCAACTGTAAACCAAGACTCAACATATGTGTTGTAAGGTATGGTCTCGCTTTTAGTTTTAATTTATTTGATTGGTTTGGTAATGGGTTAAGATGGGAACTTTAATAAAGGGTCGTAACTAGGCTGGTTGATCACCATTCTTGTGCTGGTTACTAAAGGGCACTAAAGAAGGGTCGTGTTCTTTTAAGACAATCCATTCAAAGTGACATCTTAAAAAGATTACGAATAATAATAATAATAAGAATAATAACAACAACAACAACAACAACAACGTGAATTTTTGAATAGAACAGTTTAGTAGTAGATATTATTTCAAATTACAACAATTTTGCTTGTAGATTGGTTATATGAAGCTGTACTAGAGATTGTATGTCTATAAAATTTAGTTGTTTTGTTTTCATTTCAGCATGTAAAAGCGTGCTGTCAAGTGTCCAAACCAGTCCAAATCGAGATTGCTTCAAGGACCAAAATTGCTGCAAATTTGGCTGCATTTCAGGTACAAAATTTGCAGCAATGTAGCTGCATTTATGGGATGTTTTTGCTGTTGCAGCTAGAAAAAGACTGCAATTTGTTGTTGCAGCTTGAGGAAGACTGCAACTCCAGGTCTGTCCAGCTGAACCCGTTTTAAACACAACTTTTTTGAAATGTAGTTAGTTTTTCTTTTCTTTTGCTATTCCCAAATTTAACTGTACAACACCTTTTAAATGTTGTAAATATCTTCCAGTTTGGTGATAGATTAAAACTTTTAATTTATATTTTTTGTTTCTTAAATATTTTAACCGGCTTAAATTGTCTCGGGTTTGATTTCAGTTTGTTGTATTCTCAACACCCGTGAAAAGTAAGAATGTGCATACGATCCTTGAAGATTTATGTGGCAGTTCCAACATGTAAAGTCTTACAGTTTAATTGTTTCAGTAATAACAAAATTAGCAAAAGAGTTTGGTATTACTATAGCTAACAAGTTTTCAAGTTTTTTTGATGTGTTTGACTTTTTTAATCAAAATTCCTTATTTATATTTTCTTTTATCCTTTTTTCACTTCTTTGAATTTTTTGTAATATTGACCATTTTGTCAAAAGGAAATCACTTTTTTGGCATGTTCGTGCTTGTTCGTTTAACTCAAACCAATAAAATGATCGAACGTGAACTAAACTACAAGGGTTTTCAGGTCTTGATTACATTGGTCTTTCAATTTTGAAACTGGTAGATTCTTAGAATAACATCTACTACAAGAAGTTGGTTTTCCTCTCTAAGGTTGCCCGATTTGTTTTAGTTTTACAAAAAAATTAGGCTCCACTGTTTATTTCTTATGTTTTTGAATGCAAATGCGTTTAGGAAAGTCAAATTAGCGTTAGGAACATTTTTTGATGTCTTTCTATAGGTGTGTACTTGCATTCACTTCACAGAGGTTTGGGTGTTGGATTCTTAAAGACAAACTATCATCTTTAACGACAATAATACCACTGTCAGCTTTTGTTATTTTGGGTTAGAAGTCCTGATGTAATGATATTACGTGGAACAGGAATAAGTGTTTTTAAAACATCAGAAATGAAAACAAGAACAAGTGATCCAATGATGTATCCACAAGTAATAGCTTGGATTAATAATTTTAACTTAGCATTTATGTTCACCAAAATTTATATAATCATTTTTTCATGTTATCTCATAGGTTCAACCTGAACCAAAAGAAGATGTGGACCCCGGGGCCTAAAAAAACTCTTTAGAATAACACCCGAGCTTCAAGTTATTTTGGCGAGTCAGCACTTACCAGCTTTGACCCATTAACCGACCAATTTGACCAATTCAATTGTTTATTCACCCCTATGTTACACATCATAAACAGATCGGACCACCAATGGAAAAGAGGAAGAAAGTAGCTGATGAAATGAATCACAAGGGTTACAAAAGATGGCAAAATGGTTGGAGTTGGGAGCAATGTCACTTATGTATATGCAAGAGAAAAGGTCACAATAGAAGGTGATGCAATGGTTAAAGCCATTAGAATAGTTGGAAGATTCTATTTTGCATTGTCTTTATTTTTATTTACAATGTTTTTATGGTGTTTTGATGCATCACAGTATGCTGATGGTTGTTTTTTGAACGCTTTATGGTTGTAAACGATGAATGTTTAGCGGATGTTTAATCATTATAAGCAATATTGGAATGCTTGTTACATTCAGAGGTATAATCGATATTTTGGTTAACTTTATCTTGCAGCAGCATAAAGAGTTGGATATTACAGTCTATTTTATACCATAGTTTAGATTTGTTTTTTTTTATATATAGAAAAACTAGAAATGGTCTTTTGAATTATTTCAACAGATCTTATGCGCATGGGAGAATCAAACCATCTAACAAAGCCACAATTTAGTCAATGTCAACGTGTAATTTATGATTGGTAAATTAGGTAAATAAACAACCCGATCAAAATTAACGATTACAGCTCTTATGCAACCGGAGAATCGTCGACAATGGAACATATAACCACCGTCGCATCGCGCGGGTTACCTGCTGGTTTATATATATGTATATTAGTGTTTATAATATGTGTAACACTAATAGATTAACGAAGAATTGATCGAGGGAAGATTTCTGCAGAGATTTGATACTTTTAACTCAAAACTTAATTTATGAGGGTATGAACACCCTATATATGGACGAATGATACCAATTTGTTACACATCCCGTAACGAATTAGTTCCAGCTCGTTAACTTACAAAACACAAAGGAAAGCAGTTATGCCCCCATTCGTCAACATTCCATGACGAATGGGAACATACATAATGAACTAACACTCCATTCGTTAAACTTCCTTAACGAATGGGCTTTACATATAACTAACTAGCTAATTCGTTAAACATCCTTAGCGAATTAGCCTATACATTAACGAACTAACTCAATTTCCATAAATACCCTTACATTAAAATAATAATAAAATACCAACGATAATTACAATGACTCGAGATGACAAAACCTTGCACTAACAAACACCCCTTCGTCTTGAGCTCTTTGTCTTTAAGTTACTTGAAGCGCTTTGTCAGCCAATCGCGACAACTATGAATCCCGAACTCACGACATACACGTACGACACGCTGGAACCACATAGCTCGGTTATAGTCTTCCTGGCGCATCTTGTACACGAACAGCACGTCATTGTCTGTTTCAGATACGTTAACGAGCCACATTAGGTCGATAACTCGAATAAAATTGGTCTTCAAACCTTTACCAAGAAGAATGACGGCCTCATCGGCACAATTGTCGTATTACCAACGATTAAACTTTAGGTGACGACCCTGTGGAAATGTCTTCACCGGTACATACTTCATCGTCTTCGGTGGCTTTACTTTAAACACGAGCTTCCTACATCCCGTACGTGGATCAATCTCGTCAATTCGTTTACGGATTGGATTCTGTGGCATAAAGAACTTAAACCCGCGGTTTACCTCTAAAAGCAAATGTTGATGAAACCATTCTCCTCGACGATCTCCATTGCGGTTAATGAAAGGTCGATACGCGAGGGTACGAACATCCCAACGCGGTAATGAGAGAACGTCAGTGATGTTTTGATAATACTGAACACCATTCTCCCATTTGACGATACAGACCGTAAGCTTAGAATCATAAAGCCAGGATAAAATATCACATTTCACAGTCGACATGGCTTTGAAGATTATCTTCTGATTAGCTTTAGTGCGCGTGATAGCATCTTGCTTCTGTTCTTCGTCCACAAACCTGTATGCCTCAATAATTTTTACGAGCCCATTTACTCCGGTACTCGAACCAACCCTGAATATCAGCTACTGACGGATCAGGATTCCAATCAAACGTCTTGCCTTTATTCTTTGATATATTTTCCAAATGGTCTTCAGCAACTTTGACGTTTTCTTCTGTAAATGTAGGAACACCCTGATCAACATTGGATCATTGATAAAGATCGAGGTATTCCTCTGTTGTCACATCTTCAATCTCTATCTCCTCAAATTCATAAATACACGACGTATTCATCTGAGGAATCGTCAGATCTTGTAAGACTTTCTCGTCATTTACCACCTCCACATCGTCCTCGGCTTCCAGAGCAGCGAATTCTTCATCGTTCAGTCCCAACAATAAAGCAATCTGTTGACGTGTTAGGGACTGATCGACGAACTGCCCTTCTTCAATATCATCAAGGTTGGCAGAACTCATCACGATGTCCTTCTTGTCATCCATGAACAGGATGATGTTGGGTTTGACCGACTCAATTGATTGAACGTTCGTCGAGTCATGATAGACCACCATTTGTCTATCACCGCATTCACTGCCGCTCGTACCAGCACCAAAGGATGAACCGTGAGCTTGTTTCGGCTCACTGCCTCTAGCACCCTAAGCGTTAGGATCATCTTCGTCGTTCTTCAGCTTCATTAATTGATCATCTTTGCACGTTGCTAAAGAATCAGATCCTCCTATTCTTTGATCTTCACCCCCGGAGCTGTCACAATCTCACGAAGCTCTTATGTCTCATTTTGGAAATACGAGATAAACCCTATAATACGCCTTTGATTGATTAGCATTTGCTCTTAAGCCTGACGATCTACCGCCATTTGATTTTCGGGGGGGGTAAAGCATGAAACGATTGAGGTACAGGCTGCACAGGACCTTGAGGACGACTAATTCTCATGAACGAGAGATCCATGGGAAGAGTCAGCATCATGGTCGGTGTTGGAGGAACCACCGAAGTAGCAGCAGTACGCCTTGGTAACGAAGATAATACAAATTGAGGAATCATACCAAGCGTCGGATCAGACATCAGTGTAGTCGTTAATGTGAATTTTGGGATGCTAGTAGTAAGCGGCACCGCCGGGCTTTGAATATCAGATGACCTGGGCTTACGTTGACCTATCTCAAATCCAGAGCCATGAACCACACGACGTTTGGGCGGCTGCTCAGACGCTAGCTCCTTGCCCTTTCGTTTACGTTGTGCAGTAGACGAACTTGCCGCCACAACCTCAACACGTTGTTGGTCACCACCTTGAACACCATCTCCACCTTCATCTCCATCATCACCTCTTTTGTTCCCACATGGACCCTCTTCACATTCGGAATCCGATACATCGTGGATCCAACGATCATCTGACGGACATACATACGCCGGATTCGAGTTATGACCAATCTAACATTTGGTCCTCGGCGTTTCTTAACGATATTGCTTCATTCTCTTCAATGTATCAGCAGTCATATGACCCAACTTCAGCACGTCGTTGCGAAGCATTGAATCAATCTCCAAATCAGGGATAGCATCATGAATAATCAACTGAAGGAACCGTGGATACATAAGGAAATTGTTTCTTTGATTTTTGAATAAACAATTTTCCTTAAGATGATAGAAGAACATCTCAGAGAAGTTGAACGGTTTGTTCAAAATTAACGCGACAAATGCCGATTGTAACATCGTAAGGCACTCGTCGAATCCACCTTTACGTCCACCAAGGCTGTGTATAAGCACGTATAATAAATACTTGTACGTGGGGCACAAGAAAGCCTTGTTGTACATGTAACGTTCAAGATCGCCATTATAAAACACATGAAGAAATAAACCCCGGATCAACCCCTTATCGAAGTCACATGGGTTGTCCATGTTATCACCAAACCACAACACCCTTCGTATCACCTCGGTTGAAATGACTATCGGCTTCTTGTTTACCTCAGCAACAATATGGTTTTCAGACTCAACATAGCGAGCTGAATTGCAGAATGGTCGAATAATGCTGAAACGAATCTTCGGGTTTGATGTGACGGCATATCTTATACAAGCGACGTATGATATACATCTATTTATACATCTCGAATCCCTTGTAAAGTTATGTTTATTTAATGTTTCAAGTTCATTTTAGTTCGTGTTTTGTTCATCTTTTATTATTTAAGGTTTTGAGTCAAGTTTTATATGTTTATTGTGTTTTAAATCGTTTGGTGTCTTGAATTTTAAGCTTTAATTCTTTCTATCATTTCATGAGAAGTTTAAGTTCGTTTTGCTTGTCAATGATTACATGATTACTCCACTTACTGTTTGGATTTGTTTTCATGTAGATAATGATTTGTAAGTCACGGAAAAGAAGTTCCAGAAGGTTCTTATCGTTGCTTGGAAGCTAAGGAAGAGATCTAGCGAGTTTAAGTAACAAATAACATGAAAATTTCATAGTCCACTTCAAAAGCGTGCCGCGCTGCGCGACGGGGGTGGTGGTCGGGCCCGGTCGCTCGGCGCCTAGGACTAGTGGGCTGCCGTTTTATGCAAGTTCAAGCCCGTTTTTCGCTTATATATATACTATTTCAAACCTAAACGAAGGGGACATCTTTGGCAGCCGATTTTGAGAGATAAACTAAGGTTTTGAAGGTGTTTTGAAGCTAGGAATCAAGGAGGATCGAGAGTTCTTTCATACGGGTGTTCAAGGATCAATTGCAAAGGGTTTTATCGCTCTAACTTTCGTTCCTTGTTCATTATTTGTCATGTCTTGCTTCTTTGTTTCCAATACTTGTTTAGGATTGTTTTTAATAATAATTCTAGGCTAGACTTCATGTCTACCTAGGTTTGATGAACATGTTTGACGCTTGATTCTTGCTTTGGACTAATGTTTTAATTATGGTTTTGTTTTATTAATAGTAAAAGACTTGATTTTGTTTTCATGATGCATATGAGTATTTGTTATCTTGATTGATTGTTAATTATAGCTTCACATAAATCTTTTATCTCTTGATTTTGTTCTTTAGATTTAGGGTTTATGTTTAATCATTACTTGGTGTTTTGATTATTATAGTTGAATAGGCCTATTAGATCATAGAAGGTTGTTGATAGTTGGTTAGGGTTTTGAATGTTCGGCTGAATTCCAATAGCTGTAAGGTGAGAAGTTGTTCATGTGTCTTGGTCAATCGCATGCTAGGATAGATTAGTGACAACATTCTTGCTTATTGTGTTGATCCTTGTTCATGATGTCATGTTTAGCTTATCAAGTTATCTAGGGTTTAGTGTTTCGTAAGATTGCTTGCTTTAGATACTATTAATTAACCCTAATTGATAACCGTAAGGAAATCAATATAACTAATTGCTTAATAATCTAATAATTATTCTTTAGGATTTTACTTGATGCGATTGAGGGTCCTTTAGGGTTTGTTAGATGAATACGTTTAGATATCAGTTTTCATATCATATTAGATGTCCATTGCTTGATGATTGTTGATGCATGGGATTCTTACCTAGGTATATTCCTTCTTTGATTGGTTTCGATCTCGTGATTAATTGCTTGTGTTCTAGTTTATTTGTTTATTTACTTTCTTAGTTTAATCTTAGTTTATAAAACCCCCTTTAAACATTAATAATAAATAGTCGTGTCGTAAGTCGAGTCTAATTAGTTAATTAATGTAATTTATAGAGTCTTGTGGGTTCGATATTCCGGACATACTTAGCTTTAGTACAATTGACCGGTTCACTTTCCGGTGTTTTATGTAGTTGAGTCTTCAGTCTAGTTTTTATTACATGTTTAGTTTAGTTAATATTTAATTGACTATTTTCACCACATCAACGTATAAAAGCTAGCAACTCTTGAAACAAATCTTCATCAGCAAAGTTGTTCCCGACAAAAGCACAAAATGTTACGCTTTTTGTCAAACGACAACAACGGGGGGTTCCGGCTCCTGTTATTGTTGCACAGGTTGTTGCTCAGCAGCGGGAACGTCCTGAATACCTTCGTCTGCCATGACAGAGAATACATAAAAACTCGAGATTTAGTAAAACGAAAAACAAATAATATAAATATTTTAACAAAATTTTGTTTTTAAAAAAAATTACAAAATATGTCTAACTGTAATTTGTTATTCTTTTCTGATTCGTCATAACGAATTAGGTGCTTCGTTATAACGAATTACTTAATTCGTTATCTGTGCAAGACCACAAATTAGATGTAACGAATAACCTTCAAAGGAATAACGAATTAAAGAACTAATGTAATGTAATTCGTTACTAAATTCACGAAGGAGTTGATTCGTTATGAAACCAATAACGAATTGAACACGAATGAGTTTCAATTCGTTAGCATATAACGAATGGACACCAATAATGTGAAATTTTTACTAATTTAAGTCAGGGTAAAAATTGAAATGAACCAAGAAAGTCAAACATGCAATTCCAGAACCAATTAGACCATGTAAAACGTTGCAATGATCTGCAATAAGCACGAATCAACTCAGAAACACAACGATAGCCAACACAAACTATCGATGTGGATTAAATCAAAGTATAATTTAGGTTTATGAAGGTTTCGTTTTATAAGTTAAAACCCGGTAATAAAATCGATTAGAATACCCATGTAATGGTTATGAAATCCAACGATAATGATTGCGTTTTGATCCTATATACCTTAAGAAGCGTTGATGATGATCAAAATACGTTTTTGTTAAAGTCGGTTTTTCTGAGAAAAAAATTGTCAAAGCTTCGCTTAGTGAAGAAGAAACGGTTTTGAATGAATGAGGTGAATCGTTGTCGACTGTTAATTTTATTAGACAAATCATCAGATTTCCCAAGACAACGAATCAGCTGATTCGTTAATTCAAAATTAACGAATTAGCCAATTCGTTATTTCATTCGTAACACGTTGCAACGAATGAGTAATTCGTTAAAATTTATCACGAAGTTATAACGAACTAAGGGTAATTCGTGCTTAATTCGTTAAATATTAGATGACGAATTGGGTTATTCGTTACAGAGTGGCGGAAGCAAATTAAATGATAACGATTTGAAGTAATTCTTTACGAGAATAAACCCCATTCGTTATCCATAGATAACGAATTAACCATTAAAGTCTTTTTCAATTTAATTTAAAAGAGTTAAATAAATAAAGAATAACAAAAGAATTAAATAATTAAATCAACGAAACCAGTGTCCCGATGACCCTATACCTTACGAATCTTACCCGCTTGGTAAGATGTAATACCTTAACATGTTTTACGTCTTAAAACACATAAATTAAAATAAGTTAAAAAGGATTAAATAATATGTAAAGTAAAAAAAATCTTTTTAATATTTTTCTTTTTCTTTTCAGCATAATTACAGTTAAACTCGAAAAACAAACATAAAGTAGAACACCAAATATTTTTGTATTTTTGTATGTTTTTCAAAAGCATTACATGTTTTTTGTACTTTTGTGAGTTTAAGCAGAGAATTATATTGACCAAATTACCCTTCCATCGCAGTTTTATAATTCACCAATATTTTGACTGACGTTAAGTCGGTCATTGATATTGTTGTCCACTTAAATATTATAACAAACTTTCAAGTATTTTTGTGATATGATTAAATGTTCAATTAGGAATTACTCACCAACCTTTGTGTTGACAAACTTTATTTTATGAAATGTTACAGGTTTGACTTTTGTTGACTCGAGGACTTGATGAAAACGTTACCAAGACCATTAGGGTATTAGTAAAACGAACAATATAATTGTTACTTGTATTCAAACTGTTTGTGTGAACGAGATGTGTTGATTATTGATTTATGAAATAATGAGTTGATTCAATATTGTCACCTTAAATAGTGTCTTGTGTATTTGTCCAATCACGTTGCACCCCGGCATGTTCCGCCGCCTTTGGTCGGGGTGTGACACAATCACTACCCAAACCCGCAAAAGACCAAAACATACGACACTTAATTACCTCCCGGTCTCTCAAGTGGCAGAATACTAGGTATCTCTAAACTCTTAATACCCATTCCTATGGAATACGTTAACGATAAACTAGTTACAAACACATAATAAGTAACCTAATATTGTAACATCCTAAAATTTATAATGTTGAATAAAGAAAGTTACGTTTAGTGATTTCGCGTTATTAATTAATTAATATCGAGTAAAGAACGGATCATGGACTTAGATTAATTGAGATGGGTTAAATGAGAATGGGCCTTAGGTCCATGGGCTTTAAGGGATATAAATATCCCCTAAACCAAGCTAAAACCCTAAACCCTCATTTCATTTCCATCATAATCTCTACACACTCCAAACACACACACACACCATAAACGAGCAAGACCCGAGAGAGAGTAAACGTTAGTTGGTATTAGATCTTATTACACGAGATCTAGAATGCATAAACAAGCTAACCAAGATCGAACGAGCGCTAAAGGTATGTTCTTGACCTTTAAAGTTTACGTAGTATTGAACGTTTTTACTTAAAGGTCCAAGCTTTATAGTATATACGGGATATATATACGACCGAAAACGGTTAGGGAACGTAGTGGGTGATGTCGAACCATAACAAGGGTATTAAAACCGCCAAAATGCTTGATAAAAACTAAACCCGTAGCTGAACTGGGCAACTTCGCCTGCAAAACCATAACATCGCCTGCAAAGCCACAACTTCGCCTGCAAAAGCTTAACTTCGCCTACAAAGCTTAACTTCGCCTACGGCCAAGTTCGTCTAACTAGTAACTTCGCCTAAGGCCAAGTTCGCCTAATTGATAACTTCGCCTAAGGCCAAGTTCGCCTAATTGACAACTTCGCCTAAGGCCAAGTTCGCGTAACTGATAACTTCGCCTAAAGCTAAGTTCGCTTAAGGTTTAACTTCGCCTAAAGTTAAGTTCGCTTAGAAAATAAATTAAAAACCTAATGAAAAATGTGTTAAGACAGTTAATGTAAATAAAATTTTTCCAAGCTGACCTGGCAGCTCGACCCCAGCCAGGGGCTCTGCCCCTTGGACCCTGCTAGGGGCTGCCGCCCCTAGAACCCCGCTGCCAGGGGCGCTGCCCCCGGACCCCCGTTCGTTGTGGGTTATATAAAGATAGAAATTCAACATGAGTAGTAGTAGTTAATTGATACGTGTAAATATTATACAGTTAGCCGTGCACAGCTCAAGAATGGAATAACGATTAACGGAGAGCGTAACAGGATTCAGGTGAGTTTCTAGCCCCATTTATGTGTTATGTTTTCGGGGCTGTGTGCATACTCAATATGTTTGTTAATACGCTTATCCTAAGAGATAAGTGTATGCCTTATGTGAATAATGTGAAATGTATGAATGATTGCCTGATGGTACGTGAACGATCTTCGGATATTGCACGTACTGTCAGGTTATAACGCTATGTATAAGGTAAGTATGATATGTATGCTTATGTGTATGAATGTGATAAAGTTAATAAAAGAAGGAAAGGATGGTTGTATGGTTACGAAGAGGGTACCGGGCCCTAATAATACTCGAGGTATGATGTATGGTTGTATGGTAACGAAGAGGGAATCGAACCCTACTAATATTCGAGAACTAGGGAACCGAACCCTACTAATATTCGAGGAAAGAGGGTACCGAGCCCTAATAATACTCGAGGAAAGAGGGTACCGAGCCCTAATAATACTCGAGGAAGGAGGGTACCGAGCCCTAATAATACTCGAGGAAGGAGGGTACCGAGCCCTAATAATACTCGAGGAATGTAGGGCGTAATGCTCTTTATAACGTAAGATATGAAAGCAAGTTAATACAAAAAAGGAAAGTAAGAAAGTATGAAATTATGAATGAAAGAATATAAGTTTATGTGTATTGTATTATGTATGATTAACTAGAACTCACTCAGCGTAGCTGACTTTTAGTATGCACGCAGGTGAGTAGGATGAGGCAGCTCGCTTGAGGAGACACGTGGCACTGAATAAGAGGCTGGCATCCGAAGACTCAAGACGTTTAAGTCTAATGTTTGTTTATTTTGCGCGTCACGAATGCGCGATTCAAGGTTGCTTTGGATCGGCGCGAAGTGAAGCTGCGTGCGCGACAAGATACAGTTAAGCTGGCTGGGTTTACGGCTGAGCGCATCAGCTACCACATTAGCCTTACCAGGATGATACCGGATCTCACAATCGTAATCGCTGATGAGTTCGTTCCATCGGCGTTGTCTCATGTTGAGTTCCTTTTGATCAAAGATATGCTGAAGGCTTTTATGGTCAGTGTAGAGGATACACTTAGTACCATAAAGGTAGTGTCTCCAGATCTTCAAGGCAAATACCACTGCGCCTAGTTCGAGGTCGTGAGTTGTATAATTCTTCTCGTGAACCTTGAGTTGCCTTGATGCGTAAGCGATAACCTTGCCTCGTTGCATAAGAACACAACCGAGACCCTGGTTGGATGCATCGCAATACACGACAAAATCTTCATTACCCTCAGGTAGCGCAAGAACAGGAGCTTCACACAACAAACGCTTGAGCGTTAGAAAGGCTTCTTCTTGCTTCGAGCCCCAAATATACGGTTTACCTTTGTGCGTTAGAGCTGTTAAAGGCAAAGCGATCTTCGAGAAGTTCGAAATGAAGCGCCGGTAATAACCAGCTAAGCCCAGAAAGGAACGGATCTCGGTAGGGGTGGATGGCGTAATCCAGTTCTTGATTGCTTCAATTTTGGATGGGTCGACATGGATACCCATCTTGTTCACAACATGGCCAAGAAACTGTACTTCATCCGACCAAAATTCACACTTGGAGAGCTTGGCAAAAAGCTGCTCGGCTCTAAGCTTTTGCAATACCAACCGAAGATGTTGCTCATGCTCGGCTTTGGTCTTAGAATAAATCAGAATGTCATCGATAAACACAATCACGAATTTATCCAAGAAAGGCCTACACACCCGATTCATTAGATCCATGAAAACGGCGGGTGCGTTGGTTAAACCGAAGGACATGACCAAGAATTCAAAGTGGCCATAACGAGTTCGAAAAGCAGTCTTCGGAACATCTTCATCGCGGATGCGCAACTGGTGATAGCCAGAGCGGAGATCAATCTTGGAGAAACAAGAGGCACCTTGGAGTTGATCAAAGAGGTCGTCAATACGCGGTAAGGGATACCGGTTCTTAATGGTGAGTTTGTTCAACTCGCGGTAATCGATACACATGCGAAACGTACCATCTTTCTTTTTAACGAACAACACCGGAGCACCCCAGGGCGAAGAGCTAGGGCGAATGAATCCTTTAGCGGTCAACTCTTGAAGTTGACTTGCCAATTCTTGCATCTCAGCGGGCGCAAGACGGTAAGGAGATTTGGCTACGGGGGAAGCACCAGGGACAAGATCAATACGGAACTCGACTTCACGAGCGGGAGGGATACCAGGAATATCATCAGGAAAAACTTCAGGGAAATCACGCACAACAGGGATATCGCGAAGCTTCTTCTTTCCTTCATCGGGTTTAACCACATGGGCTAAAAATGCAATACACTTCTTCCGCATGAGTTTTCGGGCTTCGGCGCAAGACATAAGCTTAAGACCACTGGAGGGTTTCTCGCCATAGATGTGAAGATCACCATTTTCTCGAGGAATGCGAATCAACTTCTTGGCGCAAATAACTTCGGCGCGATTATTCGAGAGCCAGTCCATACCAATGATAACATCGAAACTTCCAAGAGGCATGGGGATGAGGTCGATCAGAAAATCGTTTTCATTAAGGTTAAGCGTGCAATCCTTAATCACGGAGTTAATTAAAACAGTTTCGCCATTAGCCAATTCAACTGAAAAATTTTCTTTTAAATCGTTGCGCGGTCGCGCAAGCTTCTGCTCAAACGCGCGAGAAATAAAACTTCGATCGGCGCCAGTATCAAAAAGTACAGAAGCATAAAATCCGTTAAGCAAAAATGTACCATTAACTACGTCATTATTCGCTTGCGCTTGGTGCGCGGTTATGTTAAAAGCTCGGCCACGCGTCACTTGGTTCGAAATCTGGTTCACCGGATTCGCTTGCGTAATCTGAACTTGTAGTCTCGGGCATGCGTTCCGGAAATGGTTGGGATCACCGCAGTTAAAGCACGATCTGGGTCGTGGGTTTTGGTAGGTTGGTTGTGGGTTCTGCGGGTAGACTGGTGGTGTTGGCGCAATTGGATTGGCGGAAGGGACTCTACAGAACTCGGCAGAGTGACCAACGCGGCCACATCGGTTACATTGTCGACAGTGGTTTAGGCGCGTAAACTGGAGGTTGGTAGGCGGGTTGCTGGACAATGGGCGGGCTGGTAAGCGCATAGGCTTTGCGCCTGCGCTTGAGGTTGTTACGGTTTGAGGGTTCTGGTTTGGTTTCTGTTGGTTCTGGGACAGTCTTGGTGGGTTTGGTCTTCTCAGTTCCCCGCAGGAACAGGGTTCCTGCTCTGACATGGTTGTCGCTGAGCACAGCGGCCAACTCGATGGCGTCAGAGAGGGTTGCTGGGTTTCTGGCCCATACAGAATCTTGAATTTCCATGGGGAGACCTCCAAGAAACTTCTCGATGGCTCGGCGGGAAGGGGTAACAAGGTGAGGGACAAGCAAACTTAGTTCGTGGAAGCGCGTAGCGTACTCGCGCGCTTCGCCGCTGTATTGCTTAAGATTCCAAAATTCTTCCTCCAGGCGCTTAACTTCGTTGGGAGGGCAGAATTCTCGCGTCAGAATTTCCTTGAATTCCTCCCATGTCATGCTAGAAGCAGCTTCTGCGCCACGCGCATGAGCTACTCCATTCCACCATGTAAGCGCTCTAGATTCCAGGACACTGGAAGCATATAGGGTTCGTCTGTCTGAGGGGCATTGGGTGTGGAGGAAAGTGTTCTCAATCTTCTCGAGCCATTGGAGCATCACGGTGGCTCCTTCAAGACCTGTGAACTTTGGAGGGTTACCCGCGTTAAAGGACTTAATGTTATAACCGGAGGTATTGTTTTGGCTCAAAGCTTGGGCTATTGCGGCGGCCATTTCCTGGGAACGTTGCTGTCTACGCATGCGCGAGGCTTCTCTTCTCTGAAATCGGCGAGATAGCGGAGGCATTCTATAAAAGTTTTAATTTTTAGTTAATATCTTGGTTTTAGCGCAAGGTATAACCTCGAAAAGCTTGGTTTCGCGGGGTTAGATACCATCAACAGCTAAAATAAAACATGAATTTGAATGCAAACTTAATACAGATAACAAATTTGAATCGAGAATCGACAATTCATGTATCACCATGACTTTCCGAATTCTCAATTTAAAATATACGAGTAAACGAGTATTTGAAGATTGACGATTCATGTATCACCATGACTTTTCAATCTTTCAATATAAAATATACAAGAAAATGAGTATTGGAGGTTGACAATTCATGTATCACCATGACTTTTCAAGTCTCCAACCTCAGAACATAATCGTAAATGGAATTTGAAAATCAACTATTCATGTATCACCATGACTTTTCGGATTTTCAATCCCAACAAACGAATATGTAAGTAAAATCAATAAAAATCGAAATTCAGCAAAAATCGAAATATCGCGAAATAAAACATAAAACCATACGCTGCGTCTGCGCAAGCATATTTATAAATAACGAGTAATTAACAATAAGCGCGCAAACATGAGATTTCTCTCATGCGCGAGAAGGGACTCTTAGGTATTCTAGGCCGTTACGTCTAACCACCTATCCAAAAGTCAACGAGCTCTGATACCAATCTGTAACACCCCGACCAAAGGCGAACTTGTTCAAGAGACAACCGATAAAATCGCCAAGATCCGTGATCATCTGCTGACTGCCAGAAGCCGACAGAAGAATTACGCAGATCGCAGGCGAAAGCCTCTCGAATTTCAAGTTGGTGATCTTGTTCTCCTCAAAGTGTCGCCCTGGAAGGGTATTGTCCGCTTTGGGAAGAAAGGTAAGCTTGCTCCTCGATATGTTGGACCATTTAAGATTCTCGCGCGTGTGGGAAAAGTTGCCTACAGACTTGACCTGCCGCCCGCACTCAGTAATGTGCATCCAACGTTCCATGTATCAAATCTCAAGAAGTGTTTAGCCGACGAGAACCTTCACATTCCACTTGATGAAGTTCAAGTTGACAAATCCATGCATTTCGTTGAGAAGCCTGTTGAGATTATGGATCGCGAGGTTAAGCAAACCAAGCGCAGTCGTATCCCTATCGTGAAAGTTCGCTGGGAGTCCAAGCGCGGAGCCGAGTTTACATGGGAAAGGGAAGATCAAATGAAGATCAAGTATCCGCACCTGTTCTCTGCGCAACCTACTTCGAGATAAATTTCGGGACGAAATTTCTTAAAGTAGGGGAGACTGTGACATCAGACCCGATCCGACCCGACCCAGGTACCCGTTTCTCCGATCTGATCTCTTTCTTTTATGATATAATATTTATTTATTCTTATATTTTACTTTTAATAATAATAATATATTTTCCTTCCCGCCTCTTCCTCTCTTTTCCTTCCCGCCGTCCCGTCCCTCTTCTTCTCTCTGCCTTCTTTTCCTTCTTGTTGCCGTCCCGCCTCTTTCTCTCTCTTGTCGTCGTTCCGCCCTTACGCCTTGAACCTCCTTTTTCTCTTAACTCTTTGCTTATCCTTTGTTCCTTCCCGCCTAAGGTTGTCTGCGCAGCTCCACGCGCCAGACTCCTTACAAGGAAGCCTGCGTGAAGACCAGTTGTTCCTGCGATACGCGAGGCGAACTGTTCTCGCAGCGCGCTAAGAATTGTAGTTCTTCTCGCAGCGCGCTAAGAACGGTAGTTCTTCCCGCGACGCGCTAAGAATTGTAGTTCTTCTCGCAGCGCGCTAAGAATGGTAGTTCTTCCCGCGACGCGCTAAAGATTTGTAGTTCTTCCCGCGGCGCGCTAAGAATGGTAATTCTTCCCGCGGCGCGCTAAGGATTTTAGTTCTTCCCGCGGCGCGCTGTGGACTGTTCTCTGTCTGCCTTCGCCCTCGCGCGTGCGCTCGATGCCTTCTCGCGCTAAACCCTTTGAGTTTTCTTCTGTTTAATCTAGCCGTTTACTTTTGTGATGTCTTATCTTCTGTGCTGTTGACCTAACCTGCCTTATGTCTGAAAAGTTACTTTCGGCGCAGCATGCGCACCAACCCCATTGGTTGACAGAAAAAGTGACTGACATTATCTTTTAAGATCTGCTTTTTCCATGCTTGACCAGTACCTTTATCTGAACCGCCCATGCTTTTACTGTTCCCTGTCAGTCTTCCCTTTTGCTTTTTCTCTTTTCCTGCAGCCATCATATCTTTTGTTATCTTTTGGTTTGTCTTGTTCTGTTGCCTTGGAATCTTTTCCCCTTTTTCTGGATTTATGTCTCCTAGGGTTTCCCTATAAATAATAATCTTATTTTCTTTCTAACACATCACACACAAACACTTAATTTTAACCTCCTCCTTGCTCTCTCTGCCGCCTCCCTCTCTGCCTCCGTCTTCCTCCCTGTTCTGCCCTGCTTTTCCGGTAATATATATTATATATAATTTACTTATTAATTAAGCTAACTTATAATCAAGACTTAAAACAATAATCTTATTTATAGGTTAACTTGTGCTTGTTTAAAGTTGGTTCTTGCTTTATCTTACACCGCATCGTTTATCATGTGAGTAATCTCGTACCTAATCCCTTTTTATTTTTAATGTTTTGGGATGTTCATGTGTTCATACAAACTTAGAGTCTTAAACTTATTTATGAACTTTAGTCGCGCAGTATCCCATGTGTTGAGGACGTTTACTTGGCTGTTTATTTGTATGTGTGTATCATTAACCGCTTTGTTCGGCCTATTCCGAAGTTTTCATGGATCCATTAGATGAACACGGGAGACCTATCGTTTACGGTTTTCTTTGTTTTACACTTGCACAGATGTTTTCTCGTTTTTGTGCTCATTTGGGAGCACGGATTGAACTATGAACTATGATCTATTTAGGCTTGGTCACAATCTGATTACACCCTTGTTAAACACCAGACATACACGTGTTGCGCGCAGATTTATTGTTATCTATGTATGATATTAAACTTGATTTCTCACCAACACGCAAGTGTTTGACGTTTTATTTTAACACATGTTCAGGTTTGCCGTAGCTACATTTGGAGCTTGTGGACACGTAGGACGTTTTTACTTTTGGACCTAGATTAAAATGTATCAAGACAAGTTATTGTTGTTCGAATATTTTGTCTTATAATATATTGATTTATGTTGATTTATGTTATCTTGTGTTTACGTTGCGCGTGCGTGAATGAATATATTTATTAAATATTGACACCCAATAGTGTCACGAGTAATGAAACAATATGTGGCGCCCCGATGTATAATCCGCCTTTGGTCGGGGTGTTACAGATTGGTATCAGAGCCAGGTTGACTTTAGGATAGGTGGTTAGACGTAACGGCCTAGAATACCTAAGAGTCCCTTCTCACGCATGAGAGAAATCTCATGTTTGTGCGCTTATTGTTAATTACTCGTTATTTATAAATATGCTTGCGCAGACGCAGCGTATGGTTTTATGTTTTATTTCGCGATATTTCGATTTTTGCTGAATTTCGATTTTTATTGATTTTACTTACATATTCGTTTGTTGGGATTGAAAATCCGAAAAGTCATGGTGATACATGAATAGTTGATTTTCAAATTCCATTTACGATTATGTTCTGAGGTTGGAGACTTGAAAAGTCATGGTGATACATGAATTGTCAACCTCCAATACTCATTTTCTTGTATATTTTATATTGAAAGATTGAAAAGTCATGGTGATACATGAATCGTCAATCTTCAAATACTCGTTTACTCGTATATTTTAAATTGAGAATTCGGAAAGTCATGGTGATACATGAATTGTCGATTCTCGATTCAAATTTGTTATCTGTATTAAGTTTGCATTCAAATTCATGTTTTATTTTAGCTGTTGATGGTATCTAACCCCGCGAAACCAAGCTTTTCGAGGTTATACCTTGCGCTAAAAACAAGATATTAACTAAAAATTAAAACTTTTATAGAATGCCTCCGCTATCTCGCCGATTTCAGAGAAGAGAAGCCTCGCGCATGCGTAGACAGCAACGTTCCCAGGAAATGGCCGCCGCAATAGCCCAAGCTTTGAGCCAAAACAATACCTCCGGTTATAACATTAAGTCCTTTAACGCGGGTAACCCTCCAAAGTTCACAGGTCTTGAAGGAGCCACCGTGATGCTCCAATGGCTCGAGAAGATTGAGAACACTTTCCTCCACACCCAATGCCCCTCAGACAGACGAACCCTATATGCTTCCAGTGTCCTGTGATTTGAGCTTCACCCACTTCGCTCCAACAAATCGGGGAGCGGCACTTACGACCGTAAAGTGCTTCAAATGGGGCCATACTAATACTGGAATGATAGCTGTTATTATAAGAGAACTCGATCAAAGGCAGGTGCGAATCCCAATTACCTCCAAAATCAAGAACACAAGAGCGGAGCATATCCTCAAGAGTTTGAATAGTTCGCTCATACTGTCCGTCAGTCTGAGGATGATATGCCGTACTCATGTCCAAGCGAGTTCCTAGCGCAGATTGGAGAGATTTCCAAAAGCGAGATATAAAACGGCCATCGCGATCGGATATGATGCTCAAAGGAGTACCATGACGGCAGACAATTTCCTTGACATAAAGCTGCGCAAGTTGCTCAACACGGTAGTTTTCACGAATGGGCAGAAAGTGAGCAGACTTAGTCAAACGATCCACTATTACCCAAATGCTATCATGTTTGCTTGCTGTCAAAGGTAACTTGGTAATAAAGTCCATCGCTACACATTCCCATTTCCACGTAGGAATTTCCGGTTGTTCGAGCAAACCAGATGGGCGCTGGTGTTCAGCTTTTACCTTAGAACAAGTCAGGCATTTAGCTACGAACACAGCAATATCCTTTTTCATACCGGGCCACCAATAAGTGATGCGCAAATCTTTGTACATTTTATCAGCGCCGGGATGAATAGAATACCGAGATTTATGCGCTTCACTCAGGATATCAGCGCGAAGATTCTCATCAAAGGGAATCCAGATGCGATTGAGATAGCAGAGAATTCCACTCAGATTAGGGACAAAGTGCGCTTCCGCGCCACACGCTAACTCGGCGCGAAGGTTACCATTACTGATGGATGCGCGCTGCGCGTCACGAATGCGCGATTCAAGGTTGCTTTGGATCGGCGCGAAGTGAAGCTGCGTGCGCGACAAGATACAGTTAAGCTGGCTGGGTTTACGGCTGAGCGCATCAGCTACCACATTAGCCTTACCAGGATGATACCGGATCTCACAATCGTAATCGCTGATGAGTTCGTTCCATCGGCGTTGTCTCATGTTGAGTTCCTTTTGATCAAAGATATGCTGAAGGCTTTTATGGTCAGTGTAGAGGATACACTTAGTACCATAAAGGTAGTGTCTCCAGATCTTCAAGGCAAATACCACTGCGCCTAGTTCGAGGTCGTGAGTTGTATAATTCTTCTCGTGAACCTTGAGTTGCCTTGATGCGTAAGCGATAACCTTGCCTCGTTGCATAAGAACACAACCGAGACCCTGGTTGGATGCATCGCAATACACGACAAAATCTTCATTACCCTCAGGTAGCGCAAGAACAGGAGCTTCACACAACAAACGCTTGAGCGTTAGAAAGGCTTCTTCTTGCTTCGAGCCCCAAATATACGGTTTACCTTTGTGCGTTAGAGCTGTTAAAGGCAAAGCGATCTTCGAGAAGTTCGAAATGAAGCGCCGGTAATAACCAGCTAAGCCCAGAAAGGAACGGATCTCGGTAGGGGTGGATGGCGTAATCCAGTTCTTGATTGCTTCAATTTTGGATGGGTCGACATGGATACCCATCTTGTTCACAACATGGCCAAGAAACTGTACTTCATCCGACCAAAATTCACACTTGGAGAGCTTGGCAAAAAGCTGCTCGGCTCTAAGCTTTTGCAATACCAACCGAAGATGTTGCTCATGCTCGGCTTTGGTCTTAGAATAAATCAGAATGTCATCGATAAACACAATCACGAATTTATCCAAGAAAGGCCTACACACCCGATTCATTAGATCCATGAAAACGGCGGGTGCGTTGGTTAAACCGAAGGACATGACCAAGAATTCAAAGTGGCCATAACGAGTTCGAAAAGCAGTCTTCGGAACATCTTCATCGCGGATGCGCAACTGGTGATAGCCAGAGCGGAGATCAATCTTGGAGAAACAAGAGGCACCTTGGAGTTGATCAAAGAGGTCGTCAATACGCGGTAAGGGATACCGGTTCTTAATGGTGAGTTTGTTCAACTCGCGGTAATCGATACACATGCGAAACGTACCATCTTTCTTTTTAACGAACAACACCGGAGCACCCCAGGGCGAAGAGCTAGGGCGAATGAATCCTTTAGCGGTCAACTCTTGAAGTTGACTTGCCAATTCTTGCATCTCAGCGGGCGCAAGACGGTAAGGAGATTTGGCTACGGGGGAAGCACCAGGGACAAGATCAATACGGAACTCGACTTCACGAGCGGGAGGGATACCAGGAATATCATCAGGAAAAACTTCAGGGAAATCACGCACAACAGGGATATCGCGAAGCTTCTTCTTTCCTTCATCGGGTTTAACCACATGGGCTAAAAATGCAATACACTTCTTCCGCATGAGTTTTCGGGCTTCGGCGCAAGACATAAGCTTAAGACCACTGGAGGGTTTCTCGCCATAGATGTGAAGATCACCATTTTCTCGAGGAATGCGAATCAACTTCTTGGCGCAAATAACTTCGGCGCGATTATTCGAGAGCCAGTCCATACCAATGATAACATCGAAACTTCCAAGAGGCATGGGGATGAGGTCGATCAGAAAATCGTTTTCATTAAGGTTAAGCGTGCAATCCTTAATCACGGAGTTAATTAAAACAGTTTCGCCATTAGCCAATTCAACTGAAAAATTTTCTTTTAAATCGTTGCGCGGTCGCGCAAGCTTCTGCTCAAACGCGCGAGAAATAAAACTTCGATCGGCGCCAGTATCAAAAAGTACAGAAGCATAAAATCCGTTAAGCAAAAATGTACCATTAACTACGTCATTATTCGCTTGCGCTTGGTGCGCGGTTATGTTAAAAGCTCGGCCACGCGTCACTTGGTTCGAAATCTGGTTCACCGGATTCGCTTGCGTAATCTGAACTTGTAGTCTCGGGCATGCGTTCCGGAAATGGTTGGGATCACCGCAGTTAAAGCACGATCTGGGTCGTGGGTTTTGGTAGGTTGGTTGTGGGTTCTGCGGGTAGACTGGTGGTGTTGGCGCAATTGGATTGGCGGAAGGGACTCTACAGAACTCGGCAGAGTGACCAACGCGGCCACATCGGTTACATTGTCGACAGTGGTTTAGGCGCGTAAACTGGAGGTTGGTAGGCGGGTTGCTGGACAATGGGCGGGCTGGTAAGCGCATAGGCTTTGCGCCTGCGCTTGAGGTTGTTACGGTTTGAGGGTTCTGTTTTGGTTTCTGTTGGTTCTGGGACAGTCTTGGTGGGTTTGGTCTTCTCAGTTCCCCGCAGGAACAGGGTTCCTGCTCTGACATGGTTGTCGCTGAGCACAGCGGCCAACTCGATGGCGTCAGAGAGGGTTGCTGGGTTTCTGGCCCATACAGAATCTTGAATTTCCATGGGGAGACCTCCAAGAAACTTCTCGATGGCTCGGCGGGAAGGGGTAACAAGGTGAGGGACAAGCAAACTTAGTTCGTGGAAGCGCGTAGCGTACTCGCGCGCTTCGCCGCTGTATTGCTTAAGATTCCAAAATTCTTCCTCCAGGCGCTTAACTTCGTTGGGAGGGCAGAATTCTCGCGTCAGAATTTCCTTGAATTCCTCCCATGTCATGCTAGAAGCAGCTTCTGCGCCACGCGCATGAGCTACTCCATTCCACCATGTAAGCGCTCTAGATTCCAGGACACTGGAAGCATATAGGGTTCGTCTGTCTGAGGGGCATTGGGTGTGGAGGAAAGTGTTCTCAATCTTCTCGAGCCATTGGAGCATCACGGTGGCTCCTTCAAGACCTGTGAACTTTGGAGGGTTACCCGCGTTAAAGGACTTAATGTTATAACCGGAGGTATTGTTTTGGCTCAAAGCTTGGGCTATTGCGGCGGCCATTTCCTGGGAACGTTGCTGTCTACGCATGCGCGAGGCTTCTCTTCTCTGAAATCGGCGAGATAGCGGAGGCATTCTATAAAAGTTTTAATTTTTAGTTAATATCTTGGTTTTAGCGCAAGGTATAACCTCGAAAAGCTTGGTTTCGCGGGGTTAGATACCATCAACAGCTAAAATAAAACATGAATTTGAATGCAAACTTAATACAGATAACAAATTTGAATCGAGAATCGACAATTCATGTATCACCATGACTTTCCGAATTCTCAATTTAAAATATACGAGTAAACGAGTATTTGAAGATTGACGATTCATGTATCACCATGACTTTTCAATCTTTCAATATAAAATATACAAGAAAATGAGTATTGGAGGTTGACAATTCATGTATCACCATGACTTTTCAAGTCTCCAACCTCAGAACATAATCGTAAATGGAATTTGAAAATCAACTATTCATGTATCACCATGACTTTTCGGATTTTCAATCCCAACAAACGAATATGTAAGTAAAATCAATAAAAATCGAAATTCAGCAAAAATCGAAATATCGCGAAATAAAACATAAAACCATACGCTGCGTCTGCGCAAGCATATTTATAAATAACGAGTAATTAACAATAAGCGCGCAAACATGAGATTTCTCTCATGCGCGAGAAGGGACTCTTAGGTATTCTAGGCCGTTACGTCTAACCACCTATCCAAAAGTCAACGAGCTCTGATACCAATCTGTAACACCCCGACCAAAGGCGAACTTGTTCAAGAGACAACCGATAAAATCGCCAAGATCCGTGATCATCTGCTGACTGCCAGAAGCCGACAGAAGAATTACGCAGATCGCAGGCGAAAGCCTCTCGAATTTCAAGTTGGTGATCTTGTTCTCCTCAAAGTGTCGCCCTGGAAGGGTATTGTCCGCTTTGGGAAGAAAGGTAAGCTTGCTCCTCGATATGTTGGACCATTTAAGATTCTCGCGCGTGTGGGAAAAGTTGCCTACAGACTTGACCTGCCGCCCGCACTCAGTAATGTGCATCCAACGTTCCATGTATCAAATCTCAAGAAGTGTTTAGCCGACGAGAACCTTCACATTCCACTTGATGAAGTTCAAGTTGACAAATCCATGCATTTCGTTGAGAAGCCTGTTGAGATTATGGATCGCGAGGTTAAGCAAACCAAGCGCAGTCGTATCCCTATCGTGAAAGTTCGCTGGGAGTCCAAGCGCGGAGCCGAGTTTACATGGGAAAGGGAAGATCAAATGAAGATCAAGTATCCGCACCTGTTCTCTGCGCAACCTACTTCGAGATAAATTTCGGGACGAAATTTCTTAAAGTAGGGGAGACTGTGACATCAGACCCGATCCGACCCGACCCAGGTACCCGTTTCTCCGATCTGATCTCTTTCTTTTATGATATAATATTTATTTATTCTTATATTTTACTTTTAATAATAATAATATATTTTCCTTCCCGCCTCTTCCTCTCTTTTCCTTCCCGCCGTCCCGTCCCTCTTCTTCTCTCTGCCTTCTTTTCCTTCTTGTTGCCGTCCCGCCTCTTTCTCTCTCTTGTCGTCGTTCCGCCCTTACGCCTTGAACCTCCTTTTTCTCTTAACTCTTTGCTTATCCTTTGTTCCTTCCCGCCTAAGGTTGTCTGCGCAGCTCCACGCGCCAGACTCCTTACAAGGAAGCCTGCGTGAAGACCAGTTGTTCCTGCGATACGCGAGGCGAACTGTTCTCGCAGCGCGCTAAGAATTGTAGTTCTTCTCGCAGCGCGCTAAGAACGGTAGTTCTTCCCGCGACGCGCTAAGAATTGTAGTTCTTCTCGCAGCGCGCTAAGAATGGTAGTTCTTCCCGCGACGCGCTAAAGATTTGTAGTTCTTCCCGCGGCGCGCTAAGAATGGTAATTCTTCCCGCGGCGCGCTAAGGATTTTAGTTCTTCCCGCGGCGCGCTGTGGACTGTTCTCTGTCTGCCTTCGCCCTCGCGCGTGCGCTCGATGCCTTCTCGCGCTAAACCCTTTGAGTTTTCTTCTGTTTAATCTAGCCGTTTACTTTTGTGATGTCTTATCTTCTGTGCTGTTGACCTAACCTGCCTTATGTCTGAAAAGTTACTTTCGGCGCAGCATGCGCACCAACCCCATTGGTTGACAGAAAAAGTGACTGACATTATCTTTTAAGATCTGCTTTTTCCATGCTTGACCAGTACCTTTATCTGAACCGCCCATGCTTTTACTGTTCCCTGTCAGTCTTCCCTTTTGCTTTTTCTCTTTTCCTGCAGCCATCATATCTTTTGTTATCTTTTGGTTTGTCTTGTTCTGTTGCCTTGGAATCTTTTCCCCTTTTTCTGGATTTATGTCTCCTAGGGTTTCCCTATAAATAATAATCTTATTTTCTTTCTAACACATCACACACAAACACTTAATTTTAACCTCCTCCTTGCTCTCTCTGCCGCCTCCCTCTCTGCCTCCGTCTTCCTCCCTGTTCTGCCCTGCTTTTCCGGTAATATATATTATATATAATTTACTTATTAATTATGCTAACTTATAATCAAGACTTAAAACAATAATCTTATTTATAGGTTAACTTGTGCTTGTTTAAAGTTGGTTCTTGCTTTATCTTACACCGCATCGTTTATCATGTGAGTAATCTCGTACCTAATCCCTTTTTATTTTTAATGTTTTGGGATGTTCATGTGTTCATACAAACTTAGAGTCTTAAACTTATTTATGAACTTTAGTCGCGCAGTATCCCATGTGTTGAGGACGTTTACTTGGCTGTTTATTTGTATGTGTGTATCATTAACCGCTTTGTTCGGCCTATTCCGAAGTTTTCATGGATCCATTAGATGAACACGGGAGACCTATCGTTTACGGTTTTCTTTGTTTTACACTTGCACAGATGTTTTCTCGTTTTTGTGCTCATTTGGGAGCACGGATTGAACTATGAACTATGATCTATTTAGGCTTGGTCACAATCTGATTACACCCTTGTTAAACACCAGACATACACGTGTTGCGCGCAGATTTATTGTTATCTATGTATGATATTAAACTTGATTTCTCACCAACACGCAAGTGTTTGACGTTTTATTTTAACACATGTTTAGGTTTGCCGTAGCTACATTTGGAGCTTGTGGACACGTAGGACGTTTTTACTTTTGGACCTAGATTAAAATGTATCAAGACAAGTTATTGTTGTTCAAATATTTTGTCTTATAATATATTGATTTATGTTGATTTATGTTATCTTGTGTTTATGTTGCGCGTGCGTGAATGAATATATTTATTAAATATTGACACCCAATAGTGTCACGAGTAATGAAACAATATGTGGCGCCCCGATGTATAATCCGTCTTTGGTCGGGGTGTTACATTGCAAAAGTAAATTATGTAAAAATAAATGACTTACAAGCCACGGGTTTTTATAAAATGGAACTATTTACTAAGACGATTGTGATGTGATATGGACTTGACGATAAGTGATGCAACGCTTTAGTTCGTTTAGGAAATTGATTTGGGTTGTGGTGAGAAGAGTGTGGCCGGCTACAAATAAAACTTTACGTATGCGTCAACAAAACACGCTTTCGCCTCAACGCGTAACGGAATTGTCAATTTCAAGCCCCGCCGCAGAGTGCGGGTAAACAAACTAGTTATATTTAAAGACGTATGTTTTATT
Source organism: Bidens hawaiensis (assembly GCF_021521415.1). Taxonomy (NCBI): domain Eukaryota; kingdom Viridiplantae; phylum Streptophyta; class Magnoliopsida; order Asterales; family Asteraceae; genus Bidens; species Bidens hawaiensis. Next base: position 245,762 of record NW_027491276.1, read on the forward strand.
GTCATAAAAATATTTGAATGATTATGTAATATATGTTGAAGTTTTATATTATGTGAAAAGTTTTAATTCACTATGATATTTAAAAATGTGTTTATGAGTAAATACAACGCTAAAATAGGGTACCGAGACCGGGGCCTTACATCATTAATCGTTCGACTTAGGGCAGCAAAAAAAATGCAACCTTATTTTCAACGAAATTTACTCCGGAATTCAAAAAAGACACAATTTATATTCAATTTTTTAAAAGTTAACGAACATAGCTTATTAGTCAAAAATCAAACTGAATATATGTAAGAGAGTATCAAATAGAATTTTTTTTTGTTTTTTTTTTTAGAATAATAAGGACTAATCTAATTGTGTCTAATTGTGTCAAGTGGATTGATTGCTTAATAAGCATGAGTGGTAAAATGGTAATAAATAAGTATGGCTTGTTTTGGTAATTCCTAAATTCATGTTACCCATATTTATATCATCATGCATTTTTATAAAAGTTTCTTATAATAGCCATATAAAAAATAAAACTAATTTTTTATTGTGTTTCTGTATGTGCTATTCTAAAAACTAGCATTATTTTGTACCGAGTTGTTTAAATATGTGTTGCTATAATTATAACACTATTTTTTTGTATATGGTATTACAAAAAAATAACACTATTTTTGTACTACGATGTCTTATTATGTCTTGTTATAAAAAAATAACACTATTTTTGATTTGTTTTTGTATGTGCTATTATGAAAAATAGTACTACTTTCGTAATGTGTTGTTTTAGTGTGTTGTTATTATTAATACTTATTTATCTGTATGTGTTTTTATAAAAGATAACATTGTTGTTGTTATGTGTTAATTTAGTATGTACTATTTTAAGTGCTTTTTTTTTTACTTTTTTTTGTATATGCTATTATTCAAAATATCATTATTTATTGTTTTATCTATTGTTAAAGCTAAATTTAAAAATATAAATTTAAAAGTTGTTTCATATCTTTTAAATGAAGTAATGTCTATAATTAATTGATTCATTTAAGGGATTTCAACATTGTTTCATTTTATAAAAACACATGTCTCCAAAAATACCAGTAAATCCAACTAGTTAAGACATTAATTGTGATTAATGAGATGTCATCAATCCTAACCACACATTAAAATATTTAAGGGTCAAGATCTATTCTCATTATTTCAACATAAAATTAGTTTTATGTTATATCCACGCTTATAAAAAGATTTAAGTGCAATTGCGCAAATATTATTTATAGTATTAGAAGTGAAAATAAAACTTTCGAAAAGAGCAACACATAATACTATGTATTAAATAAGGAATAAAATCAGTGAGAACTCAATTAAGTTGTGAGAATTTAAAAGAACTCAATTTAATAGTAACATTAAAAGGAATTCATATGTATTATAAGTTTTTTTTTGAACGACCAATTAGATAACGTCGGGTACTTCGTATGCGGTTTTCATTGGCTAAAGATAGCTCGAGCCGGCCACTAGTCCGGACGGACGGAGCCCCTAGGGGTCCACCTATTCCCCGGATAAACCCGACCTCCACGCCTGCCAAATGGCACGACAACGAGGGGCCGGTAAAACCGGATGAGATCAGGACTCGAACCATGGCAAGTCAGAGTCATCCCTTATATCTCCTATATAAATTGGCGATAGTAAGGTTTGAACCCCCCATACCTTTTACTGGTAAAGTGAATGCTCTTCCATTGAGCTACGTCAAATTTATCATATGCATTATAAGTAACTTACATTCAAAACTATTATTTTTTAAAATACGTGGATGATTAGTAAATAGGTTTAACGAACGTTTACGTATATTCTGTAAATAGTGTAATTTGTGCAAGTGTAGCAAATAGATATTTTCAATCTTTTATACCCGCAAATATCTAATGTCATCTTGGAGCATGCTTTCAATAATTTTATAGACGGCTACTCTGTGTGCACCGTTCTGTGCATTATTTACCGTCAAGGTATGATTAGTAGAAAAAAGGTAAAGTTTGTTAAAGCCTTAAAGATGAGAAGGAGAAGAGAATTAAAGTTGAAAAGGAATTGATCTTGAATCATTATTTTCATTAACTAGATTAATAATATATATAGAAGGATAGCAACTATTGTGGAGTAAATTTATCCTTTACAAAAATAAGTTACAACAACCAAAGACTAGTCAATTGAGTTTGAATTTGAATTAATCATGATCGGCTATTACCCCCTTCAAGCGAACAGGTAGGGGTCCAACACGAAGCTTCGTGCGGAAACGTTCGAACAGAGGTCGAGGTAGACTCTTTGTGAAGATATCGGCTACCTGGAGCGTGGTAGGAACAAATTTTGTTTGTAGACGACCTGCAGCAACTAGTTCCCGAATAAAATGATAATCGATATCAATATGGTTTGCTCGTTTGTGTGCCACGGGATTTTGACTTAAAAATAGTGCACTTTTGTTATCACACAATAAGGTAGGGCGGTCTGGTGGAAGAGCATATAGTTCACGTAACAGGTGAGTTAGCCAAATGATCTCAGCGGCAGTGTTTGCCATAGCTCTATACTCAGACTCACAGCTTGAACGAGATACAGTTGGTTGCTTCTTTGCGCTCCAAGAGGCTAAGTTGCCACCAAGATAGATGGAGTAACCATATGTGGATCGTCTTGTTTCAATGCACATTGCCCAATCAGCATCCGAGTATCCTACCAAGGAAGTTTTGATGGGTCGGTCGAAAGTTAAGCCAAAAGAGAGAGTGCCTTTAATGTACCGAAGGATTCGCTTAACGAGTTGAAAATGAGCGGTGGTTGGGTTTTGGAGATATTGACTGGCTTGATTAACGGCATAAGATAGGTCTGGTCTCGTTATTGTGAGGTATTGAAGAGCACCAACTAAGGAACGATAAAAAGTTGGACCGTGAAACGGGGAGCCGGTGGAGGTGAAAGTGTCGGTGGTGGTAAGTGGAGTTGCCACGGGTTTGGCATCAAGTAAACCAGCTCTAGAAAGAATATCAAATGCATATTTAGTTTGACTTAGAAACAGACCGGATGAATTTTGAGTGACTTCAAGACCAAGAAAATAGTTTAATTTACCAAGGTCTTTGATTTTGAACTCCTTGTGTAAATGAACAGTGAAGTCATTGATAACTTGAGCATCATTACCGGTAATTACGATATCATGGACATAAACAAGGAGGTAAATTAGGACGTTATCGGTTTTATAAATGAAAAGTGACGAGTCAGCTCTACTACATTTAAAACCGAGAGACGTAAGAAAGGTGCTCAAACGTTGAAACCAAGCGCGTGGGGCTTGTTTAAGGCCATATAAAGCACGTTGAAACCAAGCACGTGGGGCTTGTTTAAGGCCATATTAATCATGATCGGCTATTAAAAGTTATGATTACTTTTATTTTAAAACCATTGTAAATTTTGCCTAGGGTGTGTGAGACTGTGAGTACGTAAAATAAGTTTTACGTGCCACTAATTAATTCTTTCACATTTTTCGTTTAAGCAAGTGGGTGTTGTTTATGGCTGCTTAAAAAGCTTTTGGCTTGAGGCTTGCTAAAATAAATGTTGTTCGAAATCGACTCGCTTGTAAGAAACCAAAACCAATTTAAGTTTGCTCGTCTTACTCGTTTAAGTTAAACCCCAAATCTTGATATATATAAATTATAGCCTAAATTTCAATACACACACAAATGCGCACACGCACGCACGCGCACACATAATATACATACAATAGTTTTGTGAAAACATAAGAATATATCTAAGTACTTGGATCTAGAATCTATTGATTGAGGTTCGTAGTTTTTAAAAATTGTGTAGTGTCTTATTTACATGATATAATTAATTATTTACGTGGTGTGTTTTATTTTAAAGTTTTTCCACATTTCTTATAGAACAATTGTTTTTTGTTTAAACCATTTCATTAATATGTGTGTGTGTGCGCGCGTGCGTTGTAAGAATAAATATATATTATATATTTATTAATATGGTCATCGTTATCATTTATATTATAATAGATAAAAATTATTAATATATCTTATTATATATTCGCTTGGTAATTGTTGACAGGTCATAGTCATACTACCCTTATTAGCTTATAAAGGGTTTCCCCTTAGGTATGTATATAAAGAAAAATAAACTAACATCATAACCTAATTTCACATATAATTTTATATCATCTCTCCTAAACCGAGTTCCTCTCAAGAAACCTAACACCATCCTTAACTATACATCCTAAAGGGGAACTCGATCAAGATGACAAACATGTCGACTACATCATACTCCGTATCCGGTTACTACTCTCTTTGATCTGACAGGTACACATATAATTATAGGTTTATTATGTTATCATGTTTTTCCATTATTAACATGAATAACTTATCAACATGTGTGTGCATAAGCAACATAAACTATTGATATATATATAGATGAGTTAGCTCGAGCTTTTTACTGGCAAGCTTGAGCTCCGCATTAAGCTTGTTAAGAAAAATGAGGGAGCCGAGTTAACTTGTTCAACTTCAGGCCAAGCCTGGGCATGAGTCTAATTGTAACTCAAATCAGTCCTAGTAGCGTTCATTAAAAATAAAACTAAAGTAGAAATTCTGTAGTGCACTGCATATGTTGTTATAAAGCACATCGATGTAGAAGAGAACTATAAAGTATTAAATTAATACAACAATACGAAAAAAAATAATATTTTTGTTTTTCTAAAACTAAGCCGGTTTTTCACTAATACGCATTCCATTCAAAACGTGCACTACGCTAATAATATAGAAATTCTATGGACCTTAGCCTACGGGAAAGATTAACATCTCTTTGCAAATGAATTCTTTGGTCCCAAAGAATATTGTAGGTAACCCCCACCCCACCCGTGATACTAAAATTCAAAATACTATCAACAATTACAAACTCCTATAAAGATGTGGTGCCGGTGAACATCATGATAAAAAATTTGTGTAGGACAATTCGAAAGGGTACACTTAAGCGGTCTCTAAGAAATGAATCTAGGGTTTTAGAGCATTCTTATCTTATGTGAGAGGAATTGTAAATTATGGGGTGAAGTTATGAGTGATTGTAAGTGTAAATTATATGATGGAGAGAAAAAATAGTAATTTATTGTAAATTTGAGGAAACCTTGTTTGCCCCTCATTTATTTTTTAATATTTGTTGAATTGGTTGTGAGTATGATAGAAAATTGTAATTATAAAAGGTATAAAAATTATTATTTAATTTAACATGAGAGAGAAATGTGATGTTTTTTTAGTGTAATTATAGAGACATGGATGGGGGACGGACTGGAAAGGTTGTCTCATCTTTTAAGTTCTTCAATTTCAAAAACAAAATCAATAATTACACATTTGTAATTTAAGACTTTGATTAATGTGTGTGATTTAAACTGTGTATAAATTGAATTAGGCTTGAGAAAATGCGAGGAATTGCATTACTTATATATTTACAAGAAGGGGCAAAATGATAACATTCAGATTTATTTAGAGTGAAAGCAAAATAATTTTTTATACAACACCTTGTTTTTAAACAACGTTTTAAACCATCAACATGGTTGAGCTGACCCGGGATATACTTTTTTATATGTTAACATAAATTTGTGATAATGGTGTTGTGGGTTATATACAATCACTACTACAAAAATGGAATTATAAAGCGGTTGTTGTATTATATATGTTAACCGCTGTAAATATAAAACACCCATATTATACAAAGTTGTAATAAAGAAATATGAAGTACTCTAATGTATTATATGCAGTGACGTCCGGAGGGTCCGCTGACCCTCTGGCCATGCTCCAGTCAAGCATGTTATGTTCTTTCAACGAGCAAGTTTTTTCTTATATTGACCCCCTAATTTGTTAGATAAAGACGCGAAGTTGAACAAAATGTAAAAATGGTTCATCGGAATAAAATTTTAATCTGTACAAGTTGTAAAGAAGATGAAATTCACGGGAAAAGAGGAGGGGTAGTTTAGTAATATACGACCATCGTAGTACATATTTGAGTCAAATCATTTAGGTCAATGTTAATAAATATTTCTTAGTTATTTTACTTTCTTTTTTTTATTTTAATAAAGTGTGTAATCATACTGTATTTATAATAGAAATGTAATACGGAGTAGTAATATTAATAAACTAGCAATTTAAAATGAGTCCTTTTTTTTACCGGAACTTCACTTTTTATGTATTGTTTTACTCTTTTCGATTATTTGATTTAAAAGAGCTGTTTAAATTTTTAATTTTATCATATTTTTAGTCCTTTTTTTTAATATAAGTAAAAAGTTATTATACTTTTAGTCTTTTTTTAATGTAAGTGAAGAGTTATTATTGAACACTAGTGTATGTAGTATATATAAACACTAAATATAACATGTATTGACCATCTAATTAAAAGTTTCTGGTTCCATTACTGATTATATACAAGTTATGACAACGATGTTGATACAAAGTTAAGTGTATTGCATGCACCATGTTTGCTATCTCATGTGTGCATACTTGTAACCAAGAAACCTGGAACAATATAAAAATAATACGAGTTGTGAGTATGTATTCTTACGGAATTAAGCCCCTTTTGTGTTGAGAGTTTGCTGCATAATAATAATCAACAAATCGAAAATAATATGATACTATTTTAGATTGGTGTTATTATAAAACTTGTTTTCTCTTAAAACACCTTATATTCTTTCTTAGGACATGTAAAACCCAACTTATTAAATAAATTAACTGAAATAACCAATCAACATATTATCTTACTCTTCTAACAAAAGAAGATTATGATACGTATTGGCAGTCAACATTGAATATTCGCCATGTTTCCCCACTCAAATTCTTATTCTCTATTCTCATTTATTCTAGCTATTCATTGGACAATATATAACTGGGTCAAAGCATAAGCCAACCAGGACACACTTATCTATACAAAAAAAATGAATTGTGCCCCTTTCTGACGTGGAGTTATCTCGACATCGTCTGAAGGAGGTTTGCTTCATTTAAGTCCTTTCAAGGTCTGGTTCGTCTTTAATATCTTGATGTTATCTACTTTTTGCACTGTTTTTGGATTATTTTATCGACTTTCTGTTTTGGAATATTCAATGTTCGTCGTTATCTGAACTACTGATTAGGGGTTTTTTTTATGAACTTATGATATCTTGAATGATTAGCGTTATTTTTTTAACATATGACTTCTTTTGCTCTGTTATCTAAAACCTATACATGCTTGATTGATTAGATTCTGCAAGATACAATTAGAAACCCTAAGTCCAAAGTCACCACAAGATAAAATTGTTTGTAGGGTTTTTATGATTTTATATAAACTCTAAATCCATTTCATAATGTATTTCGACAAGAATTGATTAGCAAGCAACGTCTCATCATTGTTCTTGGTTGGATTTCATAAGATTTGGTATGGTTCGTTGTTCCAAGGAAAAGTCACGGAGACGGTGATAATAATTGAAGGTTAGGCATTTTCTCTTTCTCCCATTCACAACATCCTAAAACGCTCCGTATATTATAAAAACACCACTCACTAAATTTGATGGACGAATTCTTAATGCTCTAAGTTTTTAAAGTCTGGTATGTGTTTCAAATAAGAGTTTTATATTTTAAAATAAAATGTCTAAGAGTTATGATCACATGGTTTATTTAATATTTGAGTTGAGTCACTTAAAATATTATTTTTAAAGAATAAAATTTTGGGTTCAAATTTCACTTGTGGCAAAGAGAAAAAAAAAGTTATTAGGTTTTATCATCTATGGTGGGTTTCTTTCTCATGTCGTTGATGAAATGGAGAAAATCATCGATTGGATCAGTGGTCTGCTAGTAATTCAAAAGATCATTAAAAAAACCACATCATGCGATACCCGCGGGCACCATGCATGTTGGGTAAGATTTTTTTAGATCTTCATGAGAATGCTTATGGCTTTTGTAAACATGAAGACAAGCTATAATTAATGAATCCAAAATTATGTGCAACATTTGTAGATAAATTACAAATAATATGAATGTATAAGGCGTAAACATACAAGCATGACTGAGACATTGCTCACATGTAAACGAAACAAGAGACAAAATAGGCAAAACTATCATGTGCTTGGAAAAGTTATGACCTCCTATGTAGGGAATACCAAAATTGATGTTTTATTAAAATATAATTTTTATCCGTACTATTTAAATAAAATGCGTTTAGTTATAAATGCATACCTTCTTACAAAGTTAGAAACTCCAATATTACATTGTTAAGTAAAGATATATATTAAATAGTTAGTAATAAAGATTTAGAATTAAAATGATAAACGAAAAAAAAAACAATTGTTTATTATGTAAAGAAAAAGAAACAAGTAAAGTAAATGATAATGATATAGATTTAAAAATTAACAAAGGGAAACAGGAAACAAACTATGAGAAAAATAAACAAGGCTCACAAAATTGTGACGTATAGAATACTTAAATTGTTTAAAGAAATATGACTGTGTTAGTGTGTTATAATGAGAACACAACTTGTTTCTTATTCTACCTTAAATGGTGTTTTTACTTATATTTATATGAATGGCTAGTTTTTGAGTAAATAAGAATAATATCTTAGAAGTATCTAAAATCTTGAGCGGTGGCAGGTGTCTCAACTTAGAAGTATCTAAAATCTTGATGTTGTTACTTGTTACAATATGCATGCATCTCAAATCTTGGTATTTAAATCTGTAACTTAAAGGGTAAAAATGTACAAGGATGAGGTAACTCCTCATTTTAATTTGTACCACACCACACCAGGTCAGACAGATCTTACTGATCTCCATTTTGGTGAACCTTGGAAACAGTACTAGTTGGGTCAGTTATGGCTAAATACAGTGGTGGATTCAGAAAATTTTCTCACAGGGGTCAGGAATTTTTATGGTCGGCACTAATACAACTGTTGGGTCGAATCAGGTCGGGTGGAATCGGGTCGAGTCGGGTCATATATATAAAAAAATATTACCAAACAAAATATTAGAAAACAAATATATATTAAAGTTTTTCTTTACGAGTTTTCATTTATTGAAATCTAACCATTACATCATCTACTTTAACATTGACAAGCAAGTCTTTCTCAATGTAACAAATATGGTTGTCGCTTAAATTTTCATAACCCATTCGATTACGCAAATCGGACTTCACATACTTCATCGCCGAAAATGATCTTCCAACGGCTGCGGTTGCGACGGGTAATACGAGAGCCAACTTTAATAAACGATACACCAATGCAAAGGAATGGTGTTTCTTTGTTTGAACCATCAATTGAACAAGACTTGCTAAACCATTCAAGTTTTTAAATCGTTTATCTCATTTCAAATTATCGATGTATGTCGCGTGTTCAACCAAGAGTCTTCTTTTATCACTTTCAACAAAATCATATGGGTACAAGTCGACTAATCGTAATATTTTTGGAGTAGAAAATGCCCGAAAATTATCACAAGGAGTCAAACAACTCAACGAAACAAGTAAGTCGGATGTTACCTCGTTAAAACGATCCCCAAACTCTTTGATTTGCAAATCTAGAACCGCATTGAAGCAATCATACTCATAATATTGGCGATTTTTCATGTTTGTTTTTTTTCTTGGCATTAGTATGTTAATGTAGTCATCATCCATCGAAAGGACGAAGTGAGGCAGTACAGGCGATCAAAAAAATAAATTTTAGAAGTTAGAATGAGATTTGGGTTTTGGACTAAAACTTAAGTAGGGTTTGAACTGGGTTTTGGGCTTAAAAATTGGATTGGATATTGGACTAATGGACTTGTTAATATTAAATTCAAATTTAATAGAAAAAATTGTTTATATAACGTTTATATAATTATATTTATAAAATTGTCATTGTATTTTTTGTTAGGGTTAGTCTCAAATCTCATGGGGTCGTCTCGAAATTATATAGGGTACGGCTTCAAAGTTTCACAGGGGTCGGTGCCAAAATTTTACAGGGGCCAGTCGGGAATTTTTCGACACATTAACACTAAAAAAATTTCACAGGGGACGGGGGACACCCCTGGGGTGTTAGTGGCTACGCCCCTAGCTAAGTACGGAAGACCTAGAATTAAATGTATAGTGGCGTGCGTACTCTCAAAGTGTGGTCGCTATAGCTAGTGATCTCATTGTTATGCTACATCGTTGATTTGTTGGTTCGAGGTCAACTCATCTCCACTAAGATACTCACAGTTGACGGATAGATTGTATGTAATGGGCCTTTAGTAGAGGCGCTATTGCCCACCTCGTTGCCACGTCACTCTCGCACAACATAACAGGTTCAACCGGGTCACGGGCGCTAATGGAAAATTGTGGGAATGGAGTAACTGCTTTGACTGACGCCATTGGCTCACTCACCATAACAGGGTCAAGTAACTTCAGCATGGGCTTTCCAGTGCCCTGTCAACTTCCAATCAACGCAAAGTGGTACAATATAATAGCATTAGTTTTAGTGGAGGCTTAAACCACAACACATAACCTTATATAGCAATTTTGCTCTTCATCTTTTTAGGATCCATTCAATTTAGTTTCAATCATACTATTTATTTTTGGTAATCTGTGTTTACATGTAAACCATATTATAATAAAGGAAAATTGGATTTAAATAATCCCACCTTTAATGGATTGGCCAATAATAATCCCACCTCCGGTATTTCTCGCTGGCAGTCCCACATTTTCAAGGTTTTTTGTTTTATGATCCCCCGTTAAAAATAATTAACGGGGTTAAGTTTTAGCTGATGTGGCTGGTTACTTGGCATTTTTATTTTCCTACATGGCTTTTACCTATATTTTTATTTTCCTACATGGCTTTTACCCACTTTCCAATTTCAATCTTTCTTTCTCCTTCATCAATCAAACCCAGATTCAAGAAAGCCACCATGAGCGACCTGCTGACCATCGGACCTGACCCCCACCTCCATATGCAACCCATCCAACTTCAAACACCAAATCCTCACCACTAATCTTAATCCCAGTGATCCCCCACTACTGGAAGAAAGCCCTAACCCTAATTCCATTCAACTCAGCGATCTGATTCTCCACTATCTTACCGGTAACCTTCTTCGAGTAAGTGGCGAGGTAGTTATCCGGCTAGAGGATGAGGCAGCATGGGCGGCCGAGGTGGACGGCGAAGTCGCCGGAAGTGGTGTTGAGGTCGTAGGAGTGGACGTCCGTTGGGAGGAGTCCGATTGGGAAGCCGTGGTATGTCAGGATGGAGTGAGTCGTGGGGAGTGAGTTAGGGTTAGGGTTTGAGGATGAAGTCGTGGTAGGTCAGGACGGAAAGAGCCATGGGGAGTGAGTTAGGGTTAGGGTTTGAGGATAATACAGGATGACGAAGGTGAAGAAGATGATAGATTTGGACATGGTGAGTTTACAGAGATGAAGATATTATTATTGTTGAGATAATGATGAAAGAAAAGCCATGTAGGAAAATAAAAATATAGGTAAAAGCCATGTAGGAAAATAAAAAGCCAAGTCACCAGCCACATCAGCTAAAACTTAACTCCATTAATTATTTTTAACGGGGGATCATAAAAGAAAAATCCTTGAAAAGGTGGGACTGCCAGCGGGAAATACCGGAGATGGGATTATTATTGGCCAATACATTTAAGGTGGGATTATTTAAATCCAATTTTTCTATAATAAATTTTGATACAAGTTACATAAATACACATACATGTGCAAATACATACACATACACATACACATACACGTACAAATACATACATATACACACACCCACACCCACACCCACACATACATCATCTTGTTTGATTTAATTTTAATTATTTTATAGCAATAATAATTATTTTATTTATCATAATTACCAAAATGTTATTGTGATTTTTCTTTCTTCGCTTTGCACACAAAATCTTCTAGGTATTCAGGGTTCGGCTGTGGAGTGCATCGACAACTTCCCTTTGTTGTATTTGTTTTTGTATGAATGTTAGCAACAAATTCCATTTATGGTTTGGTTATTTATGACGTACTTGTATTTAATGTAGGCTACATATAAAGTGGTTACATATGTCTATATGACAAAACAGTTTAGATGATGCCCACAACCCATATTAGTTATGTCTGTGTCCATTTACAACATGCAAAAGATAGCCTAAGTTCAAGCATTGCTACTTGCAGATGGTGTTGCTTTATAGTATCAAAGTATGCTGCTCTATTGCTTCACAAAAGTTTATCCCTACATAAAGATTTCCATCAATAACCACTCACATGAATTTCAAATATTCAGATTTTAATTAACAAATCATCATAAATCCCTACAAAGCATATCAACCCAAAACCGACCTACCAGGCCTCCCACTTGGGGTTTCTAATTGAACCCGACAAAAGTATGCGATAAATCGCAGAGCATGCAACCTGCCTCACCATCACACCACCGTGTGATAACTATTGAAGTGTACTTAAAAATCTGAACGTATAAAAAACTATAGAATTTTACTAAATAACAGCAACAAAAATTCAATAAATCTGTATACAACAGTTTCATATGTACACAATTTATTTTGTATAACAAAAGAGATGATTATTTAAACAATAATTATTTAAGCAAGTCATTTTTTTTAATCATGACAATTTTACACATTGACCCGTTTAACCGAAGTACAATGTTTAACCTATTCAAGCTATTAAAAATAAGAATCAAAGAGGCTTAGACAACATCACCTATAAAGCTCAGGATTCCATCACAGCTTTAAGTAGTCGACAAGTTCACACATTGACCAGTTTAACCCAACTACAGTGTTTAACGGATTCAAGCTACAAAGATAAAGGAATGAATAGAGGTTATGGCGGAGACAGGTGGCCGGAACACCAACACTACACCGCCGAATAGTGCCTCTGAATCTACCTGCTATAACTACACCACCGCTACCAAGGGTTTCAAAATCAAACCCGGCAACAGCAGCGTCGACGACGGTCATTGGTGGAGGACAGAAACATATAGAAATCAACGTCCATTCCAACCACGAATCTACCATCGTCAAAAAGTGGAAAGGAAATAGATCTGGAGAGTAATATGCACGTGTATAGTGTATAGAAGGAGAGAGAGACGGTGGAAGTGGACAGTTGTCAACAAAATAAATATGCAAGATGATGTAATCAATTTACAAACACTTAAAGCCAAGGTTACAACTTCTAATGCTGAAAGTCACTTGAAAATGTAATATTATAAATTCCTAATATCCACATACCCAAATAATTATTTTTATTATATTAATCATACAATTACTACAATAATAATTATAAACATATCTTTATTGTTTAATTTTTTCCCTAAGTTTTCAACACATTTTCAACAAAAACATACTACTTTTTTTTTTCTTTTTCATATGCATTTATGACGAAAAACATTACAAAAACTTACCCAAAAAATCAAGATTTTTCCTATAAGAAATTTCGTAAAAAATAAAAAAAAACAATATAATTAAAAACAAACATCAATCAATAAGAATTGTGTTGGTATATATCTTACAAATTTCAGATGAAATCTGTTATTTACATATTTATTTTTTGTTAGGCATTTTCTCACAAAAATGTTAAATAAAAGTGTGTATCTGTCTTTTTGTTGAAATTGTATTGTAAAATTTGCTACGCATTTCAAACACAATTGTGGCTCTCTTGTAAAAATTTTGTTGTAAATTTGGTGTTCTCTTTTCTCATGGGAATTTCTTAGAAAATGTGAAGGAGATAGTACGTGCTCGTAGGAAATGAGTTGGAAATTTTGGTAGGAAACATTAAAATTATGTAGTAATGATGTAAATGTCCGTTCAATGTTATTATAGGTTTTGTGCTAAGGAACCTCTAAGGCTTTGGCATTGTAGGGGTATGGTACTAAACCCGGTTTTACGACCCTAAATTTATTATGTTTGGCTTATTTTATTATATGGACTAATATAATGTTATTGGGCTGAGGGGGTTTTGTGGAGGTAACCCTAATTGGGCTAGGCCCATTAGGGTACCATGATAGTGGCCATGAGACTCTCTATATAAGGAGGTCTCCACCTCCTTATTAAGGGGTCATGCTCAATAAGAGCCACCACCACTTTTTGTGTCTGTAAACAAGAGATCCTCAGGATTTCTTAGCAGTCACCTCCACACCCCCGAAAAACCATTGCAGGTCTCAAGCAGGCCGAAGAAGAAGAAGATCAATACGTGGTTCGTTCATCTCAAAATCCGTGGAAACATCGTCATGGATCATGTCAGATTCATTTCGTGCTTCAACATTGGCGCCATCCGTGGGACGGCAACGAACTACCCTTCGATCTTCATCTCGGCTGTCAGATCTCTCCCAGGAAAACCCAGATCTGGAAGTTTACGGAAAAAGGCTTCAAGGCTTGTTCTATTAAAGCTCAAAAAGATCCATAGATCTAAAAGAGGCTTCCAGATCTGTGCGAAAAGAAACTGCCGGACTCGAATGATCAAGTCTCCGGATCTTTGATGGTTTTAAATCTGCTCCGAGCTTCAGATCTATCCAGATCTGATTTACAGATCTAGATCTAGAATACAGACCTGGATTTTAGGTTTAAAATTGCGAGTCAGATTTTAGGTTTTAGGTTTAGAGACCTCCGCCATGCACGCGCACTCGCGAGTCACCGCTCCATCGCCGTGCATGCGCGCATCAGGCCTCACGCCAAACTCAAAGGTTGGGAATCCTCATAATATCCCATATGGCTACGCGCCAAACTTCAAGGTTAGGAATCATCATAATATCCCATATGGCCACGCGCCAAACTTCAAGGTTGGGAGTCCTCATAATATCCCATACGGCCACGCGCCAAACTTCAAGGTTGGGAGTCCTCATAATATCCCATACGGCCACGCGCCAAACTTCAAGGTTGGGAGTCCTCATAATATCCCATACGGCCACGCGCCAAACTTCAAGGTTGGGAGTCCTCATAATATCCCATATGGCCACGCGCCAAACTTCAAGGTTGGGAGTCCTCATAATATTCCATATGGCCACGCGCCAAACTTCAAGGTTGGGAGTCCTCATAATATCCCATATGGCTACGCGCCAAACTTCAAGGTTGGGAGTCCTCATAATATCCCATATGGCTACGCGCCAAACTTCAAGGTTGGGAGTCCTCATAATATCCCATATGGCTACGCGCCAAACTTCAAGGTTGGGAATCCTCATAATATCCCATATGGCTACGCGCCAAACTTCAAGGTTGAGAATCCTCATAATATCCCATATGGCTACGCGCCAAACTTCAAGGTTGGGAATCCTCATAATATCCCATATGGCCGCGCGCCAAACTTCAAGGTTGGGAGTCCTCATAATATCCCATATGGCTACGCGCCAAACTCAAAGGTTGGGAATCCTCATAATATCCCATATGGCTACGCGCCAAACTTCAAGGTTGGGAGTCCTCATAATATCCCATATGGCCACGCGCCAAAGTTCAAGGTTGGGAGTCCTCATAATATCCCATATGGCTACGCGCCAAACTTAAAGGTTGGGAATCCTCATAATATCCCATATGGCTACGCGCCAAACTTAAAGGTTGGGAATCCTCATAATATCCCATATGGACACGCGCCAAACTCAAGGGTTGGGAATCCTCATACCACATGCTCATGCACCACATATGCTCACGCATCACATATGCTCACGCATTTTACTCATGCTTACGCATCACATGCTCACACATATCACAGTCTACGCGCACGCGCATGCAACATCTGCGCGCGGCGCGGGACATAAAGCCTACACGCACGCGCATGCAACATCTGCGCGTGGCGCATAACACAAAACCAAAGTCTACGCGCACGCGCATGCAACATCTGCGCGTGGCGCGGGACATAAAGTAGCTCGTAAGCCGCAACTCGCGCAAGCTTCATTACTATTATAGCTCGTAAGCCGCAACTCGCGCAAGCTTCATTATTATTATAGCTCGTAAGTCGCCTCACGCGCAAGCTTTATTATTCTTATAGCACATAAGTCGCCTCGCGCGCAAACTTTTATTATTCACACAGCTTATAAGACGCCTCGCGCGCAAGCTGTTATTATTCTTATAGCTCGTAAGCCGCAACTCGCGCAAGCTTCATTACTATTATAGCTCGTAAGCCGCAACTCGCGCAAGCTTCATTATTATTATAGCTCGTAAGTCGCCTCCCGCGCAAGCTTTATTATTCTTATAGCACATAAGTCGCCTCGCGCGCAAACTTTTATTATTCACACAGCTCATAAGACGCCTCGCGCGCAAGCTGTTATTATTCTTATAGCTCGTAAGCCGCAACTCGCGCAAGCTTCATTACTATTATAGCTCGTAAGCCGCAACTCGCGCAAGCTTCATTATTATTATAGCTCGTAAGTCGCCTCACGCGCAAGCTTTATTATTCTTATAGCACATAAGTCGCCTCGCGCGCAAACTTTTATTATTCACACAGCTCATAAGACGCCTCGCGCGCAAGCTGTTATTATTCTTATAGCTCGTAAGCCGCAACTCGCGCAAGCTTCATTACTATTATAGCTCGTAAGCCGCAACTCGCGCAAGCTTCATTATTATTATAGCTCGTAAGTCGCCTCACGCGCAAGCTTTATTATTCTTATAGCACATAAGTCGCCTCGCGCGCAAACTTTTATTATTCACACAGCTCATAAGACGCCTCGCGCGCAAGCTGTTATTATTCTTATAGCTCGTAAGCCGCAACTCGCGCAAGCTTCATTACTATTATAGCTCGTAAGCCGCAACTCGCGCAAGCTTCATTATTATTATAGCTCGTAAGTCGCCTCACGCGCAAGCTTTATTATTCTTTTAGCACATAAGTCGCCTCGCGCGCAAACTTTTATTATTCACACAGCTCATAAGACGCCTCGCGCGCAAGCTGTTATTATTCTTATAGCTCGTAAGCCGCAACTCGCGCAAGCTTCATTACTATTATAGCTCGTAAGCCGCAACTCGCGCAAGCTTCATTATTATTATAGCTCGTAAGTCGCCTCACGCGCAAGCTTTATTATTCTTATAGCACATAAGTCGCCTCGCGCGCAAACTTTTATTACTCACACAGCTCATAAGACGCCTCGCGCGCAAGCTGTTATTATTCTTATAGCTCGTAAGCCGCAACTCGCGCAAGCTTCATTACTATTATAGCTCGTAAGCCGCAACTCGCGCAAGCTTCATTATTATTATAGCTCGTAAGTCGCCTCACGCGCAAGCTTTATTATTCTTATAGCACATAAGTCGTCTCGCGCGCAAACTTTTATTATTCACACAGCTCATAAGACGCCTCGCGCGCAAGCTGTTATTATTCTTATAGCTCGTAAGCCGCAACTCGCGCAAGCTTCATTACTATTATAGCTCGTAAGCCGCAACTCGCGCAAGCTTCATTATTATTATAGCTCGTAAGTCGCCTCACGCGCAAGCTTTATTATTCTTATAGCACATAAGTCGCCTCGCGCGCAAACTTTTATTATTCACACAGCTCATAAGACGCCTCGCGCGCAAGCTGTTATTATTCTTATAGCTCGTACGCCGCAACTCGCGCAAGCTTCATTACTATTATAGCTCGTAAGCCGCAACTCGCGCAAGCTTCATTATTATTATAGCTCGTAAGTCGCCTCACGCGCAAGCTTTATTATTCTTATAGCACATAAGTCGCCTCGCGCGCAAACTTTTATTATTCACACAGCTCATAAGACGCCTCGCGCGCAAGCTGTTATTATTCTTATAGCTCGTAAGCCGCAACTCGCGCAAGCTTCATTACTATTATAGCTCGTAAGCCGCAACTCGCGCAAGCTTCATTATTATTATAGCTCGTAAGTCGCCTCACGCGCAAGCTTTATTATTCTTATAGCACGTAAGTCGCCTCGCGCGCAAACTTTTATTATTCACACAGCTCATAAGACGCCTCGCGCGCAAGCTGTTATTATTCTTATAGCTCGTAAGCCGCAACTCGCGCAAGCTTCATTACTATTATAGCTCGTAAGCCGCAACTCGCGCAAGCTTCATTATTATTATAGCTCGTAAGTCGCCTCACGCGCAAGCTTTATTATTCTTATAGCACATAAGTCGCCTCGCGCGCAAACTTTTATTATTCACACAGCTCATAAGACGCCTCGCGCGCAAGCTGTTATTATTCTTATAGCTCGTAAGCCGCAACTCGCGCAAGCTTCATTACTATTATAGCTCGTAAGCCGCAACTCGCGCAAGCTTCATTATTATTATAGCTCGTAAGTCGCCTCACGCGCAAGCTTTATTATTCTTATAGCACATAAGTCGCCTCGCGCGCAAACTTTTATTATTCACACAGCTCATAAGACGCCTCGCGCGCAAGCTGTTATTATTCTTATAGCTCGTAAGCCGCAACTCGCGCAAACTTCATTACTATTATAGCTCGTAAGCCGCAACTCGCGCAAGCTTCATTATTATTATAGCTCGTAAGTCGCCTCACGCGCAAGCTTTATTATTCTTATAGCACATAAGTCGCCTCGCGCGCAAACTTTTATTATTCACACAGCTCATAAGACGCCTCGCGCGCAAGCTGTTATTATTCTTATAGCTCGTAAGCCGCAACTCGCGCAAGCTTCATTACTATTATAGCTCGTAAGCCGCAACTCGCGCAAGCTTCATTATTATTATAGCTCGTAAGTCGCCTCACGCGCAAGCTTTATTATTCTTATAGCACATAAGTCGCCTCGCGCGCAAACTTTTATTATTCACACAGCTCATAAGACGCCTCGCGCGCAAGCTGTTATTATTCTTATAGCTCGTAAGCCGCAACTCGCGCAAGCTTCATTACTATTATAGCTCGTAAGCCGCAACTCGCGCAAGCTTCATTATTATTATAGCTCGTAAGTCGCCTCACGCGCAAGCTTTATTATTCTTATAGCACATAAGTCGCCTCGCGCGCAAACTTTTATTATTCACACAGCTCATAAGACGCCTCGCGCGCAAGCTGTTATTATTCTTATAGCTCGTAAGCCGCAACTCGCGCAAGCTTCATTACTATTATAGCTCGTAAGCCGCAACTCGCGCAAGCTTCATTATTATTATAGCTCGTAAGTCGCCTCACGCGCAAGCTTTATTATTCTTATAGCACATAATTCGCCTCGCGCGCAAACTTTTATTATTCACACAGCTCATAAGACGCCTCGCGCAAGCTGTTATTATTCTTATAGCTCGTAAGCCGCAACTCGCGCAAGCTTCATTACTATTATAGCTCGTAAGCCGCAACTCGCGCAAGCTTTATTATTATTATAGCTCGTAAGTCGCCTCACGCGCAAGCTTTATTATTCTTATAGCACATAAGTCGCCTCGCGCGCAAGCTTTATTATTCATGTAGCTCATAAGACGCCTCGCGCGCAAGCTGTTATTATTCTTATAGCTCGTAAGACGCCACGCGCGCAAGCTTTATTATTCATACAGCTCATAAGACGCCTCACGCGCAAGCTGTTATTATTCTTATAGCTCGTAAGACGCCACGCGCGCAAGCTTTATTATTCATACAGCTCGTAAGACGCCACGCGCGCAAGCTTTATTATTCATACAGCTCATAAGACGCCTCGCGCGCAAGCTGTTATTATTCATACAGCTCATAAGACGCCTCGCGCGCAAGCTGTTATTATTCTCATAGCTCGTAAGACGCCTCGCGCGCAAGCATTATTATTCTTATAGCTTGTAAGACGCCACGCGCGCAGGCTTCATTATTCTCATAGATCCATAAGTCGCCTCGCGCGCAGGCTTCGTTATTTTTACAGCTCGTCACCATCATGAAGAAAACCTCCCAAAACTCAAAGACAATAAAGAAAAGGCCAAAGAACAGGGAAAAAACCGCCTCACAGCCTAACACACCTCATAAAGTCCAGCGCTCCACCTAGACGCTTGCGCGTCCAGGAGCAACACTGGACTTGGGGGGGCTTGTAGGGGTATGGTACTAAACCCGGTTTTACGACCCTAAATTTATTATGTTTGGCTTATTTTATTATATGGACTAATATAATGTTATTGGGCTGAGGGGGTTTTGTGGAGGTAACCCTAATTGGGCTAGGCCTATCAGGGTACCATGATGGTGGCCATGAGACTCTCTATATAAGGAGGTCTCCACCTCCTTATTAAGGGGTCATGCTCAATAAGAGCCACCACCACTTTTTGTGTCTGTAAACAAGAGATCCTAAGTTTTTCTTAGCAGTCACCTCCACACACCCGAAAAACCATTGCAGGTCTCAAGCAGGCCGAAGAAGAAGAAGATCAAGACGTGGTTCGTTCATCTCAAAATCCGTGGAAACATCGTCATGGATCAGGTCAGATTCATTTCGTGTTTCGACATGCATCATTGACGTTCGCCCCTTTTGAAATGTGCCTTAATTTATAATAATTGATTGGAGACGCAACACATTAACATGGACGAAAAAAACTGCTTGAAAAAATACCCTCAAACGTTACTTATTGTTGGTAAACAAAAATATACACATTCGGGAGTATCGAAAGTAGATATTCGAATTTGATTCGCGTATAATTTGTTGCATAAGAATATACATTTTGTAAGATAAATAAAGTATAAACTGTAGATAATTCGTGTTTTAATTTCTAGTATGTTTTTCCGTACTATTCTCATTATTAAAATCCAACGTACTAACATACTAGGTTTAATAAAACTAACTTATATATTATAAGGTTATTATTTCCATCCATAACTATAAAAACAAATACCGTAACATCTATCCTTATTATCCACATTCCTACATTCACATTCACAACCTTAACCATATATATATATATATATATATATATATATATATATATATATATATATATATATATATATATATATATATATATATATATATATATATATATATATATATGTTCTTGACTATCAACCCCGGCCTGCTTGTAAATTAATCCCCTCTCTTATCCTCTTTGTTTTTGGTGACAATAATGGAAACAACAACCGTAACGGAGCCGCCTACAGTAACTCGCATCAATGGCAGCCGGCGTCGTTTTCTCCACCACCACCATCACATTCAACCGGAAACCACCATCCTGGTTCCCATTGTCGTCGTCATTTTTCTCCTTGCCATTTCTCTAGCTGTCGTGTTTTTTCGTCGTGACAAGTCTCCAAAACCGAATGGAAGCTCCGTTGGCAGCAAAAGTTGCATGTTCAATGCTCATAGCATCATAACATTTAATGCTACAACAGGTACTTTTTTTTCTTGAAAAAAAAAAGTTATAAATACAATAACATATCTACTTACACCACTCGGTCCTAGTAATTATGCATTTTCGGCTCCTTTTATATATATATATATATATATACACACACACACACTGTACGTGAAATGTAAAATATCATCAAATAACGTAAACTAAACATAAACACGTCACTTAAGTTAATTGAAGTTATAATATAATAATAGTGAAAAACAGTGGATGATTAATTCATTAAAGTATTTATTTATTTATATATATAAATAAATAAAACATTATTTTTAATTATTAGATATGAAGAAGGGATGTATGTATAGAGGAAGCCCATCAGCAACATCTAAAGGGGTTCAAGTATTCACATACAAAGAGCTACAATCGGCAACCGACGACTTCAACCAAACTAATCTCGTCAGTAAGGGCGGTTTCGGGTATGTCTACCGTGGGATGCTGCGCGATGGCACTCTTTCCGCCATTAAAATGCTTCACAGGGAAGGCAAGCAAGGCGAACGCGCATTTCGTCTAGAGGTATTAATTAATTTACTTCAAATTTATTTTGTGTTGAACGAGCCTCTACATATGAGATTTATGTTACATAATTATGATAAAATGACATTAATTTTTAGCTATTTTAAAAAGTTTTTTTTTTGCACCAAAATGTAAGGAACTTCTAAGTTTTTTTTGCATGCTTATGACCGGCAAAAATGTGACGTCACAATGGTTTTTCATTTGTAAAAAGGTTAAACATCACGTAAAGTAAAATGGTATAAAAGTTATTTAATCGAGTCAAGCTTAAACGAGCTTCTTTAATAAACAAGTGCCAAGTCTAATCTCATTATTGGAGCTGAGCTGTCTAAATAATCCTATTATATATACAGTTTTACTAGTTTTTATCCACTGTATTACGGGGTTGTTTTATATTACTCCGTATTTGTTTATAATATTTACTTAACTTTTTTTATTGTATATTGTTTCACAAATAAATGAGATGTTATAACCCGGTTTAAAAGCCATATGGATTTGATTAGACCCAATACATTTTTTTTACTATAAAATTGGTTTTAAAAATTATAAATAGTATATATATCTTTTATATAAATTAGATATTATTTTTAGTATATCCCTACTTTATAAAAATTTTATATCAAATATTTGGTGAGATTAGTTTTTAATTTAATGAGATGTTATAACCCGTTTAAGAAACATCTGGGTTTGATGAGACCAATACCCGTGAATTCGGGTCAAATGCATGAAAAGTCTCTATTTAAAAATCAAGCAAATCTGATGACTTCAAAAAAATGGGGAGCGACCACATCGCGCACATAGGACTTTTATAGTTTCGTTTATATATATATTATAGATTTATTATATTAGTTATATATCTATATAATGATTATTATTATAGGGTAAAGTTAAAATATAAAGGACAACAACAATGAGAAGGGTGAGAAGGAATCCGGTCCATTAATCTAAGAATTGAATAACTAAGATTATTTTAATAAAAAAAATTGATGGAAATGACATGAAGGTAATAACCCACATTTGTTGACTTTCTCTCTTCACATGCAAGACACATGTCAATTTCCCCATCATTTTAAAATGTCCATAACTTTTTTATAAGACATTTTTTTTTAAATTCACCATAATAATAAGCGTTTTTATATATTTAATATGAGTATCATATTGTTATATAAAAATAAAAAAAAAATTAATGGGTTTTTAATTGTGTTTTTTTGTTGTTCATTGTGTCATTGTGTAAAATGTTGTTTCCATTGTGTTTTACGTTTCAATTCATTGTGTTATATATATTCATAATTGTGTCTTACGTTTTAGGTCATTGTGTTATACGAATTCACCATTGTGTCGTTTTAGGTCATTGTGTTATACGTATTCACCATTGTGTTTTACGTTTCAAGTTAATGTGTAACATGTATTAATCATTGTGTTTTATGTATTAGATAATTTGTTGTTATTTTATCGTTAATTTTAAATATTATTATTACACAATGGTGTTATTAGTATTTAAAAAAAACATAATGATGAGTTGAAAGACACAGTGACGAAAAAACACAATGACGAAAAAAGACACAATGATAAACGAAAAGACACAATGGTGTGCGAAAAAGGACATAATGGTGTGCGAAAAGACACAATGACGAAAAAATACACAATGATAAGCGAAAAGACACAATGGTGTGCGAAAAGACACAATTACGAAAAAAGACACAATTATAAGGGAAAAGACACAATGGTGTGAGAAAAAACACAATGACGAAAAAAAAACACAATTACGAAAAAAGACACAATGATAAGCGAAAAGACACAATGGTGTGCGAAAATACATAATGACGAAAAAAGACACAATTATAAGCGAAAAGACACAATGGAGTGCGAAAAGACACAATGGTGTGCGAAAAGACACAATGGCGAAAAAAGACACAATGATAATCGAAAAGACACAATGGTGTGCGAAAACACACAATTATAAGCGAAAAGACACAATGACGAAAAAAGACACAATGATAAGCGAAAAGACACAATGACGAAAAAAGACACAATGATAAGTGAAAAGACACAATGACGAAAAAAGACACAATGATAAGCGAAAAGATACAATGACGAAAAAAGACACAATGATGTGTGAAAAGACACAATGGTGTGCGAAAAAAGACACAATGGTGTGCGAAAAGACACAATGACGTGATATTTATTTTAAATTTTATATAACAAAAATCATACTCATATTAAAGATAAAAAACGCTTGTTATTATGATGATTTTTTTTAAATATCATACGATAAAGTTATAAACGTTCTAAAATGATTGGGGTATTAACATGTGCATTGCATGTGGGGAGAGAAAATTTGTACAATTACCTTTATACCATTTTTCCATTGATCCTCACTTGACACATGTCAATTATTTATGGCTTTTCACACTTCTCATTTTTATTACCCTTTGTAGAATAACTTGACCCCCTATTATTATATAACTAAAATATGATAAAAACAACTAAATAATATATAATATATTATATAGAGTTTATTCTTATATATGTAAACAATAGTTAAAAATGTTAATAATTTAGTCAATTAATCAATAATAAATGAGCTGAGTCTTACGGGTCTCGAGCTTGAAAAACTACTCATGAACTAAACTCAAACAAAAATATGAAATGCAGGTGGATCTATTAACTCGTTTGCATTGCCCATACTTTGTGGATCTGCTTGGATATTGTGCTGATAACCAACACAAGCTTCTGGTATTTGAATACATGCCAAATGGTACTCTTTATGATCACCTCCACCCTATTGATGGTCGACCTCAATTATTAAGTTGGGGAATCCGAATGAGAATCGCACTCGATTGTGCACGAGCCCTCGAGTTCCTCCATGAGCATACCACGCCATCGATCATACACGCTGATTTCAAATCCACCAACATCTTGTTGAATGAAAACTTCAAAGGAAAAGTATCTGATTTTGGGTTGGCCAAGATTGGTTCGGACAAGCTCAATGGCTTGATATCGACCCGTGTTTTGGGAACTACTGGATATTTGGCACCCGAGTGAGTTGTTCGTCTTTTGAGTCGTGGGTTGTATTTTTTTAAACCGGTCTTTTGAGTCATTGGTTAAAACGGGTTCATATCAAAACATATACTTTTAACACGGGCCAAATAAGGTTGGGTTGGGCTGGCTTGAAACATTTAATATTTATAAAAATAGAAATTTTTTGTATTGTTGGTGTGTCAAATATGATGTTTGATGTGTCACATCATTTGTGTGACAATGGCGTAACCAGATTTGAGGTATTCATAGAGGTACTTATTTTTCTATTACTAAGACTGATTTACCTTTTACATTTTTAAAATTTTGACAATGGTAGGTATGCTTCAACTGGAAAACTTACAACTAAGTCAGATGTCTATAGCTACGGAGTTATTTTGCTAGAGCTTTTAACAGGACGCGTACCTATTGACACCAACCGCCCACCCAGGGAGCATGTCCTTGTCTCGTGGGTAAGTTGGTATATTATTCATTTAAATACGTGCTTCCACATTTTCAAAAAAAGCAAAAAGCCCATCTTTTTCCTTGCGCTTTATGCATCTTAAACTTGGTTGATCGCAGGCTCTTCCAAGATTAACGAATAGGGCTGCGGTTGTAGAGATGATTGATCCTAATCTACATGGTCAATTTTCAAGAAAGGACCTAATTCAGGTTAGTTTGGTTTTACTCGTGCTAAATTATGATAAAGTAGAGATGGTAAAATGGTAAAAGGTAGCTTCTTTTACATTAACTGGATCAACCCGCAACCTGTATAAAGAACATAACCCGGCTCATTTTCAACTTTACTTTCAAATTGGCCCGTTTGGCACAACACCTGTAAAACTGACCACAATAAGTAAAGAGATGATCAAATCAAAGTACTTTGTTTCAATTGCAGGTAGCCGCTATTGCAGCAATGTGCGTGCAAACCGCAGCTGATTATCGACCTTTGATGACAGATGTCATTCAGTCGTTGATTCCTATAGTGCACAGCATATCTTTTGGCTGCTCCACGGGTTCTTTCAGGTTTAGTAAACGAATTAGCCCAAGATCATAGGGCCACTTTGGTTGTTAATTTGTATTGTAGTTCATATATTCAGTTATATTCAAATTTCAATACATTAAACGATGCATTGACTAAACTAATCTAAATTACTCGATTCATTACAAAACTGATGTGGCATATTTTCTTGTACACAATAGCAACAGAGTGCGCGAATAAAGACATTAACTAGATTAAACTTCCTAATCACATTATTATTTTGGGTTTTCATGTTCTTTTTGATTATTTTCGGTACCAACTTTCTCCTTGTATTTTGCAAAAGCTGCTGAAAGAGCTGATTTAACGGTTAGATTTGGTTCCTTTTTATCGCGCTTGCTTGAACGCGTTATTTCCTTCTCGTCTTCTTTAGCTTCAGTTGGAGTGAATTGTTGTGCAGATGTTTCAACTGTTGAAGGTTGTTTAGGAACCGTGCGTTTAAATGGCTCGTGAAATGTGTCATACAAACGCTTTACCTGGTCAACAATAATTATTACAAGAACTGATTATTACTGAAAATAAATTAAACATAATAAAAATATAAAAATGCATACTTTACGCTCTCCAATGCCGGGACAATGAGCCAGGTCTTCCATTGAGGCATCCATAATATGAGACAGTGACTGAGAACAATGGTTAAAATGTCAACAAAACAAGATTATTATTATTTTTTCAAAGTTAGTTGTTTTAGCTAAAAATATATTATATAAAGTACCCCAAATGTAGAACCAAGAGTAACCACATCTGTCTTATTGACATGTCGAACTGATGTTAGCGCATGTGAAAGCTGCAAATGCATAATATTAGGACAGTAACAGATGTATAAAAATCAGGTAAAACCCCGTTAAAAATGTTGAATGAAAGTGAAAAAAAAAACACAAAATCGTACCCTTGATAAGTAGTCTGTATCCATTTGGCCTTGAATGAGGTCTGCAGACTTGTTTTCATAAACTTTTATTGTCTCCAAATACCGACCACATTCTTCCAAACTGAAACAATTAATATAAAGAGTTTGGTTAGTTCTCTAAATTTTTAACAAAATAAGATTCTCACAATGATTTTAGTTAGAATTGGGAATTTTCCCAAATGGGTTAAGTCACTCAAAAGTGCATTTTTAATTAATACAACTTACTAATAAGATTAACTAAAATAATACTATTGTAATACTGCTGTATAAAATTTAGATTTGTACATTTACATCATACCTCCAACCACACAAGAGGGTGCAGTCATGAAGTAGAGCTGTTCTTGTGACTTCTAACAGCGGTTTCACAACATCTTCCTAAAACATGAAACAAGAGTGTAAAAACAAATTAAAAGCCACTATACCGTCAAATAGGTATACACTCAAAATAATATAAATTGAATCACTATTATCCAATTTGAATGAAAATGTTATAAATCATAAATAATGGTTGAAAATACGTGAAAGTACAATGACCACTTCAACAACTTTTGCCAAATCAGGTTGCAATGTTGTCAGAAATAAACTATGCTATAATTTATACCGTAGTAATAAATCAAATATTCAGCTGCAGGTATACAGATCTTACAACATCAACATGGCATAGCACAACACGAAGCTTGAAGTTTTTTCCCAATTCCCTTATTCGGTAATATAAGTAATCCGGGTGAAGCAAATGATACCTAAGGCTGCATTTGAAACATCATAATGAATAAATAAGATTAAATAGAAGATAAAGTTCAAATCTTTCCAATAAATAATGTAAAAACAAGTGCATCCAGCTAATTACATACAAACCTTAGATAAAGAGCACATGAATTTTTCCCCAGCATGTAGTCACAAACAATATCTGAAAAAGTCCATTTAACATTTCTTATATGTTTGAGCAAAGGATTCCCCTTCTGCATAAAACATTGATAAAAATTAAGACAAGAAAAACGAACCTATAAAACAGAACAACTTTTTCATTTAAACTGCTTAATGAGATCAGCGATCTACTCAATCTTGAGTCTTGATCATACAAATATATTACTACTTTTCTTCATGAACAATTTATTAAACACATTAAATTGAAAGAGAAAACTAAAGAACTCTATACTCCATATATTCTGTTATTGGAGCATATAAACTACTTATATGCAGTGTTGAAAATGAATCCCAAGAACATGAACACAGAACTTGATCTCAACTAAGATCAACTCTTTCTATTCACTATAACTTTTGAAACACTAAGTGCATACCCCTAACCATCTATTTATATTAAATAACTCCTAAACATACTAGGACTCAAACTCCTAATATCAGTAATTCAAACAGCTTGCAAAACATTCAAAAACTAATAGTAAACAATTTAAACTTTCAAACCCATAACTAAACTCGTTCTAAATACCCCTTTAACTTTCACAGTCCTTCAAAAACGCCCGTTAACTTTCTTGATGACCCGTTTTAAGATTAACTTCTAATATGCATTATATGTAATGTAGGGCTGTAGACGAACCGAAGTAAACCAGACGAGACCTTGTTTGTGTTTGTTTGTTAAGCTTTTACCGTACAAACAGACATTTACCGAACGAAATTCTGTGTCCGTGTTCGTTTGCTAAAGAATTGCGCTTGTTCATGTCCATTCGTAAACGAACGTAACCAAACACAATGAACATATATTAATTTTGGAATGTTAATCATCACTAAATCACCCAAAAATCCCAAAGCGCATCACATAATACTAAAAAAAGCTTAACATAGTCATCATAAACATAATTATATCAAAATAGTAGCCCCTAGCAATAGTAAAAAACGTAAATGAACATTAACCAACGAACCTAAACAAACACATTACCGAAACAGTATTGAACGAAGGCAGCCTCTATTCATGTTCATGTTAGCACAATTATTAACATTTGGTTCATTTAAAGCCCTAACTAAGTATATGTAGTGTGTATGATAAAAGTATCTGACCTGTCTATTACTAACAAGTATCGAATTCCGATTGTTATTATTTGTAGAAGCCGAAGACGGAGGAGTTGAATTTTCCCTTTCCCTAAAACCATAAAAGAGAAAACCCTAATTTAAGAAAACCCTAATTTAAGAAAACCCTAATTTAAGAAAACCGAGATAAGAAATCAAATAAATCCGGTACTACCTTGAAATTGACGGCTGGGATTGAGGCGGAGCGTAAAACTCAGTGTTCTTAATGTAATTAAACGCTTGAGTGAAAGATGAAGGAGAATTGAAGAGAGATTGAACTGCTACTGGGGCTTTTGATTGAATTACTTGTTCGTACGAAGGGATTTTGATGACGAATGAATTTGAATTGTTATTGTTGTTTGGATTTTGATTATCGTTGTTTGCCATTTCCTTTTTATTTTTATGTCTTTCTTCCCTCCACAAATCATTCATTTTTATAGACGCCCTAAGATTATTCAGGTTTCGGGTTATATTTTGTTTTATCGAACCGGTATACCCAACGCGTATTTTAACAAAACCCGAAACCCAATAGGTAACTTCCCGATTAAAACCCGACGGGTTTGGAACGGACTTTCATAATCGGGTATGAATTTAGAAATACTTAAACCCGACCCATTGTCATACCTAGTTTTATGTTATAGGAATCCTACATGTTTGCCGACCCCAAATAAGATTCTGGTCACAAGTTGGAATGTGTATTTTAAAATTCATTGAAATGTCATATATAAAAACACCTGATGTGATTATTCGTTCAAACTCTGCAATAAACACACACGTTACCTAAAAAAATGTTAACTTAAATAGGCATAAAGCTAAACTGTATCAACAAATTGTGTAAACTAAAAAGAAAACGTCAAATCGTCATATTCACAATAGAGAAAATACATCATATATCTACATGCATGCGTACAAACAAAACAGCATATGGGAGGAAAACAACTATACTCTTTTTAACCCAATTACCAAACTAAATGTTGCATCCGGATTTTGGGTTCCAACTTAATCGGGTTCACGTTGTTCCCGTTCCGTCTTAATCGGGTTCGGGTTAATTCTGGTCGGGTTTCGATAAAATTGACACCCCTACTCAAACGTGTTTCTAACTACAAATCTCCCTCAATTTTAATCTTGTTCCTAATGAGTGTATTCGTATCCCACCCTCCTTAAACCATGCTATAAACAATAACTTACGAGGTTTTATAAACACTAACACTAAACTTAAGTGGTCATATGGAAAAGAACCATAGGTATGGAACTTGTTTTCTTTTAAAAAAAAATTCAAGTTTAATTTGAGATATCATAATAATGTATCTGTATAAAAAAAATTTATCAAATAATAATCAAGATTGATAATTGTATATAACAAGGGTTATGACCGTGTGATTGCATTCATGGAGGAAATGAGAGAGAGAGAGTATTAAGATTAAGATGAAGAAGATAAATGATAGAGATGCAATGAGAGAGAGAGTATACATGTGTGGCTGAGGAGAAGAGATGGAAACATAATGTGTGGCTGAGAAGAATGGGATTTCATAAATAGTGGATTCATGAAACTGATAATAAATTGGTTTTTAATATTTATATAATGATCGTTCAATTTAAACAATAACAGGAAACTTCATAACAACTTAACAATTTCAAAACTTAATAGTTATTTATAAATAAAAGGAAAAAAAATTACTTTATTGAAAAACAATAACTTGATTGCTAAAGTTTGAATGATGTGATTCTTGGTTTAAACTTTGTACAATATACATTCTATACCTGGGTTTATATTTGCTAGTCGAGGCGAGGCTTCAATGCAAATAGGGAACTCCAATGGGCAAACCCGAAAGCCAAAAATTTTGTACAACAATGGGATGGATGTTCGGGTATGGAAACCGTTTTAAATAATTTACGGTATGAAACATGTATAGTGTTAGATGATACTTAATTGGACCGATTACCAAAATATGCATGTCTGTTTACTAGCTGAAGAAACGTGGATCGACTTACTAGTAGACGATCAACTTTCCTCGGGTATGAGTATGCTATATCACCGATGGTTTTCCGGAGTATGAATTCTTCCACCTACAAAACGAGCAGCACCGTGAACTTACCCCTCAGAAAGGGACAGAGGGGTCCTCTTTGGGGTAACCGTCCGGTGTGAGAATAAGATATTGTAGGAGAAGATAATAATAATCTGAAAGTGAGTAAGGATTTAGAGTGTATTTTCTTGCTTACCTCCCACTGTGGAGGTGGTGTGGTATTTATAGTGTTAGGGTTTCCAATGATTGGGCTCAGACCCAATTAGGGCCTTTTTGGCCTCCTCCTATTGCTTCGCGCCACGTGTCCTTAGGACACCTGGTGCTTTTTCATTGATTATTCTCTAACCAAGGTATTTCACCTGACCCATGTGCAATCACGTGGTAGCACATGGGTTTTGCTGAGTTGTCTACCTTTCATTGGCAGCTGTCAACATCAGCATATTCTTTATTCCTTAAAGGATACCTTCTGGAAGGTTTTCTGATGAGCACAATCATGGTTGTCCTTATCCTGATTTGGATAAGGACGTGGTTGATTATGTGCATGTGTGATATGCGCCTATCCTGGGGATGCGCGAGGTCTTCTCTTTATTCTCACGCGCAGATGTTTCATGCGCAGATGTGATATGCGCAAGCATATGTAATATGCGTGAGCATATGTGATATGCGCCACGCGCAGATGCGCCACGCGCAGATGTGATATGCGTGAGCATATATGATGCGTGAGCATATGTGATATGCGCCACACGCAGATGCGCCACGCGCAGATGTGATATGCGTGAGCATATATGATGCGTGAGCATATGTGATACGCGTGAGCATATGTGATGCGTGAGCATATGTGATATGCGCCATGCGCATAGGTTTTGGCTTTGTGTCTTCATGACATCCTGATTTCAAGCCTCTTGTCTATATCTTGTGGGTTGACCCGCCCCGCTCGATGTTAAGGCGGGTGCATACCTCTTCAAGCCCCCCCCAATCTAATGTGTGTCTTGTCTCGCGCGAGCGAGGTAAGACAGATATTAGACTTAATAGTTTGCTCTTTAAATAGGGTTTGTCTTTTCTCTTTTTTTTTTTCTCATATGTGCGTTGCGCGAAATTCTATCCTTTTGGTTGAAATGAATCGTCCATGTACGTGGTTGGTTGGTGCTGACATGCGTCAGAGATGGAGACGTTATGTGTCAGACTTTTCGTGTGCTCGAGGTGCTACAGTGGCCTGTCATGTCTCCTCATATAGTGTCAGGAACACGTGTCGCGCTCATGTTGGCCTGCACCTGCGAGTGGGGGCGCGTGAACTCTGATCAGTACCTGTTTCTTTCTCTCTCCTGGGCCTATTAAAGCAAGCCTTCTGAGTGGTTTTTCTTCATCTTCATTGTTATTTCAGAGCTCTTTCTCCTTCAATTTTTATTCCGATTAAGAGCCTTTGTCTTTTGCTTCCAGATTTCTGTGCTTAAAGTAACCGCTGTTTGATTCACCTTTGTATGTCTGATAACCCAGACACCACAATTTCCCCCAGCAAAGGCCGTGTAAAATCATTGGTTATGTCCACTTTGAAGAAGACCGGCAAGGGTAAACGGGCTGCCGAGGCCTCGTCGGAGGAGGTGGGGAAGAGCAAAACAGTGAAGAGATGGGATGAGATTCCCAGCAAACTGAAACAGTCTGATTTCGACAATCTCATCGCCTCTCAGGGTTTTCTCCCTGAGTACAGCTGTCTGCTCCCGGCGGCCGGGCAAACGGCGGCAGATCCGCCCTCCGGCTATATCTCTTTATACTCCCACTTTTTCACTCACTGTAACCTTCGTCTCCCGATGACAAGGTTTATGGGTGCGCTGCTTCCATTTTATGGGATTCACATATCCCAAGTCCATCCTTGTGGACTAGTGCGCATGACTCATTTTGAGTTCATGTGCAAAGCTCAGCGCGAGGAGCCCACTCCTCGGCGCTTTCAATATTTTTACAAGCCAAAAATCCAAGATTCTTGGTTCTCATTCATACCGCGCAGTCAGAAGGTTAAGTGCTGCACTGTTTCCTTCAAAAGCCTTCATGACTGGTCTGAAAAAAATTTTTATATTAAGGCTGGTGTGATTCCCATCCGCATGACCATGCGCGCGATCACTTCTGCGCCCGCGGATGAGAATGTTCTTAAAAACCCAACTGGCACATGGGTTAACAAGTTGACTGCTGAACCATCCCCCGCCAAGAATATTTGCGAGGAGGCGCTGGTGGGGGTTGGTATGAGCAAGAGGTGGACCGACAGCGCGACTGAGCCTGTCATTCAAGTTGATGGCTTAGGTGAGTTATTAGCTCATTGCATTATTTCTGCGCGAATATAATTCGTTTTGCTGATATCATTTGTCTTGTATTATGCAGTAAGCAAGGAATACGTCCACGCCGCCTATGATGAGCATATGGAGGGTGGCTCTGTCGCGCTGGGCGCTGGGGAAGTTGCTTTCCCCGATCGCTTCGATGATATGTTCATCCCTGTTGATTTGGATTTTGCTTTGACAGCGATGCGCCTGGTAAGCCTTTGTACTTATGCTTATGCCTTTAGAATACCAAATTTGGTTAACATTTCTGTTGCACGTATTGTAGATGCGCTCGAGAACTATGAGCTGGAGCTTGCGGAAGAAGAGGTGGAGGAAGAAGCTGAGGCGCCACAACTCAAGCGCAAAGCTAAGGGCAAAACTGGCGCAGGGGCCAGTAAAAAACAGAAGAAAAATGATGCCCCTGTTGCCCAGGATCCTCCTACCCAAGCGAAGGGACTTGAGAAAACCAAGGGATTTACCTCCAAGTTTTCCTCGTCTTCTTTGCCTCGAGGTGTGGGCAATCCTCCTGTCCACACGAGGTATGGTGCTGCCACCTCATCTCTTCACGCGGCGGACAAGGAAAGCGGCGCTGCGCCTGCTGTTTCATCTTCTCCAACAGGTATACTTTGTTTATATTTTGTGGTTTTATGAGCGTGATTCCGATAGAGTTATTAATGAAGCTTTGCTCACTCAAATGTTTGTAGAGCCGGCGACTTTGGTGGCTCAACCTCAGGCGCAGCAAGGTACCGAGGCTGCGCCGAAGGTTGCTTTGAAGTCCCCTGTTTTACCCTTGAAGAGGGGGAAAATGGACTTCATGGCGATGCTCAATTCGCGGACGGCGGTGTGCCAAGGTATTTATTGCGCTTTGATTTTCTGATTTTTTCCTTTAGATCAAGTCATGAATCATTTCTCATTGTTGGTTTTTCATAAGAATTATAGCTGGCACACAAGCTGCTGGCGGCACTGCTGGCGCCGGCGCCATTAGTTCTGCTCCTGCTCCGACAAGCACTGAATCTCCTCTCATTGGGATTACTAAGGAGCAGGAGACTATTTTACGCGCTGATCTAGCGGCGTCAAGGCCTCCCTCACCTCCTCCTGCGCGCAGCCCTCCTCGCGAGACTGTTTTTGATTTTTCCAAGTCGCAGGAGAAAAGACCTGTTACAGAGGATGATGAGGAGGTCAATTTTGAAGATTCCGATGGTGGCCGCGCAAGCCCTGTAGCGCCACGAGATTTCGTGGCGCAGCCTTCTTCTCGTGGGGCTGGCGCTGACTTTTCTGCAGGCTCTCCGCAGGTATAAGTTTGTTTTTTCTCCGCTGTGCGGACTTCCAAATTAGTGTCTAGATAACTAAAACGTTTCTTTTGCGTTGCTTTGTGTTTGCAGGAAGCCGATCACATATACCGCCCGAGATGGAATATTACTGAGGATAGCTCATTTCAATCCATAGGCGTGTGTGAAGACTTCTGGGCTCACTCTGTGCCTCCGGCTGAAAGGAGGTTTCAGGAGGACCGCGCTCGCGTGGACTTGCTCAACGACCACCTTTTTGCTGGGTCTGCGTTCTTTGCTGCCTCCCAAGAGCTTCGCAATGATTATATAAAAGTGCGTGATGCCCTTGTGGAGGCCAAGCAAGAGGCTAAGATTTCTGCTTGGAATCTTTCTGACGCTCGAGAGAGAGCTGAGAAACTCCAAGCAGAACTTAGCGAGAACCGAGCAAGTGCCAACACTGCCTTTGTGAAGCGCGGGCATGAGCTGCAGGCTGCGCGGGAGAAGCTGCAGGCGGCAGAAGCGGATGCGGCCAGTTACGCGCGCCGAGCGCGTGACTTGGAGTTGGAGGCAGAGGCGCGTGATCAAACTCTTGTGCAGGCTATCACTGACAAATCTTTATTAGAGAGTGAGGTTGCGTGCCTGAAGAAAGAGCTCGAAGCTGCGCGAGCAGAAAAGGACGAAGCCTTGGCGGCAGCAGCGTCTGGACGAGAAGAGCTCGATGCTGCGCGAGCGGAAAGGAATGAGGCCTTGGCGGCAGCAGCGTCCGACAGAGAAGAGCTAAAACAGACCAAGGAAACTGTTGAGTTGTTAAACTCTCAGATTCCTGCTCTTGAGACGTCTGTTTCTTCCCTCGCGCAGGATCGCCAATGGCTAGTTTCACAGGGTATGACTTGTTGCGCTTATGCGATGAAATACTCAGACGAGTTTCAGACCCTTGTGATGGATTGCAATGCTGCGTCGCGCTTGGTGGGTCGAGCTTAAGGGTTTAAGGATGGCTATGAATATGGCATGTGAAGAAGAATCCATCCGACTACCCTTATCAGCTCGACGTTGTCTGCGCTGACATGGCCGAGGTGGGGGAGAAGTATATGAATACTCCCATTCCCATCCTTGAGCAGGTATTTTAACCTTAATGAGTTTATCTTGACTTATTTTCCTAATTTTTTGTACTCATACTTTTCCTTGTGACTTGCAGATAGCCGCGCTTGCTGACCAGCCCGATCTCGGCGCGCTATAGAAATTACTTGACGAGTGTGAAGGGACTGGTGGCAGCGATGATGGCGCGGGCAATGCTGCCTCTGCTAGCGGCTCTGGCATGGCCAAAGGACCTACTCCTGACACAATCGTGATAGAAGATGACTCCATTCAAGACGAACAGCTTGATTATGGTAAGTTTGGAGATGACGAGGAGCGGGCTGCGCCAGATGCTGAGGGAGGAGCTAATGATGAGGACGATGAAGAGGCCGATGTTGATATAGAGACTTGAAAAGCCCTTCATGTTTTTTTTTTGTTTGTAGTTTTTATCTCATCATTTTGTAAATTTGTAAACTTCTATGTTTTGGAATGAAATTTTGTTTTTCCCTTATTCGCATCTTGCGCATTCCCAATTCATCTCTTTATATTGCATGTTTATGCTTGTTGAATATAAGATATGCTTACACATTGAAACTTGGACAAGGCTGTAAGGAAATTATTTTATTTAATCCTTGACAATTGTCACATTTCAAGTTATTTTGCAATATTCTGAATATGCTGACACGTGCCTTGGCATTTCATTACTCCTCTTTTGCGCGACATTATCGCGCATTTATTATAGGGAATTATGAATGAGTTTTTTAGCCTTTACGTGTCAGTATGTGTTACTCTGATATCCATTACAATCCCATGCGCGACCTCGACCTGAGACCTTAACAACTATGTTTTGGCATGTGCTTTGCCTTAGCTGTGCTTAGGTATTTTTATGGTCGAGCTGCGCAGCATGTAGGATGGATGTTGTGAGTAATTTGAGCTAAGGCTCGTATTATTGGGCTAAGGCCCTGAGCTAAGGCTCATATTATTGGGCTAAGGCCCTGACGTTTTAGAGTTAAAACTCGTTAACGCGTTTGAGCTTGAAGCTCGCGCATGTATGTTTTACTTCTTTTTATTTTTAGTTTTGATGTCAATACAATGTTGTCATATTGCTCAAAATTAATAAAGGGAAGTGTGAAACATGTATGCAAAAGGTAATAGAACACACATTAAGAGAAAATAGCGCGTATCATTATTCATAATGGCTTAAAAAGCCTTGATTACAAACTTGACAATTTTTACATGAAACATTTTCTAAGCTGCGCTGCGTTCCATGTGCGCGGGATCTTCTTTCCATTTAAATCTTTTAAAGCGTATGCGCCTTTTCCCAATTCTTCCGAGACTTGATAAGGTCCCTCCCAGTTGGGGGACATCTTTCCCGGGGGTATCGCGCGACTAGCTTCATTGTTCCGAAGGACAAAATCATTCTTCTTGAAGTGGCATTCTTTCACGCGCTGATTGTAATATTTTTCTAGTTTTTTCTTGTATTTGGCTTCACTGATGATAGCCGCCTCTCTGCGCCCTTCAAGTAAGTTGAGATCCAACCTCCTTTCTTGCTCGTTGTCTTTTTTACTCATCATGAGCACCCTATAGGATGGGCATCCAATCTCTGCTGGAATCATGGCCTCCGTTCCATAGGTTAGGCTGAACGGGGACTCGCCATTGCTGGTTTTGCTTAATGTCCTGTGCGCCCACAGGACATTAGGTAGCTCCTCGACCCATGCATGGGATTCTCCCTCCAACCTTTTCTTCAGCCCATTCAGCAAGCTTTGGTTCGCGCGCTCCACTTGGCCATTCCCCTGAGGGTGGTATACTGAAGTGAAGACTTGGTTGATGCGCAATTCCTTGAGCCAACTGGATATCTTCCTGTCAGTGAATTGTTTGCCATTGTCGCTCACAATTTCCATTGGCAGGCCAAAACGGCATATGATGTGGCTCCAAATAAATTGCTTCATTGCCTCGGCTGTGATTTTTGCTAGTGGCTTGGCTTCAACCCATTTTGTGAAATAGTCTACTGCCACTACCAAAAACTTTACTCGCCCTTGCGCTTGTGGTAAGGGACCCACAATATCGATTGCCCATTTGTGAAAAGGCCATGCGGAGGTCACCGGAATCAAGTTGTTCTTTGGCCGCATGGTGTTTGGCGCATAGCTCTGACACGCTTTGCATTTTTGGATCTCTTTTAACGCGTCCAAGTACATGCCTGGCCAATAGTAACCTGCGTTCATTGCCTTGGCAACCACCATGCGCGGGCCAGCATGTATTCCACAGATTCCTTCGTGTATCTCTCTGATCACATAGCTTGCTTCCTCGGCATCCAGGCATTTCATGAGCGGCCCGAGATAAGAGCGTCGATATAACGTACCATCAAGCAGTTCGTAGTTCTGCGACTTGTGTCTTATCTTCCTCGCCTGTGCGCGATCGTCCGGTACCTTTCCCTCCTTCAAGAATTCCATTAATGGAGTTATCCATGATGAAGGTGTTGTATGAATTACAAGGACAGACTTCGCTCCCACCGACGGGTTGCTCATTACTTCCACCCTGACATCTTTGCCAAAGTGATCGAAGCTGGTTGATGCCATCTTGCTCAGCGCGTCGGCAGACTTGTTTTCACTGCGCGGAATATGTATGATTCTGAAGAAGTCAAATTGCTCGGTGAGTTTCTTCGCCTGCTCTAAATACAGAGGCATAGTGTTCTCCTTGGCATCATAAAGGCCATTGACATGTGCTGCTACCAAGTATGAATCGACATGAGCCTCTAGCTTTTTAACTCCGAACTTGTGCGCGATGCGCAGACCAGCCAGCAGGGCTTCATACTCAGCTTCATTGTTGGTGCTCTTGAAATCCAACCTGATTGCGTAAGTATACTCGTGATTTTCTGGATCCACCAGTTTGAGGCATGCGCCGGACCCTTCGTTGTTTGAAGCTCCATCAGTGAATAATCTCCAAACATTTTCTTCATTATTGGCTTGCAGAGGGTCTACTTCACGCTGAGCCTCTTCGACTTTTCCTTCAGGGATTTCTGCAATGAAATCAGCTAAAACTTGTCCCTTGATTGCTGGACGAGGTTTGTAGGTGATCGTGTGCTCCCCTAACTCCAGCGCCCATTTTGTCAGCCTTCCTGAGAGCGCGGGACGTCGCAAGACTTGCTGGATGTTGTAATCAGTCAGGACTTCAATGGGATGACCATTGAAATATCTATGAAGCTTGCGCGACGCATGTGTTAGTGGTAAAACTAACTTTTCTATGATGGTGTAGCGCGTCTCAGGATCTGTCAGCACCCGACTTACATAATAGATTGGTGTTTGGATTCCCTTGCGATCCACCAACAACACTGCGCCAATGGCGCGCTCTCCTGCTGACAGGTACAACGTTAGAGTTTCGCCAGGTAGTGGAGCTGTGAGCGCAGGCAGATTTATCAGACATTCTTTTATCTCACTGAAAGCTTGCTCGGCCTCAGGCGTCCACTTGAATTGGCTTTTCTTTAAGCAATTTCTCAATGTGTTAACGAATGGGGTAGATTTGCTTGCATGGTTCGCTAGGAACCTGTTAATTGATACCAATCTACCATTCAACTTTTGAACTTCTTTCATGGTGGATGGTGAGGGCATGTCAAGGATAGCCTCCACCTTCTCTGGGTTCACCTTGAAACCATCCTTGGTGACCATTACACCGAGAAATTTCCCTTCTTCGACGCCGAATGTGCATTTGCTCGGGTTGAGCTTCATGTTTACTTCCTTTAGGCGCCAAAGGGTTTCTTCGATGTCTTTGAGCATTTGTTTTTCCTCCCTGCTTTTAATCACCAAATCATCCACGTAGACTTCTAAGTTTCTTCCAATTTGCTCGTTGAAAACCGCATCCATGAGTCTTTGGTAAGTGGCTCCTGCATTCTTCAAACCAAAGGGCATTTTTGTGTAATAGAAAACACCCTTGTCAGTTCTGAAGGCAGTCTTGTCCTCATCTTGTAGCCATTTGAATTTGGTGATAGCCCTTATAGGCATCCAGGAAACATTTGAGCTTGAATGGCGCCACAGAGTCTACCTTCGCGTCAATGTTTGGGAGGGGGTAACAATCTTTTGGACACGCTTTGTTGAGGTCCTTGAAATCAATGCACATTCTCCATGACCCATTGCTCTTCTTTACCATCACAGGATTGGCTACCCATGTTTGGTATCGTATTGGGCGGATGATATTTGCGCGCAGTAGATCTTCTACTTGCTCATTCATGGCCCTTGCCTTCTCATCCCCCATGACTCTTTTCTTTTGAGCAATTGGCTCTACAGACTTGAATGTGTTGAGAGAATGCTGCGCTAGGTCTCGCGGAACCCCAGTCATATCAGAATGTTGCCACGCGAAGACCGATATATACGTTGTGAGCAATCTTTTCATTCTCACCCTTGTGTCATCTGATATCGTAGCTCCAATTGTGATTGTTTGTTCTGGGAATTTTGGGTTGAGAATCCATTCCTCTGGCGCGTTGTTTGCCATTGGAAGCTTCATTCTCCCTTCTCGCGGTATACTTGTTACTGCGCACAAATGATCTCGGTATACAAATGTTACACCTGTTGGTGTTGGGAACCCCAACGCGCCGTGCGCTGGTGACGGTATGGCGTTGAATTGGGCAATCGTTCCTCTACCCAAGATCATATTATGGCATGAAGTGGTGGGCAAGACCAAGAAGTTGACAATTTCAGCTCGCTTGTGTTTCTCATCCCCCA
The DNA here is from genome assembly GCF_021521415.1 of Bidens hawaiensis. Classification (NCBI taxonomy): domain Eukaryota; kingdom Viridiplantae; phylum Streptophyta; class Magnoliopsida; order Asterales; family Asteraceae; genus Bidens; species Bidens hawaiensis. Next base: position 285,793 of record NW_027491276.1, read on the forward strand.
TAGTTAGTTCGAATTGTATCTGACCTAGGGGGTGAATAATTTCATTTGAGACACCCGAGATTGGTGCATTCACAATTTCGAGCCTTGCTTGGTCTGCTGGATCCAACTTCCTGAAACATTGCTCATACATGATGTCTGATTCACTGCCGGTGTCCACCAGGACTTTTGACACCTCATAATGAGCGATGTGTGTAGTAATGACTAGAGGACTGCTGATAGACGGGCCTCCTCTGATTCTCGGGAAGATTACTTGTTGCTCGCGCCAATCCCCTTGGACTTGCGCGCTTCTCTTCCTCGATCTTTGCCCTTGCCTTCCTCCTTCAGCTACACAGATTCTTTTGAATTTTTTACTGGCTGAGGCTCCATCTGGTTGTTCATTCTCTGGTCTTGGGTTTTTCACCAGGTGAGCCAACTTGCCTGATTTCACATCTCTTTCAATCGCATCCTTCAAATGGTGGCATGCATCGGTGTTGTGCCCTGTGGACTTGTGAAACTCACAATACTTGCCACTGTTTGGTGGTCCCTTATGGAGTAATGGCTTGGGGCTTTTAAACTGGACATTCTCTGTGCTTAACACTTGCGAAGGCGTTTTGGTGAGGGGAGTCCATATTCTTGGTAGAGGTCTGTTAGGCTCTCTGCCGCCTTCCCTCTTGTCACCTTCTCCGCGATTACGAATGTCTTTTTGGGGCTGGGGTGAACTTGGTTGCGCTTGCTTTTCTGCGGGAGAATAACTGGTTTGTTGCAACCTAGACCATACAGAGTTTTGTTTGCCCCTCCTTTCATTGTTGCGTGGTGCTTCTGTTTGATGCCCTCTATCTCTTGCTCTGTCTTGGGCAATTTGTTTTTCATTTCGTGTGAAGACTCGCGATGCTTCCATAAGCTTAGCCCAAGTGGTTGGCATGCCATCTCTGCTCACAAGAGCTCTGCGGAGTAGATCACTGCGCGCACCTTGTATAAAGGCCACGCGCAAGAGTTGTTCAGTGATACCTCCAATTGCAAGAGGTTCCTGATTGAAACGAGTTATGTAATCTTCAATGGTTTCATCATTCCTGCGCACGCAGTGCATGATATCATCGAGGTCGCGCGTGTGTCTACGCTGCTGTACAAAGTGAGCCTGGAACTTCTCCAATAGCTCTTCGAACCCATCGATTTGTCCAGTCGGCAAGCTTTCGAACCAGACACGCGCTGCGCCCGTGAGGCAGCGAGCAAACATGTGACACCATGTTGGCATCGTCCAGCTTTCTAGGTTTCCAGTGTTGTAAAAACCTTGTAAGAAATCATCTGGATCTGTTTTACCATCGTACTTGCCTAGACCACTTGGCATCTTGGTTTTGTGTTGAATGGGAGCCTTCGCGATGCGCTCAGTGAATTTTGAATGCTTCACCAAGATGGCTGGCCTATATGGTGTGGTTACGTCCACTTGCCCTCTCGCTTGTGGGTTGTACGGTGTGTATAGATCCAGATCGGCTTTGGCTCCAGGCGCTATGTTCATGTGCGCGCGGAGCTGTGAACCTCTTGCATGAGTATCTCGCGTCTTCCTCATGCTGTGCACCTCTTCCTCATCACTAACATCAGCGTGTTCGGTGTGAACAGAGTGACCATCTTCCGGCGCGCGCCCCCTTTTTGTTGTTCCCTGAATGGTTTGTTTGTCAAATGCGAGCCTTTGTGTTAAGTCAGCTAACTTTTTGTGTTTGACCAGCTCATTGTAATTGTCCATTAAACGCCGTTGTTCGTTTATGAGCCATTCTTTAGGGTCATTGGTTTCAACTTCCGGACCCATTGGTCCTTTTTGTTTTGCACCAGTCATATTTTGGAACGTGAGATCGTCTGGAGGAGTTTCAGTCTGGCTATGAGGTGTTGTGATGAAGGGATAGTTACTGGTGGTGCGCGCAGTATCACGCGGCGCCCTCAGAAACTGCTGTCCCTCATTAACATCCTCAAGCTCATTATCCTCCAGAACTTGATCGCTGTTTCGAACACCGGAAACCATGGTGAAGATTTTCAGAGAGAACTGATGAGATAGTGGTTTTGTTGCCGTTGTAACAGGTGATAGCGCCAATGAAGAAACGTGGATCGACTTACTAGTAGACGATCAACTTTCCTCGGGTATGAGTATGCTATATCACCGATGGTTTTCCGGAGTATGAATTCTTCCACCTACAAAACGAGCAGCACCGTGAACTTACCCCTCAGAAAGGGACAGAGGGGTCCTCTTTGGGGTAACCCTCCGGTGTGAGAATAAGATATTGTAGGAGAAGATAATAATAATCTGAAAGTGAGTAAGGATTTAGAGTGTATTTTCTTGCTTACCTCCCACTGTGGAGGTGGTGTGGTATTTATAGTGTTAGGGTTTCCAATGATTGGGCTCAGACCCAATTAGGGCCTTTTTGGCCTCCTCCTATTGCTTCGCGCCACGTGTCCTTAGGACACCTGGTGCTTTTTCATTGATTATTCTCTGACCAAGGTATTTCACCTGACCCATGTGCAATCACGTGGTAGCACATGGGTTTTGCTGAGTTGTCTACCTTTCATTGGCAGCTGTCAACATCAGCATATTCTTTATTCCTTAAAGGATACCTTCTGGAAGGTTGTCTGATGAGCACAATCATGGTTGTCCTTATCCTGATTTGGATAAGGACGTGGTTGATTATGTGCATGTGTGATATGCGCCTATCCTAGGGATGCGCGAGGTCTTCTCTTTATTCTCACGCGCAGATGTTTCATGCGCAGATGTGATATGCGCAAGCATATGTAATATGCGTGAGCATATGTGATATGCGCCACGCGCAGACGCGCCACGCGCAGATGTGATATGCGTGAGCATATATGATGCGTGAGCATATGTGATATGCGCCACACGCAGATGCGCCACGCGCAGATGTGATATGCGTGAGCATATGTGATATGCGCCACACGCAGATGCGCCACGCGCAGATGTGATATGCGTGAGCATATATGATGCGTGAGCATATGTGATACGCGTGAGCATATGTGATACGCGTGAGCATATGTGATATGCGCCATGCGCATAGGTTTTGGCTTTGTGTCTTCATGACATCCTGATTTCAAGCCTCTTGTCTATATCTTGTGGGTTGACCCGCCCCGCTCGATGTTAAGGCGGGTGCATACCTCTTCACTAGCTATAATCTTATAACATTTTGTTTTTATTGTCCATTGTCTTTGGGTAATGCAATAATATACTAATACACTAACTTTGATTTTTTCTTTCGAAGGTGAATATTGACACAAACCTTGTGGTCAAGTGTGTTTGAACTTTAATGATGTGGAGTTATAGACAGTTTTAACAATCATTTAGAAGCAAAAGATTTAGGACCGTCTCAAAGCTAGCAACATGTTTCTGTACATGAACAAAAGAAAAACACGACTAGGATCCAAATTCAGTTTGTGGTATCTAGCGCGACTCTGATGTTTTAAGATGAAGCATTCTTCCTTGCAGCATAAACTCGATAAGCAGCTAACCCAACAACTGCAACCGCAGCTCCCACTGCAGTCATAAAAAACACGCATAAACATTTACAACCTAGGTCGTTATAATTGTATCATCGTTTTAAGAGCATTGTGGTCATTTTGTTCTTGTTGATAAAATTGATAAATGGAATGCTTTTATAACACAAGACATAATACCTGAAACGGCCGTTAGGGAACGATTAAGAAGCCTTTGATAATGTTTCCGAGTTTTTGCAGCTTCAGTTTCAGGAATACTCAAATGCGGGTGAGATGCAGCTTTCACAATTTTCCTAAAAACGTAATTGAACTCTCCCAACCTTGTGCTTATCGGTATAGGAGCCTCCAATCCCATATCTTGGCTCACCTAAGAAAACGAACATTATTTCATATATTATTTAATTTGTTAACTTGAAATGTATATGAAATTGTGAAATCATGGATGAGCTCGTGCTTTAGAAACAAAGCTCGAAACGAGGCGAGCTGAGCTCGATCTCTAGTAGGTCCTTTACACCCCTAGACAGCCACCCCCTTAAAGGTTAACGGGCCAAACAGGTTGAAAGTTGCACCAAGTTACTACTTTATAGAATAATATTAATTATTCATGTTTATTACTAATAATGATGTGTAGTTGTATACCCTTGTTGAATCTTGTATTGCGGTTGTACTAGATTCGAGGTCGTCTTTAGCTGCGACAATAACGCAAGGAACCTCATAACCCGTGGTTTCCCCATGCCTCGCAACTTCAACAAGTAACTTTTTTGCTCGTATCCATAAAGGCTCCATCCAGCTACAAATTGACCATGAAAATGTTTTGATATTTCTAATAGAACAAAATCCAGATGATCAAACATACCTGTCATGAATAACAACCGCTACGTCACATGCTGCCAAAGCATCTTGATGACTCACCAAGTTTTTAACTGCGTCTTCAGGTATCTCTCTTAAAATCAAAGTTTTTTGTGTTCCCTGTAAGAAGTCGAATAAAAATACAAATTAACAAAAATATGTAGAGGTGGCAAAACTGGCGGGTTAGGTAACGGGTCAACAGTCAAAATAATGTGTCGTTTTTGTAAACGGGCTGAACGCTGGAGGATTGGGTTAACCAGAAAACACTTTTTACAAAATATTGAAATTATTGTAAATCATTAGTTTCAATATGACTAAAATAATAATATTTTCAAAAAAGCAAACTAAGTTTCTGCATAAAACGATATGAAGCAAAAGAAGCATGTAATCATCAAAGATTTGAGTTGTATAACATGATGCTTACAATAAATGTACTTACATCAGACTGATCAACAATATTAACTGCATATCGATCCTCTGTCGTTGGCGTGTATACTTCAGAAAATGGCCTGCAGTTCAAACAATTAAAAAGAGAACATCATGAAAACTAGTAGGCAGAAAATAACCTTTTTAATATAATATTCAATAAGTGAAAAAGATTTTATTTTAGAAATATATGTGTGTGTGTGTGTGTGAATATGTAATTTATTAAATTAGTTATAAATCATGAAATAATAAATTGCATAGTCATTTAAGATATAAGTATAACCAACACTAATCAAAGAATGTAAAATAAAAAAAAGTGTCTTGGGTCAACGGCACCCACCACATTGACATGTAAAAAAACTACCAGTATTGACCAACCCGACCCCGCCCATTTTGCCATCTCTTAAAAAACTTATCTAGTTTAGATGAAAGACCTTCTAACAAAAGAATGCAAAAATGAGGATTTTCCGGCCTCTTTTGGTCCAAAAACAAAGCACTGGAAGACATTTCGGTCAGAGGTTCGCTTCTTTCGGTCAATACGTCTTTGCTGAGTAACTCTTACAGCAGAAGCAAGATCACCAGCATATCCAATGTATATCAGGTTCTCAACAGCAAGAACTGGATCTAACACTGTCATTAAAGCCCACTGCACCCCACAAAAAAAATTAAAAATACGTATAAATACATAAATATTTATAACTGCATTCATATATACATACCTCCGACAAAAATCCATTGAGTGATAATCCTCCTAATGCGTTTTTTTCTGCAGCATTTGCATATGGAGCTTCATTCCAAGGACTGTAATGTAAAATAGCAAATTTTAAATGAAATTAATACACATAAAAGGAGGAAAAAGAAAATAATAGCTATAATAATTATGGGAAAAGTTGCAGTACTTTTCTGGTGCAGTAGAGAAAAGGTCATCAAGCTCAAGTGCATTGAGAGCATCATCCTGACCAAAAGACGAGCGGAGAGAATTTCAATTAATTAAAAATTAAAATATTTGAACAAAGAAGGTTTGAAAATTTAGAAATGCCAATTCGGTGAAACCATAGATTCAACTTCTAAAAGCTCAACAAAATTGCCATGAAACAGAATAAGCTTGGGATGTGCAACAAAACAAAATAACCGACATAACTTAACTGAAACAACCAAACCTAACAAAACCCAACGGTTGGTTTTGTGTTTTTTCAAAAACCGAATTTCCAGTTCGGTTTTGGATTTGCATATACCTAAAACCGAAAAAACGGAACCTAACTCGAAAAAATAGGTTTTTTTTATTTAATTTTATTTAATTTATCGATTCTAATTTTATTGTTGATTTTATTGTTGAGCGTTTCAATTTACAAGAAGCTTATAGATGGTGCACCCAAATTACTTTTAGGCCCAAATGTGTACTAATCAATTAATTATTTGTTAGCAAAAAAAAAAATTGGGCCCGAATTTATTATTTTGGACCATTTTCTCAAACCAAAATTCCAAGCCCAAATGACAAAACTAGAAAATAGAAATTAACCCACTATGAAAACCCAAAAACCAACTATCAGTTTTTGGTTCGATTTGAGCCCATAACAGGCCCATGCACACAACTAGAATAAGCAATTAAATCTATATTTGAGAACTTAAATCTAGAAAGAAAAAGAAATAAGTCAAACATACACCATCAAAGTCAAACAAGGTAAAAAGCCCTCTGAGAAATTCCACAGCTTCACTTGTCAACTCAACAGTCTACAAGCATACAAAAAACAATAATATCCCGGATTAATATCGATTCACTTGACATTAAATCAGTTACCATCATCTTCTATACCAATATCAGACCACAAAAAATACAATAATAATTACCTGATCTGGAGTCTTTTTAATTGGAGGCAAAAGCTGATCGCCGGCAAGTCTAATGTCATTATTGTAACCAAATTTCCTTAGAACAGTCCATGTCGTCTCTAAACGCCCCTTTTCAATAAATAATGAATGAAGAAAAAGAAAGCCGGATAATGTTAGACCGCTGTCATTGACACCTTCAGGCAGTTTTTCTTGCACTACTCTTTTTACTTCCACTATTTCTGAGGGATGCAATGGTGCACTAAAGCATTTGACCTATTCAAAATCATAAAATTAAACTCTTTAATTCACGTTCTACAAATTTCCAATGTATAAGAAACAATATACACTCCAAATGCATTTATCTCTAATGGGTCAAACAAGTAAATTTAAAAAAAAAAAAAAACTTAAAAGATAACTGGTTAGAAGCTCACCCAAATTGTATTTAAATGCATAAATCCTCCTAATTCATCATTATTTTTCAAAATATTGAGTTAGAAGCTCACCAAAATTATCCACTTTGACCGTGGACCAAACTGTCTGACCCACCCATGAAAAGTACAAGTGGTTAAATTTAAGTAAGACCGAGAAATGAAACCTGGAAATCATTCAACTCTGCATCACTTAGGGTACCATCTCTATCGTGATCAGAGAGAATAAATATCCTCTTTAAAGCCCTCACACATCGTGGTTTTAACATTTGTGTCTCCTGGTCAAATAGTGGGGCTGTTGGATGAATTACTGCCTTCTGGGCGTAGTAAAAAACCTCTGGGATCTGAAGTATATTTCAAAAACATCAAAATTCAAAATTTCAGTAATAGAAAATATTATAATGAGTGTGGAGATTTCTTTATACTGCAAATAAAAGCTTAGAAATTTCAAGAAACAGAACATTACCTGAATATTTTTGAATGCTGAAGATTCAATACAAGTTTCAATCTCACGAAACTGTTGCATTATCGGTGACATCACCTGCTCCAAACTAATTGCATGTTGTTCGTCCCTTGAATCCATCTTACAACCAGCCACTATAACAGGAACTTTCACCTGCACATGTGTATATACATCTCAGATTCAATAATAGCATAATCATAATTCTTGGTTTATAAATGGTTATTGATCAATGAAAGGAGGGTAACGTATGCTTGTAGTTCTTATTATCAAATATATGGCTCATTCATTGCATAGATGAAACCATCAAGAATAAACCAAATAGAAAGTATACCTCTAATCTTCTAAGTTCAGGAAGCCAAAACGTACTCAACCGATCAAGTGTTGAAGGCTGATCACACGCATATGTAAGAACTACTGCATCAGCTCTTTTTAGTTCATCTTCAAGCTTGCCTCTTTCCTCCAAACTGAAATTAATATATTCATCACCAACACATTCAGTTTCATGTTTCAAACTTCCCAATTTTTTTACATCAAATAGATATATTCTTCTTATTGTAAAACAATCTCTAACTAGGGAGTGCTTTCTGTTACTCAGTTTCTAGTGCTTTGGTGACCTAATCATCTTATTCTCTAAGGGTAAAAATTACTTATATACCATTAATTCAACCTAATATATACCATATTAGCACGAATGCCCCGTTACATGACAGGATAACTGGCGTTGCTTTTAATCCAACCTGTGTAGTACAGATTATTAAAAAAATAATAAAATTTATGTCATTAAATACGGATTAATAAATAAAATTAATAAAACATATGTCATTAAACATAGAATGTAGTGAATGGTATGTAGGGCTAGTGACTAAAAGACCATTTTAACCCTTCAAAATTATTTAAAGTAAATGCATTAAACCATATGAACAAAAGGTTGTAAAACTCTTAAAATAAAAAAAAACCTGCCCTTCTCATTCATATAGATATCATATGAGAAAATAAAAAAAACTGCCCTTCTCATTCATATAGATATCATATGAGGGCAAAAAGGTAATTTTACACAATGATAAACTTTTAAAAATACGATACAATCATAAATCTTAGACTATCTCATTCACAAACCAACCCAACCCAATCTTAAATTAAAATAATTTCTCTCTCTTCCACCTACCCAACCCAACCAAACTTTCCACACTCATTAGGCTCCCCGTAATGGGGCGACAATTTGCCCAAATTGGGGCGATAATTGGAGAAAACACCCCAACTCCCAGTCGATAGGTGGGGCGACAAGTGGGGGGCGATGAATATTTGTCTCCGGATTTATGTTTTGTCTATTATTATTTTATTATGTGTGTGTGGGTGGGTTGGGGAGGCCTACAACACCATTACACCCCTGAAAACAAAAACGCACTATTTGATGATTGGGCGCCATACAGTGCAAGTCACCCCATTTTGTAGCCCCTCCACTCCACTTAGCCTTAGCAACCCAATCTTCACTATTTTTTATTAAATAAATATAGTTTTTTATTACAATCGACTAGAAATATAAAAAATAATTTCTTTATTTAAAAATAAAGATTATATATTTAATTTAAAAATATGAACCAATAGAAAGTTGACAAGCGTCGATACAAATCGTAATGATTAATATTAATTATTTTATATTAAAAACATATATTATTTAATAAAATTTATACCGGACAAGAAAAAACATAAGACTACGTTTTTAGATATTTTAAAAACTAACTGTTAAAAAATTATTAGAGAAAAACAATATTAGTGTATTAAAACTAATTACAGTAGCGTGAAAGAAAAAAGAAAAAATCATGTTATGAAAGAAAGAGAGCAGAATAATAATAATAATACCTGGAAGATGTATCAATGATGGTAACGGGAACACGGTCAGGGTAGATATCCTCGGGCAGGCGGGTAGGTGGCAACACCGGAGGAAGCTTGGTCGGAAAAGACTCAGTTGCCGCCGTTATTATCAAGCTGGACTTGCCGGTACCACGGTCACCGGCAACTACGATTCGAACACCTGTTGTCGATTTCGCCATTGATATTGATTAATTAACAAAACAAAAACCCCTAATAGGAGTTGTAAACAAACAAAGGGTTTTGGTTTTGGTTTTGGTTTTAAATTTGATTGATGAGGGTTCAACCAAGATTTTATTTTATTCTATATATGGAGTATATATTTATGTCTGTCATTTCCTTAAATAATAATAATAATAAATATTACTTGTATATAATAGGATTTGATTTTTCAAATATTTTTTCTTGAAAGAAAAGTTAGGTCCAACATTTTTTTGTTGGCTTCTCTTCTAAGTATGTCAAATACGTTTTTGTTTTTTTAAAAAAACAAAAAGAAATAGAAAACATGTTACAAATTACATAAAAGTTACATAACAAAGATTAGGTATTTTATAATATTTTGGTTGAAATCTTAATCTACTAATTTTGGGCTTCACGTATATGTTTAAAGGGGTTTTTTTGAAAATAAATTGTTTTATTTGATGGCTACTACTTGATCGCATCTCGACTAAACAGGCGTTGTCAACAAGAGGGTGATTTTTGATAATCTACAATGTGTGCTTTATGGAACATTTAAAGAAACATCTCGAACACCTTATGATGAGATTATCTTCAAAACAGTATCTCTAAGGTTATGCGTAGTTGAGGGGCTATAAATGGGGGCGAATTGTGACACGTGGCACCCAGTCAGCAAATGTGTGAATTTGATTTTGGTGTGTAATGGTGTAGGGGCTACAAGTTGGGCCCACAGTGTCTTTTTTTATTATTTTTTTATAATTAAACTAAACAAATAAAAATCAAATTTATTTAAATAATTAAATAAAAATGCATTAAAATTAAAAAGAAATACAAAAAAAACATAACTAAACAAAATACATAACTAAAAATATAAAAAAAACATAACTAAAGAAAAAAAAATTAAAAACATAACTAAAAAACATACTAATATCCGTAATATTCGTGCATTTTTTCACGTCGTCGTTGAAGCAATAGCTGTTTCCTCGTGAAACCCCTCCGCTTTGAGGGATTCGTAGTCTTCTTTCATTTGACGTAATTCCAACGTCTGGTTCAGCTTTTCTTGTTGTTTGTTGGATGCTCAAAGGTCGTTTCCTATTTTCGTGGCATTTGTTTCCAAACGACCAACCAACTCGTTTATTTCATCGGGCGACGTATTGAATCGTGTTGACGACGAACCTTCCCCCCTTATTTTTTCTCGATCTCCCGCGTGGTCGAGGCAACTCCTCTACTTCTTCTTCGTCGGCTATATTAACATCATCGGCTAAATTAATCGTGTCGTCCAGGAAGAAGCTACGAGCATCGGAGGGTGTGTTTGGTGTGCTCGGATTTGTCGACGATGATGTCTTCGACCTTTTTGAAGGCCGAGATGAGCCGTTCGTCGGGCGACCGGAACGGTTAGTGTCCCGTTCCATTTCGCGCAGCCGCGTAGTTTTTCCCAACAATTCAAATACTTGAACGGTTTCCCAGGCCGCTCAAAAGTTTGGCCCTGAGCTCGAAAGTCACTCAAGGCTTGAGTTATAATGTCGACGTCGTTATGCCCGCTACGCCAGCCGGACCCCTGCAACCGGTTAATTATCCCGGCAAATTTTGACAATCGGCGTTAAGCCCCTTCCAGTGGGCAAACCGCTTCTTTTCCCCGGTAGTCTTCGGGTTTATTGGTTATCGTAAGCCAAGCTTCAAAGACTTTCTTCTAAAACTCCCCGGTGACTTGAAAGTTAGCTACAAATTAAAATTATTTGTCACAATTAGTATACATTTTAGTAAACACTAAATACATTTTTAATAAATACTTAATATTAAAAAACTTACCGACGTTGGGATCTTCCGAAATGACGATCCAAGCCCTTGCGAGGGCCACCTCCTCCTCCTCGCTCCAATGCTTGTATGGATCACGTTGCGCCATCGGCTCCCTCGGCTATTTCTTTTTGTGTTTACGGGTCGCCTTTTTGCTTGAACTGGAGGCCCGTGCGTTTGCGTCTCCGGCACCATCACCGGCTCCGACTCCGGTGGTGTAGACCCGAACATCGGCATTGTGTTTTGCGGGCTGAGATAGTTGGCGTACATGTTTAGGTTCGGGTCGGAAAATTGAAACGGATAGCTCGGTTGGTTTCGGTTCATCGGGTTCCATTGTAAGTTCGGTTGGTTCGGTTGGCTCGGTTGCGAACCATACGTTTGACCAAAAGCAGGGAATTGGTAGTTCAGTTGGTTCGGGTTGTTTCTAGGATTCATTTTGCTAATTTTTTATAAGAATTTGGATATGAATTGTGTATAAAATGTAAGAATTCGGGTTGTAAGAATTTATATATATATAGGTATTGGATCATTTCAGAAGTATTTTTAGAGCGAGAAATGCGAGAAATAAATATAACCAATCACAATTTATTTTTTTCTTTTTGAATTATTTTATTTTAAGGGCATCTTAGTAAAAAGTGATTGTTTATATTGTTAGTAACTAACTATAATTTGGGGTAAGTTACATTCTAACTTTTAGCACTATTATTTGTCACTTATATTTTTCCAAAGTATGAATAGATTGCATCTGATTCTCTTTTGAATAACTTTCTTTTTCTTTTGAATGGTAGGCTGCATCGAATTCTAACCAACCTTCTTTTTTTTAATTCATTTAAACCCAAATTATTTGATTCTATTATTTACTTTATTTCTATTCAACCAATATATTTGATCGTAAAAAATCAATTTCATTTCTTCTGTTTGCACCCATTAATGAAAATCTATAACAAACCTATATACATCATGTAAGATGAAAACATGTTTCCTTTTCTTCTATATACCTAAACTGGTGGATCAATAAATAATCCATACACACTATCATAATTAATCGCTACACAACAAACTATTGTACCTACATAATAAATAGTCACATGCATAACAGTCAACAATAAGATACCATAAAAAATATAAGTAATTCATAAAAAATTAATAATTACTCCCTACACAACAAACTATTGATTCTATATACACAAGATTTCTTAAACAAACAGAATGGTTAAAATCAGGTAAAAACCATAAAATAAAGTACGCCATTTATCCTACTATTCCTTGATCAACCAAACCTTCAATCCGAACTTAGAGCCCCCCTAATATGTGATTTCTTTGTATTTATTTTTTATAACAGAATCATGGCCACAGATTTTGGTAAACGCCACATGTTTTTTAATGTCATTCTAGTCACATCACCATTTGGTGTGTGCTTAATATTGTTTTTTATCAACCAAAACTCTCTTGAGATTGTGAAGTCTTTAAAAGCCAAATATCTCTTGGCCTGTTTAAAAAAACAAAATTAAAAACAAATTAATAATAATCCAAAACTAGCTTTCTATTTATTTTTTCAATATCAAACATCAAACAACCTTCTTAAAAAAACATAAACTCTGACGAAACATAAACCTACATAGAGCATAATATTCCTACACAATCCAAATTTATCTTTCTAGACTCTGCATCATTATCTTGTGTTCCACATTTTAATTTTAACCATTTTGGTGTTAACAAACACAATGCATCAGCCTTTCAAATGATCAATAGTCCTTAGTAACTCACAAAATAGTCCCTCTTCACAAAATTACACAATATATTTTCAATCGGTTATGTAGCGAATGAAATAAACTACTTAACAAATATGTAAATTTAGGGGTATTACCAGTTAGTGACGTATCACTAATATATTAAATAAAACCCTCTACAGTGAACAAAATACATACACAACAATTCACTATTTCATAACTATATAGCAACATAATATTTACTCCAAAACCAAACAAAAACCTTCAAATAAGTCTACATAGATCATACTAAAAGTTTTGAACCTAACATAATACAACTAACCTTCACAGAAAACAATCTACATATGACCAAAATAAGCATAAACAATTAACAACCCAGATACACAAAAATCTTAGTAAATATACACAATTAACAACATGTATACACAACAATCATTGGCCCCTACACAATAACAAATTACTTTCTAATCGACCCATTAACTCTAAACAGAAAACAAACTACATACACCCTACACAAGCAAAAAGCCTACACAATAAACAATCTACCCATTGCCTAAATGAGCATACACAACAAACAAAACACGTACACAAGTAGCCTAGTGAACCTACACAACAAACAACATGCATACACAATACCATAGTCGCCCCTACAGGGTAACAAGTTACTTACAGAGTTACAGAACATGCTCATTAACCCTACACAGAACACAAATTGCCCACACCCCTACACATGCAACAAGCCTACACAAAAAATAATATAGACATTGCCTAAATAAGAATACACAATAAACAAACCACATACACAATAATTAGTAAACCTACACAGTAGACAGCCTGCATACACAACAACCACAATCGCCCCTGCACTATAACAAAATACTTACACAACAAGCCAGTTAACCCTACACATATTATAACTGCATACACCCCTACACAAGTAACAAGCCTACACAAAAAAAATCTACACATTATCTAAATAAGCATACACAATAAACAAACCACATACAAAAGAAGCTCTAAAATCGATTTCATATATATATAAACCCTATTTTTGTTCAAACAATCGTCCCTCCATAAATAAACACAATGAATAATAATGAATGAATGTAACTATTTTATCTAAGATGATGTGAGATATAGGTTAAAACAACATAGAAAAGTTGAGATACCTTGATTCATAAAAGTCGAAATCCCCAATTTTGCAATACACGAATGACAGTTGATAGTGTCGACCAAACCCTACCTTGTAACCTAGCGCGTGATACAAACTATTACAAATTGAAGATTTTGTGAATAAGAATTCATAGCAAGATGATTTTGGCATGCTATCCTTTGTTAATTTATTATTAAAGCATAAAAAAGGGGGAACGGCAGAATGGATGGAGATCTGATTTAATTATCCTAAACCCAAAAGACACACATACCCTTTCCAGTGAAAACATATTAATTTTCTGTCCTTGTAATTACCACTTTGCCACTTCTATTGTGTACCCTTGATTAAACATAATCAATGGTTAAGATCTACTTCTTGCACTTCTCGCTATAATATCACTTCTCGCAAGATCCGTCCCCTATATATATATATATATTGTTTAAATTAATTATTATTATTTTTTACATTTGACCGTTGTCAACGGTCATTTAAATATAATATTATTATTTTCTAAATCATCAGGCGACAAATACAACCCGCCCCTTTTCGCCCAATTATCGTCGGGGGGGGGGGGGGTGTTCTAGCCCCTTCATGCCCAATTCTCGCCCGAGCCCACGCCCACTACACATGGCCTAAGTGGGTGTGATCTATTATATACATGATTGGGTCCAATTATCTAAACGGATGAATTTTGACACTTTAGAGGAGATTCTTGATTTCCGAAAAAGAGCATAAAGAATAAAGAGGAATATTACGTGGTTCAGTCTATCTCAATGATGAATGATTTGGATAGATGGAAACAACGTCATTTTCAATAATGTATATTTTCAAATGTCCAAAATAGTCAACGCCATCAAGTATGCTTCTTTCTTGTGGGTGAAATAACGTTGCAAGAGACTAAGCCTTGAATGGGAAAAATGGTGCAAGTTTAACTTTATTAATTGTGTTTTTATACTTGGTTACATTTTTTATTTGCTTGTATGTTTGGGTTTGTTGCTGATTGCTAATTGCCATTTTCCTTTAAATATAATTGGTCTTTCAAAAAAAAATAATATTTTAAAGTATGTGGAATTCTTAATTCTCCACGGCCTTCCTTCACACATGTGGTTTACACGTAGGTGGTTAGCAATGTTCCATAACGTGGTTTTTTGTCACATCGGACTATGCGCGATTTTCACGTCCCACGTTACTTAGCAATATGGTCAATCAACTTTCCATCGTTACCTGGTTTATTTTGAAGCGAAAATTTCTTTCTTATTAGTTCTAACAATCTAACTCAGCTGAAATCGAGCAAAACAAGTCGAGTCAACTTGAGTCATTTTTAAAAAAACCGAGTCAAGCTTAAGTTTTGGGCTCGGTTTAAAAGTCAACCTGAGGCTGACTTGTCTTGTGACCAACCCTCTATAATCACACCTTATGGTTAAATTTAAACAATGTTTATATCGACTAAAATTAAAAAAAAAAAAAAAGCGTCACACTTTAGTTTCCTTAGTGATGCATCTCTTGCATCCGAATAGTTCCATCTCATAATGTTGAAGAGGATTTTTCGTCACACGAGGCTTTGAGTAGATTCACCATGAATATTAAGTAAAGAAGAAGACGGCCTCACTTCGTCTTGCTCGGCTAGTGCCAAATCATGAACAACTCGATACAAGGGTTTAAGACCTCACAAGCCAATCAAAATGTACAATTGATACTTATTAAGTAAAGCTTAGGCTCAAGCTCAGCCCGGTATGAGCTTTTATCAAGCCGATGTTAAGAGTAATTCACGAATGGCCATTACAATCATGCTCCTTCAACTTTCAAATGTCGTTCATCAAGGGGAAAAAATCAAAACTCAACTCAAGATGCGGCTGCACTTGCATAACGTCAAATGATAATGTCAATAAATTAATCAGTATTCCAAAACAATGTACGAAATAGAACATTTTCATAGCAATATAGATCTGGTTTTGACCTTCCAATGTCTTCAACAGTAAGTCAGTATCATGGTTGAGTACAAACTAAAAAGATCATGTGGTCTATAAAAAACACAGGCACTAATCGATAAATACATAAGCGTAAAACCGAGCATTCATCTTAATCTTTATTTTATAAGCCAATACGACAAATCGGGTTGCTCTTAATTAGACCGAGGTCCACCTACAAAAAAGAAAAAAGTCGTGTCAAATTATGTTTTGTAATTTTTGGATTATGTTTTAATGGTTTGAAACATATTGATGTGGCGGTTTAAACTTTAAAGCAATATACCTTGTGCCCGAAGAGATCTCTGATGTTATTGATGCCATAAAGTATCATAGTTGGCCTATAAGGATATCAGTTCCAAAAATATTTTAAAAAAAACCATTGATTAGGTCTAATTAATAGTTAAAAATATGAACATACTTACCGTTCAAGAGACAGGCCCCAAGCAATAACGCTAACATCTTCCGGAAGTCCCATAGGAAGTAACATTTCAGGTCGAAACATTCCAGAATTTCCTACTTCAACCCATTTCTTAAGACCTTCATGATATCTGCCACATTAGATAGTACATATGTGACATGTTATACCAACATGCTAAAAAGTCAAAACGGTTGGAAATCAAACAAAAATAAAAACCGACCCGAATATTTCCATGCTTGGTTCAGTGTATGGATTGTAAGCAGGCTTGAAACGCAAGTTGGACATTCCTGGAATAAAAGATGGAATGAGATAATATTATATTATTTCATTTGTTTTACTTACGGTAAATTACGGTAGTGCTCCTTAACATGAAGATTAATGTTTACCCAAACGTGAGAAGAAATCATGCAGCACACCCTGTAGGTCCCCAAGACTTAGCCCACGGTCACATATTAGCCCTGAACCAATAGTGGTAAACATTTAAACAAAAATAAATTGAACAGCGACTTTCAATTGAATCTGTCAGAGTTAAACATAAAAAAACACATCATAGTTTAACTTTTTTAATCAACTATTTACAAAGTGTTTTTCAAACATTTTCTAGAAGTACAAACTTCCTGAAAACAACGTAATTTTTTTCCAACAGGAGATACGCATGTGCGTTTTTTATAGAACTATTATTATCAACTAAAAGTCAGTTTTAACTTTTAAAATGTCAACTTTTTAATTTTTCAGTAGCAGTAGATATTTCGTTGTATAAAAAATGTACAGAGACAAGTTTACCTTCTATTTGATGGAACTCAGCAAGATGGGTCCGGTCAACAGCCTCATTTCTGAAAACCCGATCAATACTATAGTACCTTTTTGCTTCAAAAGGTTTCTGCAAATTTTATAAGTTCAGCAGTTGATAGATTCATATGCAGTAATGCAGCCAAACAAATCATTTTTCCGCTCAAGGATAAGGCTGCTCAAAGAGCTTGAGCTTGAGGCTTGCTCGGACAATAAACGAGCCTAGCCCAAGCCAAGGTCGGCTCGTTGCTTTTGTGTGTGTGTGTTTGTAACTTTGTAAACATATGGCATTTTTATAGTGAAAAAATTAATATATATATATATATATATATATATATATATATATATATATATATATATATATATATATATATATTGAAAATTCAAATTTCGCTCGTTTAAAAGTAAAGGACAAATTTTATATATATAAACTATAACCCAAATTTAATATATATAAATTTTGAATTCTGTAATTTATAAATTCTGCTTAATATGTATGTTACATATACTATTTTCAGCTTTTATATACACATCATCATCATCATCATCGTACTCAGTATATCCCACCAATAGCAATGCTATGGTAGGGTCTGAGGAGGGTAAGAATACACAAATATGTGTAAAAATATGTCTCATTAAAAATACAAAATTTTAAAAAAATTTTATATACACAAATATGTGTAAAAATACAAAATTTTAAAAAAATTTGAGAAATAAAAAAGATGTCTCATTAAGCCATGAGCTGACTCAAGATTTTGAAAATGCCGAGATCGAGCGCAACATTTCAGCTCGTTAAGATAAATGAACAAAGCCCAAGCCCACCTGGCTCGGCTCGTTTACAGCCGCCCTACTCCAGAACAAAGCATGTAAATAAAAGAAGATAAAATAGAGATTTAAGCATTTTTTTCACCCCTTCCAATACTTTTTTAGTTATTCTTCGTTATTTTAATAATAATAAATTATGTTACGAAAAGCAAATCATGGTCATAATAAATGAAAAGACTGAACAAAACAATGAAAATAAAACCTTTGCAAGGGCGTACAGCATCCTCGAGGACACAGCAGTTGTATGAGTTCTTAACAAGTTTTTATTTGCTTCCTCTCTTTTCCAATCATATCCATACCTGCAAAATAAGCATTGCTAAAAGTTTTAAAAAAAATCTTAGAAAAAGCGTGAATATATAAATGCATAAATACATGTTTCATATGATGGCATACCCTCTTGACCCATGACCTCCAGACTCATGAATCTGCTTCACTCTCTCAACATAATCTTCGGGAAGCGTCTTTGTAGTAGACGGTTCTACATATTTCATTGTCATCCATTAGAGTATATTCGAAAGCAAAGACGCAAGGCACAAAACTTTTGTTTAAAACATACCGCGTAGAAAGAATGTATCATGTGAATCACGAGCAGGGTGTTGTTGCGGTTGGAAAAGTGCATCAAAATTCCAAAAGCTGCGATTATTATCACATAATTTTAGCATAAAAAAAGTAATTTTTGCAGACCATATCCTCATATAAAATCCTTATTTAACTTATAACACCGAATATTCATAGGTAGGCAAGGTTACATATTAGTATATTACAAAAGAGACTGGAATTAATATCCGAATATCTGTAAGCAAACCAAATTTTCAGTGAACAAATCGTAAAGCATTCAGCTAGAAGTTTGTTTATGTTCATATACTTAATTAAAAAACAAACATGAACAAAAGGATGTGTTCATTTAGTTAAACAAACGAACATGAGCACATGCTTCGTTCTTTCATTTATGGTTGTGAATGTTCGTTTATTTAAATTTGTTGTTTGCGCATTAACGTTTTATGTTCGTTAGTTTACGTTAGTTCATTAATATAATGATTTAAAAATTATTGGCCCATTCCAACTTAGTTTAGTTTTATTAACTTTTTAGGCCCAACACATTGTTCTTCACATTACTTTTAACTGGTTTACTTCAATTATATTTGTTCATCTATGTTCAGTTATGTTCGTTCGTGAACCATTCGCTTATACTGTTAACAAACGAACATGTTCGTTTTTTAACAAACACAAACAAAAGAACTCCATTCGTTTAATCTTCGTGTCCGATTGTCTGTTCAGTTAAAAGTTTAACAAACGAACATGAACAAGCTGCGTTCATGTTCATTTACAAGCCTGCCAGTCTGATACTGTAACTAGACTGTATGGGAAGTCCACAATATATACAGGTAAGAAACCAAAAACCCTAGATAAACCTAACTTGGGCCTACTGGCCATAAACTAATAGACCGTAACAATAACTAGTAATAATTATAATTTACACAATCAAACTGCATGAATAAAGGAGAACAGTAGCTACCTGCTTTCAACATAATTATTTGTTGGCATTTCCTCAAATCTGTAATCAAACAAAGCAGTATTGTAAAAGCTATTATTAATTAAAATGATGCCTGAACAAAATGTTATTGTTGACATTTACCCCATTTGAAGAAAAATCATCTGCATTTGTCGCCTTACCTGAAATGACTTGATATTTAGATATAGGAATCTGATTTGATGAAAATTTGCTTTATCAATTAAACTTTTAAATAACTAATTGATATACCTCAATTACATAATTGTTTATTATTCCAACATAATTCAAGCAAAAAATCAAAGAAAATAAATAAAAAATGACTAATTGTATTCTTGCCTTGAGCAATGGATGAAGATAACCACATTCAACTGGTAAACCTTTTGCAAGAAAGTTATACTCTTTAAACTGCAATTCCTTCCACTCACCACTGGAAAACAAAAAAGAAAATACAAGTATTAAATTTAGTTATTAAAAGATTAAAAAATTTTGTAAATGTGTTTTATCACAACAAAAAATCTGAGTTTAGTTTCTTGGCCGATCCAAAATAGAAAGCACATGCTTGAGTTTATTGACTTAGTAAGGTGATGGTTATTAGACCTTTATAAACACGGTTTATCTTTTCTTTTAGTTGTAAACACTAAACAAGTGAAAATCAAGATTTTAATAATACCTTTGCAGATTTTCTCGGGTTAAATCAGTGGCAGGCTTCTTTCTTTTAGGGGCATATTGAGGACCTTTTTTAACAGAGTAGCCTTTCCATATCCTGTAAAAGTGAAAACACAATAAAAATCACACATATAAGATTAGGATGTAACATGATATATTGAAAAACTGTTGTCAAGTACATAAATCATGAGCAATAAAGTTGGTACAAAATAACCAACTTATTATGATGTATGTAAAACCAAAAGCATACAAATAGGATAAGAACTATTACTGGGGAGATATAAGTTTTCTTCGCTTCAGAGCATCAATATCTTCTTGTTTGAGAACCTGAAATACATTATCTCAATGGTCAAAGTATGCAAGGATACTACGTTGAGTCAAAGATATAATTCATATTCAAATATAAGAAATAAGCGGTCTATGTGCTTCTTAAACAATATTATCATTTCAGACAACATAAAAGATGATGTTTCAAATTAGGAAGATATGTAATTCTAGCCAATAGTTTATTAATATTCTAAGCAAAGTGAAGAGCTTGGTAAATATGCATACCTCTCCATCTTTTATCTTTATGAGCAGAGCCTTCACATTATCATCAACATGTGCAACCTACAACAAGTCATAAATTAAAAAGATTAGTTTTTATACATCAGCTAAAAAACAAGACTTCACAGCATATATGAAATTTACAATGTAAAGAAGATGCATGAGCACAAACACTGAACTATGTTATGGCTTTTATAGGTAGTTATACTCAATTAACTAACATTTCAGCTTATATGAAACTAACAAGTTCAAACTTTAAATACTAAGCAAACAAATAGTAACTTCAAAGAGTGAATTATACCAATTAAAAGAAGTAACAATTTCAAAAATATACAATCATCCTTAACATTACTCAATTAACTTTACCTTTCTAGAGACTTGTGTCTTTCCCATCTCCACCCAGTCATTTTTTCTCGCTTGCTGGCTACCTATCTTGAAAACAGAGTCTCCTAACTTTTTCTGCATTCAAAAAAATCAATTCATTCAGTATACCTTCAAACAAGTTGATAGGCAGACAATGACCCACAACCCAATAGCCCAAGTGGACCCCAGCCCAGCCCACAAATGGGTCAGCCTCGTTCAGCTGGATGCTTCAAACGCTTGATCGCATGTTACCAGTTTTATTTTATGCCCCCACGTTTTATTCCACAGCATTTTAATGTTCATTTTGTTATTTTTATTTTATTTAGTTAGTGGTCAAAGTAGTTGTTTTGATTATTCCACAAGTGTAGGGAACGTGGGTGGTAGTGTTTGTTAGTTTTTGTTTCTTGTTTCACAATATGTACTGGAAAATTGGAAACCAATGGCAGTTTTTTTGAGTTTCCTAATTATTTTATTCTCTGTCGTCAGAGGGTAATCTTGTTCCATTGCTATTCTAAAATTTAGCAGGTTTTAGAAGGTGATCTTGGAGGCTGGTTCTTGTTCTCGTGGTGTGGCTGTATCGAGAATCGGGGCTAGATTAATCTGCTCAACGAGGCTTACGAGTGGTGTGACTGTATCTCGTGGGAACCATTGTTTGTTTGTTTGTTATTGTCGGGTATTTTCGATCCAAATTAAGCTTATTGCCATCACAAGTGTCCAACTATTCTCAGATGCTGGTATCAAATGCTATTAAAATTTACATGTAATGTAACTACATCCAACAAATCAAATTTTCATGACCCATAATGTAAGTAGAAGATTGTTTGTTTAACCTTTAGTTCTACTGGTGATATACCCTCTGGTGGGATGGCCATGAATAGTTGGAATTCTGGAGATCCGCTAGCAGCATAAGTTTTTCCTTCAGTAGTTAGTTGCGATCTCTCTTTCTTTATATCCTATAGACAATGCATAATGGCATATTATGGTTTACATACAAAAAATTAAAACCAAACTCGATATCTCTGAGCCAAACAGAACAAAATGTCACTATGATACTACAATAATTTCAGCTGTATACTCAAACAAAAGTATAAACCAAAACACGACCGTACACGCATAAGCATTCATTTACACAACTCATCTCCAACTATAATCACAATGGTTGATACTTATCACAAAAACTGATTTAAATGAATCAATGATTAACATTCTCTGTGCCAATTTGTTCTTCCTCCCAACATATAGTCCCAAAATGACCTTTTGTGCTAGTGACCTACTGACCTTAACTAATCAGACAAAAATGGTGTAACTGACATGACTGTGTAGACTACAAATACAATATCCGTTCACGAGTAAGTAGACCACTATGCTATATTACCATATCACTGTGAAACATCTATTTATGCTTAAACCACTAAGAATATAACAGTACTTAGTAAAAAGTAAAGATTAACAATTTTGATCCAACTATAATTCAATAAGCCACTGTGTATTTTCAAAACTCTCTAAAAAATGATGCAGGGATAAAACAAGATCTGTCTAATGTCTCTGAACATATTATATACGAGTATGCATATCTAAATAAGCAATTCTGATGGAGATCCGATTCAACAAAAAAAAAGTAAAATAATCAAATCTCAAAATGTCCAAGCAGCCGCGTTATTATTGAAGTTTATTTCATTTTATTTGTTCTATTTTAGTTTCTTTGTTTTAAATTTCATCCACATTTAATTCCTTTATAGTATCAGTTAACTTAGTGGGGTTACGGGTAGATTTTATATTCTCTTGCAATTTGCATGTATTAAAGGAGGCTATGAAGAAAACATGTGTGTTAATTTTATGTCAATAAATTTTGAGTTAAAATTGATTTGTCGGTGCTAGCTCAACCGTGGTGCGTTGAGTGGTGTTCTTAGACACGATTATCTAACCGTAGTGGTGTGAAATCGTATCTCCGGTTGGGTATCGTTGCCCTATTGTTTGTTAGTGTGGTGTTCTGTATCACAAGCGAGCATTAGATCTATCTGTTTATTTAATTTCAATAATATATCCATTTCGCCTGGTCCGGTGTCTATCCTCAAATTCATTTCCAGAATCCATGTGTTCAAAGTAAAAACTTATAATTAGGTATAGCAAGTAACATAATAAGAATGTAGGCAAATTCAATTACATATATTATTAACCTTCATATCATCATCTACTATATAATAATAATAATAAGAAGAAGAAAATGTGAATAGAGTAGAAAACAACCTGAGCATCAACGAATCGAAAGGCGTTGAGGCTCTTAATGACGTTGACGATCTCTTGATGACTAATTCCTTTGTCCTCAGCAAAGTCACCTGAATCTACAATCTGTTCGTTATGTTCCAGAAACCCTAACACTGCTTCTTCCGCCATCTGCTTCTTAATTGTAAATGACTATACCTACTACACAAATAAATAAATCAAATTATAAAATTCAAACAAGGATAAGAAGTCGATTATAACTTCAGTTTGATTAAGTTAATGTCAATAACTTGTTGAATTATATTTAAAGAAAATATATATATACACGTAAATCGATATTAATATAGGCATAGTGACCTGATGGATGTAATGTAATACTAATGAAGGAAGATGTATAGTATACTTACTGTGTTTGGTGTTAAAACAAAGGGTTTTGGTTTGGTGTTGCACTCACGGACGGTAAAGGTACTAATCAAATACGGTAATTCAACATGTCGAGAGTCAAAGTTTATTTAGTAATTGCTATGAATTAGAGAGAATAGATATTTGAAAGACATGTTATTCGTATATCTACTACAATACTAAAGGAATTACTTTTGAAATGGGATCTTCTAATGATAAATTTGATAAGAGAAATATGCCCAATATCAAACACATACTCAAATTAAGTGTGACCAAAGAATGGAAGCTGAAAGAGAGTAACTAAAATACCTCCAAAAGTATCAATGGTTCTAGAAGGATTAAGGACTTATTTAATCAATCTAAACAAGTTGGTAGTAACATCCCAAAAGAAGGGATTAGAACAACATATGCATCAGGCCAATGGACAAGACCTAAGTCAATGAAAACAATGGTCTAAGAGAACGCTCTGTCTAAGAAAACGCTCATGGGTTAAGAACCAACATGTAAAGGGTGGGGATCTTTCATTTGCATTCACTCAATTTCCATATGGAAGAATAAATACTCACAATAACTTAGTCAATCATAGTTTAAGATGGATCACACAAGAGGTCACGACTAAGGTAGAATAGAGACTTGTTGTAAGTCCATTATACTTATCATAAGTAGCAAGCACAATGGAGTGGGACGACTTGAAGAAGTTACCCTCATAAACAAGAGAGGCAAGCCCAATAACATTGGGTGGCCCAAAGGATTTATAATTGGGCCTCCGAGACAATAAAAAGGGTAGGCCCAACAGTAGCTGTCACCCCCCCCCCCGGCCGAAGACGGAAACGACGGGGCGTGCGTAGATTGAAATCATGCACATGGTATTAAATGTAAAAGAGTAAACTGCGGTTTTCGTCCCTGTGGTTTGTCCAAATTTGTGATTTTAGTCCAATCAATCAATCAATCAATCATGCCCAGTAAAATCCCACCGACAGCAAAGCTATAAGTAGGGTCTGGGGAGGGTGGGATGTAGGCACACCGTACCTCCATCCAAAGGAATGAAGAGGTGGCTTCCAGAGAGACTCTCGGCTCTAAGTACATGTGAATGAAGCAAAATAAAGGAAATCAAAGTTTAACAGTTATATACAAACTACTACTAATTATAATAATATTAATAATAAGATCACAGTTTAACAGCTATATAAAAGCTAATAATAATTATAATAATAATAATATAATATATGTAAGGGAAATACCATTATGGTATGCGACCTAAATAAGTTAAGTCTAAGCCCTAAGGTATTCAATTCTCTCTAAAAATCCTTAACTTTAATTCTACTTCTCCACGAATTCCTATCCTCAACCATGTCCTCGGAGAGGTTTAGGTTTATCAAATCATGCCTAATCCTCTCATCCCAAGTCAATTTCGGTCGTCCTCTACCCCTCCTCCCCTCTATAGTAATGTTTTCTACGGGTCTATCAGGATTCGTCGTCTGTCTTCTCTTTACATGTCCAAACCATCTCAATCTCCACTCTCTTATCTTGTCTGCTATGTTCGTCACCCCTAATCTCTCGCGAAACACAACGTTTCTTATTCGGTCTAGCCTTGTGTGCCCACACATCCAACGTAGCATTCTCATTTCTGCTACCTCCATCTTCCGCACTTGTGCCTTCT
The DNA here is from genome assembly GCF_021521415.1 of Bidens hawaiensis. Classification (NCBI taxonomy): domain Eukaryota; kingdom Viridiplantae; phylum Streptophyta; class Magnoliopsida; order Asterales; family Asteraceae; genus Bidens; species Bidens hawaiensis. The sequence continues at coordinate 311,346 of NW_027491276.1, forward strand.
TGATGGCCCAACACTCTGTTCCATATAGCATTGCAGGTCTAACTGCCACCCTATAGAATTTTCCCTTTAGTTTAGTCGGGAAACTCTTGTCGCACAATATACCTGTGGCTGCTTTCCATCTACACCATCCTACCTGAACTCGGTGGGTGACATCACTGTCTAATTCCCCATCGCTCTGTACAAATGATCCTAAATACTTGAACTTCGTTACCTGCGGGACCACCTGCTCTTCAATTGTGATCTGTGCGTCTTCATTGTCGTTTATCCCACCAAAATCACAGTGGAGGTACTCCGTCTTAGATCGGCTAATCTTTAAACCTTTTGTCTCTAAGGTTGTTCGCCACTCCTCAAGCCTCATGTTTAGATCTTGTTTTTTCTCAGCAAGTAACACAATATCGTCTGCGAACATCATGCACCACGGGAGAGTCCCCTGAATCGACTTTGACAACTCATCCAAGACTACTGCAAAAAGAAACGGGCTCAACGCTGACCCCTGGTGAAGACCTACCTCTACAGGAAAGAAATCAGTATCCCCCACTAGCGCACGGACACTTGTTTCACTCCTGGTATACATATCCATAATTATCTCTATGTATTTCCTGGGCATTCTTCTACCCTCCAAGCACTCCCAGAGCACCTGTTGTGGCACACTGTCGTAGGCCTTTTCTAGGTCAATAAACACCATGTGTAGATCACGCTTCTTCTCCCTATACTTTTCCATTAATCTTCTTAGAAGGTGTATTGCCTCTGTGGTGGAACGCCCCGGCATGAAGCCAAATTGGTTGACCGTAACCTGAGTTTCTCGTCTAAGTCTACCCTCAATCACTCTTTCCCAAAGCTTCATAGTATGACTTAGTAGTTTGATTCCTCGGTAGTTACCACAACATTGAGCGTCTCCTTTGTTCTTATAGATAGGAACTACAACGCTGCTCCTCCACTGGTCTGGCATCTTACCTGATTTGAGAATACTATTGAACAGAGTAGTTAACCACATGACTCCTTCCTCCCCCAGACACTTCCACACCTCGATGGGTATGTTGTCTGGGCCAACCGCCTTAGACCTTCCCATCATCCTAAGTGCATCCTTCACCTCTTCTCGTGTGATCCGTCAGCAGTAGCAGTTAGTCAAATAGTTTCTAATTGTCTTATTTCGTCCATGTGGTTTCATTTTGGTTTCAATTATATCCTAACCAACTAACCCCGTTAAATCCACCTGGTTATGTCCATCATCTTGAGGGGCAGTTTGGTAATTGTACTCCCAAAAGAAACCCCAACCAACCCTAAATCTCTAATTCCCATACCACTTTTTCATTCTTTTTGTTGTCTGTATCATCTTCTTCATCCCAAGATAGACAACATTTGAATAGACAATGTCGAGCTCCTCTAACACACAATCACTTCGTCGCCGAGCCAACAATTGAATGGTGTTTTGCTCATGTGGTTCAGTTACAACCATTCGCACGTCTTGGACCGATGCCAATCCTGGTAGACGATTTTACTGTTGCACGAGTGTAAGTTTTTTGATATTGAAACTATATTTTGTTTTTTTCCTAATTACTTCAAAATCTTACCAGGCATCAAGATGTGGTTTTATTGATTGGGTTGTTTCCCCATTGTGCCAAAGAGCTCAAGAAATCATTCCTGGTCTATTGAGATCCACCAATAATCACGAAGCCATGGCAAGAGCTAATGCAATTCAAAACAAAAGGCTGAAGATTTATTTAGGTTTAAGTTGGATGTTTTTTTTTGTTGTATTTGATTTTTAAATGACCTAAAACTTGTAAAGGTCACTACCTTTATGTTTTTATGTTGTACTCTTAACTATCGGATGTAATTAAATGCACTATGTTGCAAATTTTGTTGATGACCACTATTAATGAAATTTCGTATTTTGGCTACCATACGACAAGTTTGGTTTATTAACGTTAGGGGTGCAAATGAGCCGAGCTCAAGCCTAAAAATAAACTCGTTGTATAAACGAGCCCGAGCCGAGCTTTACTTACGAGCTCGAGCCGGCTCGCGAGCCTAAAAATAAGCTCGTTTAATAGAGCTCGAACGAGCCAAGCTCGAACTCGAGCTATGTATAAGTTAAACGAGCCGAGCTCGTGCCTAGTCGAGTTTATGCATTATAACAATAGGTTAACACGGAACATTGAATTTGTCAAAACTGAGTTTGTCAAAGACCACCATTTTTGTCAGTTAATGACACTAGAATGCATAATTCAATGGCTTCTTGCAACTAGTTTAGGGTATGAAAAGTTTTCCTAATATTTTATGTACCAGCTCTTCGTTTTTTAATCAAATAATAGAGGTCATTTGACACCTTATCTTGTTAATTAAAGATATTTACTGTAGTGACCTGTTAGCATCATATCACTTGGAAATGCTAAAGACAATTACCTGGATTTTAAAAAGACAATCAGATACTAAAACATGCAACTTGTCAAAAACTAAATTTTAAAAAGACAATTACCTAGGAAAACTCATATTTGTCTATAAAGTCAAACATACCAGTAAATAACAACCATATAATCACAAACATACTAAAACATCCATACTTCAACCAAAACATAGCATCCATTACATAAAAACTAACATGCAACATCTAGAGTCAAAGCCTTGATATACAAAACATGATAACCATTAAACATAAATACTAGATTATGTTTGGGAAAGTATTGCAAGTTTGACTAAAAAGTCAAACATGCCAAAACATGATAACCATCAAACATATTAACAGTTTCAAAAGACAATCAACACAAACACCATTCAATCAAAGACCTTTGGTGGTGCCTTTCTTTTTTGAACCTCCCACATGTGACGCTTTTTCTTTCCCTTTGGTGCTGCCCTTCTTTTTTGAACCTCCCACCTATGACACTTTTTCTTTCCCTTTGGCTGTGCCCTTTTTCTTTTCAGGCTGTGATGAAAACTTTGGTGCGGTACAAGACCTTATATTATGCCCCTGTGTTTTTCAATTCCTGCACGTGACCGTGTTACTAGACCTTGGCGTTTTCCCTTTCCTAGAAAGTTCGCTCAACTCCTCAGCACTTTTCTTTCGTTTCTTCTTTGGCCTTCCAATTTGTTTGTGGTGCTTTGGAGGCTTAAGAGTTGTTGGGCATTCTGAAGGCATCCACATTTGAACACCGTTGATTGGGTCAATGGTATGACCATACACCTTCTTCCATGTATCAATCAAGTAGACTTTAGAGATCCAAGTCTCTGGAATGTCAACATCCGTGCCATTTTGGGCCATATTATAATTGACTGTCACTGCATGCTTGCATAGCATGGCAATCAACTCCCACATTCCGCATGAGCAAGTCTTCTTGTCAACATCGACTACACATTGATCTTGTGAAGGCCCACTTACTTGGTACTTGTTCATCCCATTCCATATGACTTTGTACAATAATGCATCTTTTTTAATTCCTTCAAACAATGTTGTTGTTTTTGGAGTCAGAGGACCGTCACACTTGGAAATGCTTTTACGAACTAAAACAATTCTCTTCATCAAATATTCCCTGATAAACTCCAAGCAGGTTATAATGGGCTTGTCTCTTTCGCTAACCAGTTGCCTGTTGAACACCTCACATAGATTATGTAAGAGAACATCACTTGCTGACCTTCATGCAAAGACACAATAGCTAACATAATTAGGGGTGTGTTTTTTAATATAAGTTTAGATTTTAACTTTTTTAACCCGAATACTGATCCTAATTTACCAGAACCATTTAACCCAAACCCCGAACAACCCGACCCGAAACCCGACAAAATAACCAGAATCGTACCATTGAACACGTAATATTTTTAATTTTAAAGAATCGTACCACTAAAGTATGCTTTAGACCTGTGCTTTGGGTGGATTTCACGTAGCCAATCATGTAAAGCCTGATCTTGGACCCTCACTTATGTCATTGCCTTCCCAAACTGTGGAATAGTAGTTGCTGTAGCACACTTCCAAAGTAGATCTTTAAACACATGACCCCTCCACTTAGACTTCATATTCTCATGAATGTGTCTCAAGCAAAATCTGTGTTCAGCACTTGGATATGTCTTCTTTATAGCTGGTATGATACCCTGATTAATAATAAACCCAAGTAAACACAATAAGTGATGACAAAAATAGTAAACACAATACATGAACAGTTAAAACTTGGATGCACCTTTTGTCGATCACTAATGAAAGTGAAGTTAGAATTTGCATATAGATCAAGATCACGACCTAGGCACTCCAAGAACCAAGTCCATGATTCAGTTGTTTCAGCTTCGACTAAAGCATATGCCACGGGATATATGCAATTATTTGAGTCTACTCCCACTGCAGTTAGAATCTGTCCAGGAAAAGGCCCCTTCATGAAGCAGCCATCCAATCCCAATAGGTCCCTACCACAAGCTTTAAACCCTTCCCTCAATGGAGCTAAAAAAATGTAAACCCTCTTGAACTGCCTTGTTAAACTAGATGGGTTAAACTCTTTCTCTACCTCAATCTCCACAGAGGTTCCCGGATTAGCTCTAACTAGCTCCTTACAATAGTCCCTTAGAAGTGTATACTGAGTAGTGAAATTACCATCAATCTTCTACCTAGCCATGGCCCTCGCCCGAAAAACTTTAGTCTCTGAGAGTTGTATTTGATATTTCCTCTGGAATTGATCTTGTAGTGCTTTAACTGGTATGTTTTAGTTCGATGCAACAATTTGTTCAGCTTCTTTAGCAATCCAACTCACAGTACACAACTTGACATTTCTTGTATTAAGGCATGTATGCTCATTAGTAAAGGTCTTCACAACCCAAAAGGATAATTTATTGTGGTTGGAGATATGTAAGACAAAAGGACAAGTGGAAATCAGATTCTCTTCCATTGGTTCTTTCATTGCTTTTTTTTGACTTATCCACCTTTTGAGACCCACCAACTTTACTCTTCACAACTACCTCTTTGGACCCACCAACAACATGTGTAACTCCAGCACACAACACCCTTACTCTTTCTTTATCATTTTTTTAAAGTAAAGTTGCCTTCTACTCTCAATGCAAAACTTCTTCACTAGATCCCTAACTTAATCCCTATTTGAAAACTGTTGTCCAACATAAAAAGGTGCAAATACTGGATCTTTGCCTTTTCTATTATTCTTCCTAGCCTTTTTCATTGCCTTGCTTAAAGGTGTTTCATCTTCATCCATGCTATCAAAATCATCTAAGTCAAATTCAAAATCACTGTTATCATCTTCACTAGCGAAGTGTTGATGTTCTTCATTAACAGGTATATCCACCACAGATCTAAATTCATTCATGTCTACTTCTAAATCATCACAGCTATTATCACTGTCAATAAAGAAATCAGAATCCTCAGAATCATCTTCATCGTTACTCTCACCATCCCCATTGTTATCTTCGTCACCACTCTCACCATCCCTAGTGTTATCTTCGTCACCACCCTCACCATCCCTATTGTCATCTTCATCTGAGTGATCCTTAGTCCTAACCTCATTATCTACTTGGCTTACTTGACTTTCATTAATAGTTTATGTAGTGCCTATTTCCTGGCATCCAAGCTCAATGTATATCTCAATAACCTTAAACTCCTCAACATACTTAAACAACTCATCAAGATCAGTGTCATTTGTTAAAGCCCTTAAACCATAATCAAGATCACTGTTTGGAACCTTAAAATAGTAATACAGTATTTCATCTCCTACATGAAGATCTAAGCAATCTATCATAGATTCTAGTTCGTGGAACCCAAACTCAAAAGAGTCAACCATATCAAAAAACCCTACCTTTCCATTAACATAGGTTCTGCCTGGAGGCTTTGTGAATCTCCCACCATAGTTAAACTTCATGGAGAAAACCTTTGGGTGACCCCCTGTTTAATAAACAATATCAGTAAAGATTTAATAACTATTGTTGATCCAGACAATTATGGAAAAAAGTTTAAAGAAACCAGAGATCGGTACTTACCATATTCTTCATCGGGGTCAAACTTTTCATGTGGAGATCGAAGCCACCAGAGACTAAGCGCCATGATCAAAGATTAGTGATGAATCGTCGTTGTTTGTTCGTCTAGAGTTTGGAATTGTGGTTAATTGTTCTTCTAGGGTTTGGAATCGTGGTGTCGAACAAAACAATTGAAAAAGACAACTGGATGGTTTTTTAATCAGGGATTTAGGGCTGGTTGGGGTTTCTTTTGGGAGTACAATTACCAAACTGCCCCTCAAGGTGATGGACATAACCAGGTGGATTTAACGGGGTTAGTTGGTTAGGATATAATTGAAAGCAAAATGAAACCACAGGGACGAAATAAGACAATTAGAAACTATTGGACTAAAATCACAAATTTGGACAAACCACAGGGACGAAAACCGCAGTTTACTCAATGTAAAAACTCTTCTTAAAATAAACCAACAAATTGTTAAAACCAAACATAATCCAAAATAGAAAACACGACATAGCAATTTATTCATTAAACTTCTAAGTCAGACTCATCCCCTGTATGAAACTTCAAGAATCTTCCTTAATTTCCATTACCTGAAAAACATGCGAGAGTATCAACTAAAAATAGTTTGTGAGAACATAGGTTTTTAAATAGAAAAATATGTATTATGCTGAAAACATATCTTATGTGTTAAGTTACTTTATATACTTTAGTGATTAAAACCAAACCTCTGACACGATTAGCGTGTTGTCTAATCCACGATTAGACTATTATGATTAATATCTAACGATTGTCGGATTTTGAACACACAGTACCCGAGGCCTGAGTGAGCGGGTCCAGCCAATAGATCTATCATCATAACAAGTTAATGGTTGCACATGCGATTAAGTATATACTCGTATTGATCACACACAATGAATATTATGAATAAAGCTTGAATCGAATATCATTTATAAATCATTGAATAAATAAATTGCATGTTTCCACCCCAAAGTATAAAACGTTTAAAAACATGTAAAAGGGGCTATGAACTCACCTTGCTTGATGGATGAACACGAGCGCGGGCAAGAGTTAGTTGAACCATTCACAGGATGCCCTAGATTAAGTTTTGATTTTTAAATTAGTTAGAGTGTCGCATACTAGAATGTTCTAAACCAAGAGCATGACCTCCAACAAGTTGATTCCCAGGTAAGAGTCACGGGTCTAATGGGATTATTTACACCACTCTTGCCTTAGGCAGAACCGTTTGCTTGTCAGATACATAAATACCCGGTTTATACTCTATTTGTAGTGTAACTCAAAATGTTTTTATAATGGTTTCGATTAATCAGAAAGTACGAGGTTAATAGTGTAATATCATATAGTTTTGTGTATTTATTGTCATTTAGGAAAGTATAGGGTTCTGACGTGAGGTCAAAGACTCACTAAAAAATAAACCGATTATAACTAATTAGATAGCGGCAGGCGGGTGTCGAACACAGGGAGTTTGTGGAAAATGTGTTGTTAAGTAGCACAGTAATTTATCTATATTAAACTAAGTGCAAAAATAAATTCAAAGATTTTGTTGTTTGATTTTGATAAACAAAAAGAGCAAAAGCAATAAACGAGTTTTAAGCAATATGAGAAACAATGCTCTCCCCCGATTTCTGGTTTTCAATATTGATAAAGTTAACGTTTACTTGTGGGATGAACTACAAAAATATAGTTCGCGAAAATGCGTTTGAATGTGATAAAAGAGGACTAAGCACTTGGATTATAAAAATGCAAGGTTGTCACTTAATAATCAGTTTTATATAGATAATCCTAATTCTCTTTTAATAAATCTCGATTGCCTATGGCACCAAGAAATGATAATCAAGAACACAGATTTACCCTATACTAACAATTACTAATCAAACTCACATAGCAATCTAATCATAGAATCAAAAGACTATCCCACAAATAACATAAACGAATAACCAGTAATCAATTGAAACCCTTACAATTCGGGAGAGGACACAAAGAGTACTAGCCACACATCGTTTGATTAATCATCACATCAATTAAGATAATCCTACGAATCATAAACCCAAACGAATGATTACAATCACCAAAGTATTGTTTTGTACTCCAAAAATCGTCCTTAGGGTGTCTAGAATGGAAGATATGTGAAAAGACACCCAAAAACGGAATAAAAACAAAAGAAAACGGTTGTTGCAGTCTCCGGACTGTGGCCCATGGTCCAGACCGTGGCCAATGGTGCCTCCCACGATGCCCCCAAACTCACGACACGGTGAAAACTGTCATTTTTGGTCAATTGGACCGTGGCCCACGGTCCAGACCGTGGGCTACAGTGGAGCTCTTTCTCATTTCTTGTTTTCTTCATATCTTTCTCGTTTCAACTCCGTTTTCCTCGTCGTTTTCGCCCACGTTCTCGTGATTTCATCCTCTGTCTCCTCATACCTGAAAATAACCACACAACAGTAGTTATCTAGTTCCCATGAAATTAACCCTTAATGCATAGATTTTTATATCATTTAAGATCACTTACGGGTCATACTCCGATGCACCTGTAACAACTCGGATTTTTATATCAATATTTTAGTAATCGTTACCCAACCTGTTTATACGTTTGGGAAATTTTTCAATAAATCGCGCTTATCGAGTAAACTAATTATTATAATATTATTTTTATTCACTTATTTAAAATATATCTCTTTCAAAATATGGCAAAAACTACCCTAAACTAAACTATTGCCTGAATGTGTTTCCATCTTCATTATCTAGGGACTAAAGTGAAATTTTGCATATATTATTCCACCCAACCAGTATCCAAGATCCATAACCCATTAACCCGTATCCAAACTCGCAATCCGCAACTCGCTTGATTTCTTGCACCATAATCTTCGCTCTATAGATAGAATTGATCTGTTTATATTAATCTCCTTACCATAATCGGCTAGGGGTGAGCACGGTTCGGTTCGGTTCGGTTATTGGGTGAAACCCAAACCTAAACCTAAGCTATCGGTTATTTTATAATACCAACCAATCGGTTTTCGGTTATTTGATTATTCGGTTATTCAGTTTTTGGTTATTTTTTGTTTCGGTTTAGGTTATTTTCGGTTTTTTTTATTGTGAGTAGACATTACAAAAAAAAAACAAAGAATTCAAAAAAAAAAATAGAGTACCTCATACATATTGAATTCAAAATACAAAAATAGACACGTGTTATGTGGAACCAAACAAATACAAAGTTGTTTAAGTAGTAAAGTTTAAAATTCAACAACGTTCTTAATAAAAAAAACTAAAGGTTTCCCGAATCTTTATTCATTGTCTTATTCGTCTTCAAAGTTTAGACCCAGTCTTGATCATCTTCATCACCATTAATGGTAGATTATTTTGGTGTTATGTTTCTGGTCATTACATCTTAAAAAAAACAAGTAGAAAACATAGGTTCGATTAATCGGTTCGGGTCGGTTTTTTTCGGTTTTATTAAAATGGATAACCTAACCTAAACCCAAAAATCGGTTTTTCGAAAAACTAAAAATTTAACCGCCGGTTAATACTTCGATTCGGTTTTTTTCGGTTCGGTTTTTTCGGTTATTCGGTTTCAGTTCGGTTAATTCGGTTTTATGCTCACCCTTATAATCGGCCTAACTGACCAATTGATTAGGAAATTCGGATCAATTATTATACGTGTTAACATGCCGACCTAACGCATTCATCAAAATACACCCTTACGAACTCTAAATCGCAATTAAACCTAGCTGTACAGCCGCATTAGCCTCGCGAATCAAACATACCCAATTAATTGTGTTATACGAGCCTGCTGATATAACTTATGTATGCATTATGGGCCGTCGAGTTATGTCTCCATTCATAATCATATCGTGATTGTTTAAGGTATTTGTTTTTGTGTAAACTAATTGTTAATCATCAAGAATCAATAGCCCTATGATTAATTACACTAAACTTCAACGAATTTAACGATTCTTGTAATTAGGGTTCATCGCATTTGGGGGTTTTCTGGGCTTCAATATTTAAATTTTCAATATGAACTTTAATCCATCAAACGTTCCAGTCCAGTTGGTTTGGTGCGTGGGTTATAATCTGGGGGTCTCGGGTTTGAACCTGACCACCCAGATTCTTTGTTCTTTTTGTTGTGTTTTGTTAGTTTTTTTATATATTATAATAAAGGATAAATTATATATTAATTATTAGGTAAAAATTATTTTATTAAAACCGACATCTTGGAGATATTTCTTGTCAAGTCCCGTTAAAAGTTTTTGTTCACACACACACACATATATATATAGGATTAAGTTCATTTCAGAAGTGATTTTATAGAGAGAAGTGCGAGAAGTGATCTCAACCATTAGATTATTAATCAATGGTTGAAAATTTATTGCATTAATTATAACTAATAAAACTTGAAAGACTTTGAAATTAATAATAATAGGGTAGTTTACGTAGAATAAAATAATTCATCATTTAATTAATATCATCTATCCCTAAATAAAAGCTCAAGAATTTATTATTTGTAAGTTACAATTTATTTATTTTATTATATGTTAGTGTAAGATTTGATTTTGCTATTTTTTCACCAATAAAAAGTTTTTAATTTATAACATTTAAGCAAAATAGTATCTTCATCATTGATTGTTATTTTGAAAAAAAAAATCTGAAGATGTGTATGATAGAAAAAAATGTGTACGAATAAACTGGAAATGTGTAGAAAAAGAAATAAGATGTGTATAAGAAAAATAAAGATGTGTAGGAAAAAAAATTAAATTGCGTATGGGAAAATTAGAAATGTGTAAGGAAAAAAATAAAGATGTGTATGAAAATTAAAAATGTGTAGGAAAAGTTTGAATATGCATGGGAATAAATTAAATACGCGTAGGGAAAATTGAAGATGTGTATGACGAAAGAAAAACGTGTTCGGCGAAATTGTAGATGTGTAGGAAAAAATATATTGTGTATAAGAAAATTAAAGATGAGTAGGATAAACATTAAGATATGTATGAGAAAATTAAAGACGTGTAGGAAGAAATTAAATATGCGTAGGAAACATTTGAAGATGTGTAGGACGAAAAACATGCGTACGAAGAAATTGAAAATGTGTAGGAAACATATTTAGATGTGTACGAAAAAATTAAAGATATGTAGGAAAAAAAATGTTGAGGTATAGGAAAATATTATAGTTGTGTAGGGTGAATTCAAGAGATAGGGTAAAAAATCATAAAGATTAATTTATTGTTTTATGGATTTATTGTGATTATATTAATTATATTAGTTAGAAATGTAACTTGTATTGGTTTAATTATATATATATATTAATTGGAGAGAGAATACATTTATATTACTTTAATAACCTTTTTATATATTTTAATGATTCAAGATTAAAAATTAAATGAGTGGTCCAGATTAACTTCTCGCACTTCTTGCTATAACTTTACTTTTCGCATGAACCATCCCCTATATAGATATATATATTATAAGTTTATGTTTAATAATAATAAATCAACATTACCTTATTAAAACCCGACACCAATATTGGTGTTTTCTCCTCGTTGAGCGTCGTTATAAATTTGTTATATATATATATATATATATATATATATATATATATATGCATATGTATCATTGTTTAAAAATTGTAACAATTGTATTTTAAACGTGCTAATTATATTTATAAAAGTTGATTTTCGTTAATAGTCCAGGATATATATTGTATGATTAATATATGTATTTTAACGTCGTCTTAAATTATTTAATATATTACGAGTTATATTTATATATGTATACATCTATAATTTGAATTAAAGATTATTTAAAAGTTCATATTTATTTATTTAAACTAATAATAAAGATTTCACAATAATAGTATCTGTAATTAACATCTCAATCCCAAACATAACTCTAATCACATCGAGATCTTAAATCATTAAATTATGTTATCTCTATAATTAATTTTATTACTATTATTTAACCAAGAATACTTGTCAGTGAATCCTGAAGGGTTCATCATTCTCACATCACCACTTATATTTCGTCATCCGATCAGGTGAGTAATCACTCCTCTATTTTACCTGTTTTCAAATGTTTTGGGGGCACTTGCGTACCATTTATCAGATTATTTATCTTATTATTTCTCAAACGCAAACTGTGATCTTTGTGCCGTGTATCAATTGAATGATAGTCTGATACTTATTTGCTTACTTGCTTACTTGAATCGCATTCAGAGAGGTCCAACATAATCTCATTATAGTATGATCATACGACCGTCGTAGTGGCCGGAGCCCGATCGCATTGGCAATGGTTTCACCGACACCTCATTTTTGGTAACCAATGCCCATTCGCATGGCAACAGTTTAGCCCTTTCTTTATGGTTGATTGTTTATGTATGTGCTATGGTTTAATTGGTTATACTCACAGATAACAATTTTGCCTATTTTTATTCACTTATATCATTATATATTATTACCATTTTTTGTTTGTGTCAAAACTGGTGATCTACTCACTCAACATGTGTTGTTGACAAACATATATTTTGTACGCATTTGCAGGTTATAGATTTGGATTGCTTATCGAACTGAAGCTCACATAGAGATGACTTTAGGTTAAACATATACAAGAATAGTTGGTTTTGTATTTGTAATTTTCTTTATTTTTGTTGTATATGAATGATGTTTGATAATAAATAAATTAATTAGATATTGTCGCTTTATAATTTAATGATAGTAACCTTGTGAGCTGTGGCAATCAGTTCACGCCCCGACATTTCTGTCGTAGGTTGGGGTGTGACAGATTGGCATCCGAGCCGAAGTTTAAGATAGGTCGTTAGTGGTGCCTTAGTAACATGCTTAGGAACCCCATACGTGCTTATTTGTTTACCTAATGTGTTCCATTTGGTTGTTTACAGCTTACGTAATTACTTGTTAGATTAAATACTTATTTAGCTGCTTAGCTAATTATTTATTTTATTGTCATGTACACACACAACTCCGTAGCTATGCTTCACTCTCAAAATATTTTATTACTCCAAGACTGTGTCTCATCCTCAAAATATTATAACTCCGACGCAATACCTCATTCCCAAGATATATATTTACATTTAAATTTTTGTTGGTTGTTTTCGTTGACGGGAATTTCTTTTAGGATTTCCTAAGTTTTGTTTTTACCTTTTTAGTGTTTATCGTAATCAGTTAACGGTTACATTTTTTTTCCATTGCGTTTTATTGTTATTATTTTATTACTTTTTAAATGTCTTGTCGGGTGAAAAATCCATGGGACGCCATGGACACGCCAACTATTCATTTTCACAATTATTATATTTACGATATTTGGTTGGAACATTATCACGCGTGGTGATACATGAGATACTTCAACTACTCATACTTACATTTGTCATTCGTTATTTAGTTTGGTCGGTTAAAACGGCACGTAACACTCATGGACCAACAAAATATCATGAATAAGCTCATGGGAAACCCAATATATCGAGAAACTTATGTTATTTATTATTTGTTTATGTATTTTATTCTATTTGAAACAAGTTACGACTTGACTCAATTATTTAATTATTCAATTACATTGAACCAAAACTTATTGATTCAATTCATTCACATACTCACAAATATTTTCATTCCCATGATGAAGCACAAATCATTCACTCACTGGGACTCTGATATCACAAGTTCATCTAAACAATTTACTATTTAATTATCTAATCGGTTATCTCGCACTCATATTATCACATTCACAAATTATCAAGAGCAATTAATAGCTATTTTCTCATACGCATATTATAACATCATCAGACTATCAAATATAATAAAAGTCTTATTAAATACCTTAATATTTAAACAATATCCCTCATTTTCCCGATTATCACGTTATCAATTAACGAACTTATCACAAGTAACTTAATACCCCCAATAACTATCAATTACATCTCAGTTATCACCCTCAAATTTTAAGTATTAACATTTTAATTTGTTATGCTTCGAAAAAATATCATATCAAATCATCTTATTGATTATATCACCTACTTAACGAATTATCGAATAGATTACCTCATTTAAATTCTAACTTATCCTTAAGTCATGATTAACGCTAGCACAACTTATGTCGAATTTCACTTTTTCTTTAATAACTAATAAGAAATTTACACAACTTATTATTTATACTCATTTAATCTCAATTTACATAATTATAGAATGATTTCTACATCAAACAATACAGTTGATATATTCTCTACACCCGATTTATGACCACAAGTACTGTCAAAGTGATAGCTCCTACAATCTCTAGGGTATAAATTTTAACTCAAAACACTAATGCAATCAATTTAATCTTGTTCACTAATTTCTTTCAGAGAAATTTCGATTCATTTACCGTTACTCACCCTCATAACAACGATAATAACGATAATAACAAACACAAGCTTAATAATCGAGTTTAGGTTATTAAGTAAACCAGTTATCAATCTCAACGAAATCATAGTGTCCCAAACAAGAAACCTTACACCGGAATACGCTCGTTACGTCTTATTCGCGACTTTCGTCATCCAACTCATTTCTTGTGTTGTTCTTACACTCACTATAACAGTTATGGTTATCCTGTTAACACTTGCCGTTACGCTGCCTACGACACAAAGACATCCCACAACGGTCGTCGACATAGATTTATACACCTGCTACACGTGCCTTCTACAATTATGGAGACCCTAATCACCTACGCGACGCATTGTTCTTTACTCATTCACGCCGAGTTCAAATTATACCGACACCGTACCATACTACCCATGCTCATTTAGCTTAAACTAACCAACTCTATGCCTTTCAGGCTTTCTTCATGTAACAAGGTCGTTCTCGCTTACTCGATTCTAGAACCGCAAGACTTAATTTCACCAAGCTTTCCTTAGTCAAAACTCGTTTTCACACTAACTTCTATATACATCACTGACTTCTCTTTTTTTTTTCTCTTTTTCTTTTTTTTTTTCACTCAGTACATAATACTTTGACATTGAATCTCTAACAATTTTTTGTTCTTTTCTTTTTTTTTTAGAACAAGCATAATAATCATAATGCTTAATACTTCCTATTGATGAGTACTAAAACAATTACAAATACAAAGAAACCTATTAAGCCGGATCATCTCGCAATTTTACATCAGGGTTGATTGAATAAAAGAATAAGTCCAACAGTGTTTTCTAAGGGAATCAACCCCCGCCCTTCTCACTATCCACGCTCATATATGTAATGTATGAGGCCCAACCCCAAAACCCACACTCGCACTCATCCATACGAGGCTTAACCTAAGTGCTTCTATCACTTTTGCACTCATGCCAATCTAAGATCTCGAAATGCACTAATTGTACAAGTTCTATCGGAGAATATCAACCTTCTTACCAATCATTACTTTCTTAATTCCCAAATGTAAACGAATATGTTATGCAAGTTATTACACCGAAAGCATGCTAACCTTGATTAGAAAATTACATAATCTCCTTTTAAAACCACTATGCACAGTTTATCTAGGGAATTGTGACCATGAAAAGGGACCAAAACCTTACCCCGCCATCTTACCACTTTCCGGTTTCTTTAATTTTTTTTTTAATTTTCAGATTTTTTATGTTTTTATTATTATTTTTTTAAATTTTGAAAAAGAAAATTCCCCCATCCCACACTTGGTATACATTGTCCCCAATGTATGGTTTTGAGAAAATAAAAACAAAGACACTACTAAGTAAAACTCCACTTCCTTCCATGAAAAACCCGGGTTATTCCCAACACAGTGTCGAAGAGAAATCCATAAGAATTTCCCCACACTTGGTTTTTGCTAAGATGGTAGCTTAAAATACCACTAATAACAAACAAACTAGAAATTATAATGCAAAATAAAAATTAAAATATACAAAATATACAATTACCATATGATTACTATGTATGATGTATGAATTTGTATGTTATTTATGTATATCTTAAATGTGAAAGAAAGCTTGTCGGTGTGTGAACGATCTTTGGATATTGCATTTTTGAAACTTTTATGACATTCAAGGTGGGTGACTGGCCCACTCCCGTGCAGCTTTCTCGTTATAAGCACGCTCCTTTTCAAACAATTGTTGCCAGTCTTCCGGAAAACCAGGGTCAGGCCCGAACATCCGCATCCTCCACCATGGATCATTTAGGTTAGGTGGATGTCTCTTTTTTGCATTTCTTAGTCGGCCACCTTTTTCTGCCGCCTTCTCACTTTGTTGATGTTCAACTTCTTTCTTCTTAACTGACCTGTCAATTACAAAACACTCCAATTTCGTGTGATCCTTGCTCAAGGATATTGTTAACAAAATCCGCCTTTAGGCTTTCCTTGTCAACAAAAGAGTCAGTATTATTTTCAAATAATAATAATCGTTTATCACGATTCACACACTTTATTCCAGTGTCCCCTTAGAACAATCAATCACTGCAAGTGAAGTGGCAAGGAAGAGTCTACCCAATATGACTGTGGGTTGCGTGTTAGTTACATTTTTAGCATAATCAAGTACTAAAAAGTCAACTGGGTAACAGAAATCCTCCGCATGTACCATCACATTATTTATCATGCCTCGAGGAAGTGTATGGGTTTGATCCGCTAAACCACGGTGGTGTTTACTTTTTGTAGAGGACCAAACTCATACTGATCATATAAACTACCGGGCATGATACTAACACAAGCTCCAAGATCTAGCAGTGCCCGATCAGTTTTAAAATCACCAATTTGGATTGATAAAAGGGGCACTCCTGAGTATTGAAGTTTAATCAGAATAATATTATTATCAACCCTCTCATCCCTTATTTTGGTTAATTCGTTATTTAAACATTTATCACAAGAACAATTTTCACAAAAAGATGTTTCATTCGGTTGTAATTCAGAGTTATTTTGAAAAATTGTTTCTTAATTAACCACATTTTCAATCCTATCACTGATATCTTCTACCACCCCCTCAACAAACTGTGGTGTTGGGTCAACTTGAAACTAGAAATTTCAAAATTAGGTAAAAGACTTACCGCATTGATATGCACGTTGTTCCCCTTCTTTAAACTCGAGCTGTTTTTCTTCAAATTCACCACATCGGTTGCAAGTTGACCCATTTGAGTGGTCAACGATTGGATAGCTTTGTCACGGATTTCATCCTTTTGCATGTGCACTTCTTTAGTTGATTTCTCCTTTGCATGTCTTGTTGCATCATCTTCAACATGTCCATAACTTCATTTCCACTTGATGAACTTTGACCCGTTGACCCACTTTGACTGCCACCTCCTTGACCTTAAAACCCTTGATTATTCCCGCCATGAAAATTACCTTGGTTATTATATTGTCGGCGAGGAACATAATTGCCTTGATTTCCTTGAAAATTCGGGTTAGATTGAATGGCCGAGTTTCCATAGCGAAAATTTGGGTGATTTCTTAACCCAGGGTGGTAGGTGTTGGAGTTCATATTGTAATTCCTACCACCTCCCCCTTGAAGTGCATTCACCTCCTCCACCGGTGCTTGACCCACCATACACACCCCCGAAGCATGACCCAACTCGTTGCAATTGCACAAACATCAATTACCAGATTAGTGGTTTGTACGTTTTCTTCTTCCATGGCTTTCACTTGAGGTCTACCGATTGCCGGTATTACTCGTCTTCTGGTTTGGGCCTTTCTCTTTGAAGTGACCGCCATTTGTTCCAAATATGCCCAATAATCTTGTTCATAATTGGTACCAAATGTACCATTCGTGATCGACCTCAAATCTCGTTCATCCTCCATACTCAACCCTTCATGAAAAGCATTTAACAACTCCCAAAGAGCAATACCATGATGAGGACAATTCTTGATCATCATATTGAATCTCTCGAATGCTTCATGAAACATTTCCCCTGATTTTTGTTGGAAGGTTCTCAAACTTCTTCTTGCATCGTTGGTCTTTTGGGCAGTGTAAAATTCTTCCAAGAATCTTTGTTGCATTTCGGCCCAAGTATATATGGACGCGGAAGACAAAGTATAAAACCATCTCTTTGACTTGTCTTCCAACGAAAACTGAAATAGAACCAACTAAACCTCATCCGATGTAAAACCTTGACCCCCAATCGTGTTGCAAATGGAGTCGTATGCCTCCAAGTGAAAGTAAGGTTCCTCCGTTGCTAGACCCTATACTTCGGGAGACTTTGAAGGGAATTGGTTCTCACTTCAAATGTCCTCCCTTGTTGATTGTGAGGAGTAACCACCGGAGACGGATTATTAGTAACTACCGGTCGAAAATGAGCTTCAATACCCCTTACCATCTCTCTTGCATGCCTTCTTGGTACCCCCATTGGTACTCTCGATTGACCCATTTGCCTATAAGCGAGCCTTGGAGGTGCAAATTGTTGAAACTGTGGTTGGGGCATTTGTTGTTAAAATTGTTGATTTTGAGGTTGCCCTTGTGGTTGAGCTTGTGGTTGTTGAATAATCAGTGGCGGTTGAACTTGTTGAACAACAACCGGTTGTTGTGGAGCTTGTTGTTGAACAACCGGTGGTGGTTGTCTATTAATCTCTTGCAACGGTTCCGATGATTGCCATTGACCATAACCAAAATTTCCCGGATTTACCCTTTTGCTTCCATCACCTACCACGTAGTAACCTTCCACTTCATACCCCTCAAATTCACTGTCAAACCCATATCCGTATCCGTCACCTTGTGATCTTGAATGTTGCATGAAAGGTAGGGGTTGATATTGGTAGCTTGATTGTGATTGTTGAAAGGTTGGTTGTGGGTTTTGTTGAGATGACGATGCACCAAAGGTAGGAAAAATGTTGGAAATAGATGGCAATGTGGATGATGTTGAGTAGGTGTAATGAGCAGCTATGGGTTCGGTTGTGTGAGTTGGTTGCAATTCACTTGATGCTGTAGGTATAGTAGTAGTGATCGGTGGAGGTGGATTTGGTGGAGGTGTGGTTGGGATTGTTTGACCCGAAGTGGGAGCTGGTGAATCCATGGTGATGTCTGATGTAGTTGGAGAACCAAGAAGCTTGTTCTCCCTGAGTAAGACTCGGTTTCTTCGAAGCGTTCTGTCAATCTCGGGACCGATTACTTGTGGTGATGACCTGTTAGAGCCTCTAGTATGCATACACCTGTAGGTATGCACACTAACACAACCAGTGTAAACCCGAAAATAACAAACAAAAACTACTAAAACTAACACATGTTGCGCACTACTCCCCGGCAACGTAGCCAAAATTTGACGTGAGGTCAAAGACTCACTAAAAAATAAACCGATTACAACTAATTAGATAGCGGCAGACGGGTATCGAACACAGGGAGTTTGTGGAAAAGGTGTTGTTAAGTAGCACAGTAATTTATCTATATTAAACTAAGTGCAAAAATAAATTCAAAGATTTTGTTGTTTGATTTTGATAAACAAAAAGAGCTAAAGCAATATACGAGTTTTAAACAATATGAGAAACAATGCTCTCCCCCGATTTCAGGTTTTCAATATTGATAAAGTTAACGTTTACTTGTGGGATGAACTATAAAAATATAGTTCGTGAAATGCGTTTGAATGTGATAAAAGAGGACTAAGTACTTGGATTATAAAAACGCAAGGTTGTCACTTAATAATCAGTTTTATATAGATAATCCTAATTCTCTTTTAATAAATCTCGATTGCCTATGGCACCATGAAATGATAATCAAGAACACAGATTTACCCTATACTAACAATTGCTAATCAAACTCATAATCACCATAGCAATCTAATCATAGAATCAAAAGACTATCCCACAAATAACATAAACAATTAACCAGTAATCAATTAAAACCCTTACAATTCGGGAGAGAACACAAAGAGTACTAGTCACACATCGATTGATTAATTATCACATCAATTAAGATAATCGTACGAATCATAAACCCAAACGAATGATTACAATCACCAAAGTATTGTTTTGTACTCCAAAAATCGTCCTTAGGGTGTCTAGAATGGAAGATATGTGAAAAGACACCCAAAAACGGAATAAAAACAAAAGAAAACGGTTGTTGCAGTCTTCGGAGCGTGGCCCACGGTCCAGACCGTGGCCAATGGTGCCTCCCACGATGCACCCGTCAGGTTCATAGTGTAAATATTATAGTTTATGATATTTATCATAATTTTATGAGTTTTTGAAGATTATAAGAATATTCATAGTTGTTCATGGAAAAATTATACTTTTGATCCAAGATCTTGAGAAAATAATTGTGATTTCTTGGAATAACATGATCATCATAATGTTTAAAGCAGTAAGTAAGGGTTTTATTAATAATCTATGATGATCATGGTGAGAGTATATGAACAACTATGAAGATATAAAGGAAAACTCAAGAGCATAAGAACAAACAATAAGAAATTCATAATATAAAGCAAAAATGTATAAGAACAACAATGAAAAGCAAAATAATTATAAAGACTTACTTCTTAATGCTTAGAGAGAAAAGAGAAAACGAGATTTGGTGTGAAAATAATGAGAATGAGAGCATCTATTTATAGTGGAGGTAAGGAGGTTTGAATACAATTGAGATATAGATAAATGTTGTTTAAAGATCAAGAGATAAACTAATGATAATGATAAAAATATTAAAAACAATAATAATAATAATATTAATAATAATAATAACAATAATAATAATAATAAATAGTGTGTGTGCATAAAATAAAGTGCACGGCACTTTAGTTTTTATTTTCTTATTATTTTTTTTTCTTTTTTTTCAAAGTTAAAAGATTAGATAAACTAACTTAAGGAACAAGATTTAACTTGGAAGTTTTTAGAATGTTTCATTTTTTAAATCACATGGTTTATTTAAATACTTAGGATAAACATAATATTAATAATAATAACAAAATGTTCTGTTACATATTATAAAATATTAATCTAGGCATTCCGGTTCAACGTGTCATATTAACGATTAAGCATGTTTATGATGAAATGAGTATAGGATCATATAGTTACGCATTCAAAGTTAATGTTATTCCATAAATAACATATAATTCAACAATAATAAATGTAGACGATGAGATGAATACGATAACTTTATTAAATGAGTAGAAAAACTAGCGTTTATTAACAAGAAAAATCCATAGATGTTACAGTAGCCCAGTCAAAAGTAGCCTGCAAGCAAGCATATGTTGAACAAGATTGGAAGAGGCTTAGCAAAAGCCCAAGGTAGAAAGCCCAAGTAAGAAGAAAGGATAAGAAGGAAAGAATGAACAAGTCAAAGGGGGAGATGTCCAATATGGAGAGCTTCCAATGCATTATTCCCCTTACCAAAGCGAGATGCTCAAGACAAGCATGTTCCTGGGTACAAACCAAAGTATGTTGGGTAAAGGAAAGCAAGATGAAGACTCAATAGAGGATGGAAGAAACCACGATATAATGCTCCATAGATAGGGAATAAGAAGATATTTTGTGTAAAAGGGACGATCCTCCTCTTTATATGAGGGAAAAGGATCACCTGAGACTCTCAAGTTGAATGTATCAGGAACTCAATAAACATCCATTCACTCATTTTCTTCATGGCCGTTCTCTTTAGAGCACCATCTTTAATCTTCCTAATCACACAACAATTCAAATAGGGTTCAAACATTGGCGCCATCGATGGGACCTTAAGCTCCGGCAAAAGGTTTCCACCCACACACTCTAAAGAATGGCCGAAGACCACCATAAAATCCACCACCGTCGTCATGGTCTCGCCAGAAAACAGTTTTTGGTGTTGTCCGTCCACTGTTTCGGCAAACAAACACCAACCCAGTTCAGATTCTATGGCGGCATGTCTGTTGCCAATATCTTTTTCCGATTCTCCAGAATTTTCCGAGAATTCAAGAATCTTGAAATCTTCTCTGGCGAGCCTTGAAAAGTCAGGCATGGCGATTGCTGTCAACCAACAAGACACATACCCGTTTTCTTTTACTAATTTCAACCACTCCGGCGACATTCCACCACAACCACCCCCTGTTACACAATCACGCTATTGAGAGACCCAAGTTAACACCATATTTCGTACGAACTCATAAAGACGCTCTGCATCGAAGAGCAAAAGCGGGAAGAAAATTGCAAACGAACAAATCTGTTTCTCTTCGTGTAATCTGCACGATCTTCGGATCTACACATGTTCAGGTTCCAAATCTCCTAACTCTTTAAAGCATAATCTGCTAGTCTCATACTTGTTATAGCATATTTTCTTTACTTTAATATATTCTATGAGTGGCAAGACCTATTCAAGGTCACCATTGAAGCTTTGAACCTAATCCACATCGAAATCTTAAGTTTTCTTTTAAAGAATCAAAATAAGTCAAAACGGAAATATGAAATGAAGCAACATTCATCCATGTTTCTTTATAAAAAAGGAAAAAACTAAGTAATGATAATATATTTATAATACAAAAAGAAAATCGATAAGTTTGATAAGAAAAATCTTTTGACAAATGATAACATATGTATGCCTACACTGGGCTCTTGAAAGAGCTACAAGTATTCTGGATCATATTTTTATGTTATTATTGGTTTTCATATAATACATAGAAATAAACGAAAGTAATAGTAAAACCTAGCTAAATAAGATGGGTAGTAGGTAAAGTTTTTTTTATAAGTTCTTTTCATAAAGAGTTAAGTGTCATTTTTTTAATTACGCAACTTTAGTATCGATTCTGAATTTATTGCAAATGGCTACTTTACGTTTCTAAAATTTTCCATTTTAGTAATTTTATGTTAACCACGTCTATTTTATCCGTTAAATCAGGGATACTTTTGTAATTTAATTACTTTCTTTCTTTTTTTCGTTTTCTCTCCCCATCTTCCTCATTCTCAACCCCTCTTTCTCTCACCTCTATATCTCTCTACCTGTTTTCCACCAACACCACCTCTCTCTTATCTCCTCTCTTTTGCTCATGTCAACAATTCCAGCGAGATACCACATCTCTGTTTAAATCCGCAACACCCCTTTAGAAAATCCAATACCGAATCCCTACCACAACAACATCTCCGACCAATCAATAGCCCTACATCCCCATCGCCCACTTGTTTTACCTACACAATCACCATGAAACAACCATTACAATTGAACAAGAAATTGGTACATACACAAGGGGATACCTAATTCTGATAAAATAATAGTAGTTCAACAAAAATAGATACCATAAAAATTGATTGTATCTTTGACTTTATTCAAAGAAAAGAAACAATCGACAAATGGAATACTGAAATTAGTTTAATTATCCAGTCTAATCCAGAGGAATTTTCCAATGCTAAGGCCTTATTGTTATTAATAGAACACAAGTCTGCAAGAATAGTACAAGATTTCATTAAAGGAACAACTTGGAATGAAGATTTACATGGTGAAGATCTCTTTGATTAAATTATTAATGCCATGTATATGATGTTCTTAGGTCTTGATTTTCTTACAAATAAAGATCATGATAACCAAAAATTGCTTGAAAAAGCAAGACAAACATTAACCCAATCACAACTATGTGATATATGTCTTTTAGATTATTTTACTTGCCTTTTTGAGCAAAACTTATATAAGCTAAGTACATGTGAATATCATTCTTGGATAGAAGTTTACTTAATGAAAATTCCTATTGTTGGTGAAGAAGCCAAAGTACGATGGAACAAGGAAAAGAACAACTTAACAATGCACTCATTAGGATTTGCTATAAGAATTGTTAAGGAAGAAATTATTGTTTACTGTGACTTTTCCAACAAGCAAAAACAGTTAAAGAAATTTAACAAAAGTTGTTGCAACAAACTCACTGAAACACCTCAATTATCTTTTGGTTGTGACAAGGAGAAAAACAAAAAATATTTCCAAAGAAATCTAAAAGAAAATACAGAACCAAAAGAAGATTTTGAAAACCTAGGAAAAGAAAATTCATCCCTGGAAAATACTTTTCAAACGAAAAACCTAAGGTTTGTCCTCAAGGAAAGAAGAAATGTCGTTGTTGGATATGCTCTGAAGAGGGACATTATGCCAACGAATGTCCTAATAGTCAGAAGTTCCCAGAAAAGGTAAAACTCATTTCTGAAGCAGAAATAGAGGGATATTATCCTTCAGAAGATATTTTCGATGACTATATGCAGGTATTTTCATTTGAGATAACGTATGACTTATCTTCAGATAGTAGCATTAGCTCTAATAGTCCGAGATGAATAAAGCTGAAACTTTTAAATGGGGGGATGAAGACCCAGACAATATACCTTTTTGTAAAAATCTTCAAAAGAAAAATGAATGAGTTTATTTAAATATAACTAATCCGAATTCCATTTATATCAAAGGAAAGATTTTCCTAAAATGATATAAGGTAATAACTCTACATTGTTATGTAGATACATGGGCAAGTCTCTGCCTAGCAAACAAACATGTCATACCTGAAGATCTATGGGAAAATACTCCCAAAGACATCAAAGTGACAATTGCAAATCAAGATACACTTAAATTAAATAAGGTTTGTAGAAACCTTATAGTGTATTTCTCAAGAGAACCATTCCCCATTTCTCAGGAGAACCTTATAGTGTATTTCTCAGGAAAAAAGATTCAAAAACAACACAAATCCCAGGTACTAATATAACTCAAGAGGTTATAAAACCAGATGAAAAATATTTTCTCGAAATATATTTTCTTGAAATACAAAAATACCAAAAAATAGAAGAACTACTTGAAAGAGTATGCTCAGAAAATCCTATTGATCCTGAAAAGTCCAAGAAATGGATGAAAGCATCAATAGAACTTATTGATCCTAAAACTGTAATCAGGGTAAAACCTATGAAGTACAGTCCACAGGACAGAGAAGAATTTAGCAGACAGATCAGGGAATTACTTGACTTAAAACTTATTACCCCAAGTAAATCACCCCACATGTCTCCAGCATTCTTAGTGGAAAATGAAGCCGAAAAAAGAAGAGGAAGAAAGAGAATTGTAGTTAACTATAAAGCAATTAATTCAACTACCAAAGGCGATAGTCATAATCTGCCTTGCATGCAGGAATTAATAACACTCTTAAGGGAAAAACTTATTTTTCTACTTTTGATTGCAAAAGTGGTTTCTAGCAGGTACTGTTAGATGAAGAGTCTCAGTTATTAACAACATTTGCATGTCCTGATGGTTATTACCAATGGAAGGTAGTTTCTTTTGGGTTAAAACAAGCACCAAGCATATTCCAAAGACATATGGGAAATGCTTTAAGAGGTTTAGAAAATTATTGTACCGTCTATGTTGACGATATCATAGTTTTCTCAAACTCCGAAGATAAGCACTATTTTAATGTTTTATCAGTCTTAAAGACAATAGAAAAATATAGAATTATCTTGTCAAAAAAGAAAGCCAATCTTTTCAAAACAAAGATAAATTTTTTAGGTCTTGAAATAGACCAAGGGACTCATTATCCACAAAAACATAACTTGGAAACTTTACATAAGTTTCCATATGTTTTAGAAGACAAAAAACATCTTAAATGGTTTTTAGGTATTTTAACTTATGCAGAAAGTTGCATTCCTAAATTTGCAGAGCTTAGAAAACCACTGCAGGTAAAATTAAAAAAGGATTATGTATGGGAATGGAAACAATTCTATACAGATTATATTAAAAAGATAAAGAAAACTTAACCAGATTTCCAAAACTTTATCTACCAAAAGAAAATGATTTTTTAATCATTGAAACAGACCCTTCTCAAGATTATTAGGGAAGGGTTTTGAAGGCTAAAACAACCGAAAAAAGAAGAAATATGTAAATACACTTCGGGAAGCTTTAAACAAGCAGAAAGAAATTACCATAGTAATAAAAAAGAATTATTAGCGGTAAAAAACACTATTTCAAAATTTTCTACTTACCTAACCCCGGTAAAATTCCTGGTAAGGACTGATAATAAAAACTTTACTTATTTCCTTAAAACAAAAAATTCTGGAGATAATAAGCAAGGCCGTCTAGTCAGATGGCAAATGTGGTTCTCTAGATATTCTTTCGACATTGAGCATCTCGAGGGAACCAAGAACGTGCTGGCTGACTGCCTGACACGAGACTTTCAAAAAACGTGAAAAAACTATTCACACCTTTTTGCACCTATTTAAGGAGCCAAAAACCTCCTCAAGGAGGTACAAACAATTCTATTCCACAAAAGGAAAAAACCCATGGAAGAATTAAAGGCATTGCGCCTCAAAGAAAAAATTCATCTTATAGAATTAAAATCCATTCAGGAAAAAATAGCACTCTATGACGAAAGTCTAGAAACAACTGCCAATCCAGAGCAAGAATCCGAAAGGAGACAATATCTCATGGAAAACCCTTTTTGCTCCGCTTGGCCTTATCTCTCTCTAGGGGTATTTTAGTGATAGGTTCTATAGGAACTGGAAGATCTTGTTTGGTCAAATACCTAGCGAAAAACTCCTATCTTCCTTTCATTACGGTATTTCTGAACAAGTTCCTGGATAAAAAGTTTCAAGGTTTTGACGATATTGATGCTAGTGACGATATCCTTGATATGGAGCCGGAACTGCTAACTAGCATGACTGAATCTATTCCCTTTCAAACGGCAAAGGGTAAAGAAAAAACAAGTCCGTTTACTCCTGTTGCTTTGGAAAAAAGCAAAAGAAAAGTAAATGAAGAACTAAAATCGTCATCTAGTCCAGAAGCAAACGACTCTTGTAAAGACAAATCAAATCCGTTGATGGCTGACAGTTTGCCAAAAACTAAAGAGGTCTCACTAAGACCAAGCTACTCTCAAATTACCCAGAGACCAGAAAATCCCAAAACAAGGTGAGCATACGAAGACTGGTCAATAGTCAAAAGCTACGTGGATGGAAGTAACTATCCATTCAAAAATTTTGGGACGTTACCACAAGCCCAACAAGAAGCCACTCGCTATTCAGCAAATCTTGGAAAAAGAGATAACAATCTTTCCTGAACCTTTAAAACCAGGAAAACAAGAAAGAACCGTTGAGTTCAGAAAAGCTCAATTTTTTTAAGAACCGTTGGTATCAGAGCCATGTGCTCTTTTTTAAAAAAAATGGGAATGTAGGCTTAATTTTTAAATTAGTTTTAAAATGGATCTAAAAGAAAAAGATAAGAATCAAACAATCAAGAAACAACTGAAGTAATAAACTTTAAAGAAAATGAAAATGGTTTTGCTTCAGATTATATGATTAATTTTGATCAACTAGAAAAAATTAACAAGCTTAAATTTAAGCTTGACACGAAAAGGATTTTTAATCAACCTAATAACCTACAGAGTTTAGTCTCAAGGGCTTTCTGTAGAAAAAATAAGATTTTCTACTGCTTCAATACCGAAGAACTTTAAGTAGATATAAAGGATACTTTAGGAGAAGTGTATTTACCTCTTCTAACAAAAGGAGAAATAGCAAAAAGACTTTTGATGATTAAACCTGAGTTAAGAAGATCTATGAACATGGTGCATATAGGAGCAGTAAAAATTCTTCTAAAAGCACAATTTAGAGATGGAATTAATTTTCCTATAAAAATGGCTCTAGTTGACAATAGAATTGTTAACAGACAAGATGCTCTTTTGGGAGAAGTACAAGGAAATTTAGCATACAGAAAATTTATTTTTACTATCTATCCTAAATTTGCCTTACATCGGTAAATTTGTAAGTTCTTTCATAAAGAGTTAAGTGTCATTTTTTTAATTACGCAACTTTAGTATCGATTTTGAATTTATTGCAAATGGCTACTTTACGTTTCTAAAATTTTCCATTTTAGTAATTTTATGTTAACCACGTCTATTTTATCCGTTAAATCAGGGATACTTTTGTAATTTAATTACTTTCTTTCTTTTTTTCTTTTTCTCTCCCCATCTTCCTCATTTTCAACCCCTCTTTCTCTCACCTCTCTATCTCTCTACCTCTTTTCCACCACCACCACCTCTATCTTATCTCCTCTCTTTTGCTCCTGTCACCAATTCCGGCGAGATATCACATCTCTGTTTAAATCCGCAACACCCCTTTAGAAAATCCAATACCGAAGCCCTACCACCACAACATCTCCGGCCAGTCAATAGCCCTACATCCCCATCTCCCACTTGTTTTACCTACACAATCACCATGAAACAACCACCACAACCCAAAAACCACCGCAAACGCAACTATCAATGCCACCACCGGACCGCCGCTACTAACCCTAACACAGCCCACCAGACCTGCCGTCACCAATAACATCTTACGTATACTCTCAATCTGCAACCTAAAAAAATTAGGCAATAATTTACGATTTTGTTGCTGCTAATTGTGATAGATAATCAGGAACCAGAAATGGAGTGAGATTTATGTGTAAGGATTTTTGGAGGCTTCTGAAACAGTTAGTATATGGGTTTGTAGATATTTGGATAGCTCGATGACCTGGTCAGATTATTTTTATAGATTGTTGAGTGACTAATAAGTTCATTGGATACTTGGATGCTTGGGGTTTGGATATGGGGATTTATGGTTTGTTTGGATTTTTGGGGAAATGGATTTTAAGGAGAAAAGGGGGTAGAAGACGGGTAACGAAAAGAGAAGGAAAAAGAAAAAAAGAAAGAAAATAATGAAATTACTAAAGTACCCCTGACTTAGTGGACACAATATGTAAGGCCCCGGTCCCGCGCCCTACTTTGGCGTTGGATTTACTCATAAACACAATTCTAGATATCAGAGTGAATTAAAACATTCGCGGAATAATATTAAAAGCCAGCCATTCATTACATAAGTCTAAAATGATGTAGAACATATATTTTTAGTTCAAACATTAACAACTGAGTCTTCAGATGCCAGCTTCTTTATTCATTTGCCATGTGTCCCCCTTCAAGCCAGTTGTCTCATCCTACTCACCTGCGTGCATACTAAAAATCAGCTACGCTGAGTGAGTTCTAGTTAATCAGACAACATACAATACATTCACATAGTTACATATATACGTATCCGAAGTTACATATTACATACTTAGCCTGATACCTTTCTTTCATTCGTACATATATACTTACTTTATTTCTTTCATACTTTCATACATTCATTCATACATTCTTTCATACCATCACACTTTCATGCTTTCATAATACATACATAATTATCTGTACCATCTCAAATATTTATAGGGTCCGGTCCCTTTCTTCTCTATATCAGATATTGTTAGGGTTTGGTCCATTTCTTCTCTATCTTAGATAATATTAGAGTCTGGTCCTCTTCTTCTCTATCTCAGATATTATTAGGGTCTAGTCCCTTATTTCCATACAACCATACATACACTTCTTTACACGTACATTCTATTATATACATTCATACATATTCTTAATCATTCATATATCATTCATGCATCTTATGTAAAACTCACCTTTCCTGGAGATACGTGCAATATCCGAAGATCGTTCACGTACCGACAAGCATTCATTCATAACCTCAATCATTATCACATAAATCATATAAGGCATACACTTACCACTTAGGGTAAATGTATTAACTATTCACATCGAGTATGCACATAGCCCCGAAAACATAACAAAGAAGTGGGGCTAGAAACTCACACGCGTCCTGTTACGTTCACCGTTAATGGTTATTCCTTTCTTTAGCTGTGCACGACTAATTGTATAACAATTACACGTATCAATTAACTATCACTACCCATATCGCGTTACTAGTTTAATTATAACCCTCAAAGAACGGGGGACCGGGGGCAGCGCCCCTGGCAGCGGGGTTCTAGGGGCGGCAGCCGCTAGCGGGGTCCAAGGGGTAGAGCCCCTGGCTGGGGTTAACTGTTCTTAACAAAATTTCCATTAGAATTCTTTAATAATGTTTTATTGTTAACTCATTAACCATTTAAGGCATCTTTCATCAATTAATAAAGTCCAATGGCTTCTATGTAATTAAACCATTTTATTCTAAGTCCAGGGACCTTTCTGTCATTTTGTCAAACTCTTATTCGTTATACACCCCCTTAGCGAATGGGGGTTCATTCGTTAACCTGACTAACTGATGAGTATCTAACGAATGGGGATTCTATAACAAATGAGAATCTTATAATGAATGGGGATACTTCTTAACGAATGAGTATCTCATAACGAATGGGCTCCTTTGCTTGACCTGGCTAACGAATGGACCTTTCAACGAACGGGGTTCATTCGTTAGTTCTCCACAACGAATGGCATAACGAATGTAGTTCGTTCGTTATTCTCTCCGTAATGAATGGGCTAACGGATGTAGCCCATTCGTTACATCTCCCTAAACGAATGGGTGTGGCCCCATTCGTTACACTCGCCTAGGATTTAGGGCATCTGACAGAATGTCAGGTGTCCTTTCATTGTATTCCACAAACATTCCCCTATCGTCGGCGCCATCATCGCCGGAAAAGCGAGATATCACTCGTTTTTCCACCACTCTTCACCATTTTTGTCCCGTCCGATCCGGATTCGAGCTAGGGTGACCTAAGCTCGTCTTTCAATCGGTTTATACCCGATTCCATCCAGACCTCGTGACTTTAACGGTTGAGGGAGTTAGTTCATCGCTTAACAACTAGATCTAGC
Organism: Bidens hawaiensis; assembly: GCF_021521415.1. Classification (NCBI taxonomy): domain Eukaryota; kingdom Viridiplantae; phylum Streptophyta; class Magnoliopsida; order Asterales; family Asteraceae; genus Bidens; species Bidens hawaiensis. The sequence goes on from NW_027491276.1 coordinate 341,790, forward strand.
GGGTTTGGATCCATATATGGTCATACTATCATTACCTCGAATCAAAGCTCGGTTTCCTTCTTGGGTTCGGCTAGAGGAAGGGAGAAAGAGATAGAGTGAGAGAGAGAGAGATTAAGTTTGTGTTTTGGATGGTGTATGGAATGAGTGGAAATGAATGGATTAATGAATATTCAAGGTTTATGTATTTATGGATCATGGGTCTAAGCCCATAGTCTTTCTTTCTTCCTTACTAATCCAAGTCCATTACCCACATTTATTTAACCCAACACAAGCCTAACTCATAATAATTAATATTATTATTTTATTAACTGAAACAGGAAATAGGATGCTACACAATAGATGAGGTTAAAAAAAGTACTAAAATTGCAAGTTTTAGAAACGTGAAATAGACATTTGCAATAACTTCAAAATCGGTACCAAAGTTGCATAGTTAAACAAACCATATGTACTAAAATGACACTTAACTCTTTCATAAAATTAGGTTTTTGAGTGTTAGACTCAATGTTCAAACATCCTTTACGGAAGTCTTAAAATCCATAATATATTATTATTATCTATGGTGGCACTATGAGAATATATATTAAAAAAAGGTGGGTTGAAAAGTATATTTACTTTTACTAAAAGATGTTCCCTAAAACAAGTAACAACTTGTCTCACATGTCATATCACTTTTTGATGAACATATAAATATACATCTTTTTGGCATCAAATAATCTCTAAAAACTGCAATTTCTATCCAATAACATCGCATAAAAGACTACTTATCATAATAAAACATAATTTCAGGTGAAACCAAGCATCAAACGAAGAAACAAGCAAAAAGACGAAGAAAACCAGAAGAAAACAAAAGAAAACAAAGAAACACGCCCCCATGCTTCTGACACAAAAAAGACAAAATCTGGAAGCATAAGCACGAGTCCGTGCTCATCATGCACAGGGCCGTGGACGAGAACACAGAAAAGACAAAGAAGAATTGAGCACATGTCACTAAAAATCACGGGGCCGTGCCTACCAACCACGGGGCCGTGGCCACGTCACAGAAAAATGCACGGGGGCGTGCTCCTAGAGCACGGGGCCGTGCCTCACCAACCAGAATGCCTATAAATAGTGGCTCATGTTGCACTCATTTGGTGTGCCTTGAAAAGAATTCTCTCCGGTTTTCACTCATAAAAACACACACTAACACTCACTTTGAAGATCTAGTGAAGAGTTTGAAGGTTTGGAGGTCATCACCACTAATCATCATCATCAACCATCATTACCATCATTAAGAAGGAGGATTCATCTACATTTGGTTAGATTGTTCCAAGTTTAATCATGTATTTGTTATTATCAATCATCTTAATGTTTATCACTATGCTCATTATGAGCTAAACTCCTTTTACCATCTAAAATCTATGAAGAAGCTTTGTTTTACATGATAATTAACCAAGACATGTGATGTAGTCTAGTAAAGTACATGGTTATATTACAATTTTCTTTTGATGAGAAATGTTTCACCATCTTAAATCACTAAATCAAAGTTGGTGGTTGTCAATATCTTTGGCAATCGTTCATGATCGATTCATGTTTTTGAAAGATAGAAATACTTTGATACATTATCGAAACATGGCTCCTTATATTGTACTTAGAAATGATGAGATATAAGTTATGGTGTATTTTTCTAAACCTTGGTAATCCGAAAATGGCTTTGCTTAGGATATCAAATTAGTTAAAGAAACCAAATGTTAACGGAATGTGTAATTATAACCTACATAAATCAACCAAGGGGAGGTTGTGTGATGAACTACAACCACCCGAAGTTGTTAGAATTGGTATTTGAGAAATCGAAGTCAATCTTAATCTTTTTACTTTACGAAACTACTTGTCAACTCAAATCGACATCATTGAGATGGTATGACATTAGGAAAGGGTGGACCTTAAAATGCACATACCATCTCCTTAGTGCTGAAGATGCTCACTTAAGGCTTAAGGAGCTATCTATCATAATTGCTACGGCAAGTTTATCACATGTCTACATATTAATTATCAATGCTAAAATGGAGTGGATTCTTGATCTTAGATGGTAACCTTCGCATAATTGAACAACTCGTTTAGAATCTCTTTTTTCGGTCACCTATATATTATATATATAAGTATTTATATTTTATAAAAAGTTTAAAAATCAACCCCAAAATGATTAAAACCTCTGATTGAAGTAAAACAACGATTTATTATTAGAAACCTTTGCGTCCATGGATTAATACTTGGTTCTTACCAATACTATTCTACATATACGATAGGTACACTTGTCTATTTTGTGTGTGTTTAGTCTTTGTAGAAATCACTTTTATAAATTTAAAACACGATCTTGTGCAAAAGCTAAATATCCAACCTTTCATAGTTTTTGGCGTCGTGGCCGGGGACACGGTACGTTTCTAAGAACGATCCAAGTTTTAATTTAATCATTGTCTATAATTGTACAAATTTTTAACTTCTATTTTATTTTATCTTTAATTTCTACAAAATATTAAACTATATAATTTTACGGCTAGCCTAATTTTTAACCTTTATTTACCTTACTTTTGAAATAGTTTAACTAACTTAGACATTAGTTTAATTTAAAATAGCTTAACTTATAGTTCAACTTAGACTAACTTTAACTAACTTTTACTTTAGTGTAATTTTGATTTAACCTCATGTATGTCCTCTACTTTTGAGCGTGAGCTTGTTTCTCCAATTTCTGAACCGGAATGACTCTTTCGTCGATGAACTTGTAAACGGACTACAGAAACCACAGAAGCAATCAAAGACGAATCAGTAGACGCCACCGCATCAGGAGAAAATCAAACCGAAGAAATGATGGCGGCCCAGAACAATGAGCCGAACATGAGCCAGTATGCCAAGCCATCTCTCGAAGGCTATGGCAATGGAGTGGCTCCACTCGAAATTACCGAAAATTTCGAAATCAGATCTAGCACCATTCATATGGTAGAAAATTCAGTTCAATTTCATGGTCTCCTCGACGAAGATCCTCTTTCTCACATATATCGATTTCTACGAATCTGCGGAACTTTTAAAATCCAAAACTGTTCAGACGATCAAATCAAACTCAAACTCTTTCCTTTCTCTCTAAGGGGCCAAGCCCTAGAAAGGATAGAATCTATTTCCTCTGGTTCCATCACCACTTGGGACCAGATGGTTGAACAGTTTCTCCTCAAATATTTTCTGCCTGACAAAACTGCTAAATACCGAGCCAGCATTACCGGATTCTGGACCGACGATGATGAATCGTTACACACAGCATGGGAAAGATACAAAAGTCTTCTGAGAATATGCCCACATCATGGACTGAGCGTGTGATTACAAGTCCAAACTTTCTTTGACGCACAATCCAGTCAAAACAAACAGGCCATCGACCAGATCGCTGGTGGAGACCTGGGATCCAAATCACCTAACGAAGCATTTGAAGTCCTGGAGAAAGCCGCAAAGAAGAGTTTCGCCTACAACCCACCAAGATCTACACCTACCCATAAAGGAATACACCACGTTGACTCTAACACTTTTGTCACGGCACAGCTTGAAGCTCTTTCTAAAAAATTCGAACAACTTCAAGCCAAACTATCAAAAACCAGACTCACCTGTGACACTTGTGGAGGAAGTCATAAGATGAGTGACTGTAAACAAGTCATTATGGCCATGGAAGAAGTCGATTTCATCGCTCGACAGAACAACGCTATCAACAATAACTACAATCCAGGATGGAGAAACCACCCGAATTTCAGCTGGAAAGACGGAGGTAACACTCAACCTTTATCCCGATTCAAAAAGAGACCTATGAATCAACCCTTCCAACCTAAACCTCAATTTCAAGATCAAAGTTCTAGTAGCCATCAAAACCCAAGCTACTCGAAGATCGAAGAAATGCTAATCCAATTGATGACTAAAACAAATGAAGCAGAAAAGAAAGCTGACTCAAGAGCTGTTGATATCAGCGGAGTATTAATAAAACATGAAGCCGATCTCAAAAGTCAACAAGCATCGCTTCAGAACCTAGAAACCCAAATCTGACAAATTGCCCGACAAATATCCGAAAGACCACCTGGCACTCTTCAAAGCAATACAATCACCAACCCGAATGCGACCGCTAACGCCGTCACTCTCAGGAGTGGTACAACCACTGTTGTTCCACCAGCTTTGGAGAAAAGTCTCCTGATGAAACGCAGGAAAGACTTTCCCCAACAAGCACAGTACATCCTAAGGAACCAGTCCGAACCTATGTTCCGCCTATTCCATAACATGGAAGACTGAAGCAGGAGCGATTGGAAGCCCAGTATGGGTAGTTTCTAGAACTTTTTAAGCAACTCCATATCAACATCCCTTTTGTCGAAGCTATCGCTAAAATGCCAAAATACGCCAAGTTTCTCAAAGAAGTGCTGACAAACAAAAGGAAGCTGGAGGAGCTCTCGCATGTCACCCTAATTGAAGAATGTTTAGCTATCCTCCAAAGCAAGCTACCGACAAAGTTGACCGATCCAGGGAGCTTTACTATCCCTTGTCTCATAGGAAATTTATCTGTTAGCAATGCCCTGGCTGACCTAGGAGCTAGTATTAATTTGATGCCTTATGCGGTTTTTGCAAAACTAGGGATAGGAGAACCAAATCCCACCCGCACGAGCATTCAGTTAGCTGACCGATCCGTTAAATATCCTCGGGGCATTGTTGAAAACATGCTTGTCAAAATTGACAAGTTCGTTTTCCCAGTAGATTTTGTGATTCTAGACATGGAGGAAGACAAAAGTGTACCTCTAATTTTAGGAAGACCCTTTTTAGCCACCTCAAAGGCTATCATTGATGTTTGCACCGGCAAACTCACTCTTAGGGTCAATGACGAGGCAATCACTTTTGACATAGGAAAATCTATGCAATATCCGCAACAACACGATGACACCTTATACTGTGTTGATATCATAGACTCCATCGTAAGTTGCTATATGCGAGATTCCTCCATCAATACTCCCCTAGAAACACAAGTCTTAGACAAAACACTAAACAAACCCATTTTAGAAATTGAAAATTTCAATAACAACTACCACGAAGAATTAGAAACGATATACGAAATCATTGAAAACAATGAAAAATCAAAACCATCAATCGAAGTACCACCAGCCTTAGAGTTAAAAGAACTGCCAAAACATCTCGAATACGCCTTTCTAGAGAAAGATTCTCAACTCCCAGTAATTATTTCATCTCACCTTTCTAAAGAAGAGAAAGACGAACTTCTTTAGGTTCTAAAAAACCATAAGAAGCTATCGCATGGAAGATCATGTTTATCAAGGGCATCAGTCCTTCATTTTGTACCCACAAAATCCTCATGGAGGAAGAATACAAACCCGTGGTCCAACATCAAACACGTCTCAACCCCAACATGCAAGATGTGGTGAAGAAGGAAGTAATCAAACTGCTTGACGCCGGATTAATCTACCCGATTTCGGATTCACCTTGGGTTAGTCCCGTTTAGGTAGTACCCAAGAAGGGAGGAATGACAGTCGTAATGAACGATAAGGACGAACTAATACCAATGAGAACCATCACAAGCTGGCGAGTTTGCATCGATTACCGGAAGCTTAATGATGCCACAAGAAAAGATCATTTTCCACTTCCTTTCATAGATCAAATGCTCGAACGATTATTTGGAAAAATGTTCTAATGTTTTCTTGATGGATTTTCCGGATACTTTCAGATTCCCATTGCTCCTGAAGATCAGGAGAAAACTACTTTTACATGTCCATACGGAACCTTCGTTTACCGAAGAATGCCATTTGGATTATGTAATGCTCCAACCACCTTCCAACACTGCATGGTGGCCATCTTTCATGAAATGATCAAAAACTCTATGGAAGTTTTCATGGATGACTTCTCAGTCTTTGGAGATTCCTTCGATCATTGCCTGAAAAACCTAGACAAAATGCTAGCTAGGTGTGAAGAAGTAAATCTAGTGCTCAACTGGGAAAAATGCCACTTTATGGTAAAGGAAGGCATTGTTCTAGGTCACAAGATTTCTCAAAACGGACTAGAAGTTGATAGGGCCAAAATAGAAATCATATCCAAACTACCACCACCAACTTCAGTCAAAGTCATTAGAAGTTTTCTAGGTCACGCCGGTTTCTACCGCCGCTTCATAAAAGACTTCTTAAAAATCTCAAGACCTATGACCAAACTTCTAGAGAAAGACGCACCATTCGTCTTCTCTGAGGAATGTGTTGAGTCATTCAATACACTGAAAGACAAACTTGTCAACGCACTAATCATGACCACACCCGACTGGACCCTTTCATTCGAAATCATGTGCGATGCAAGTGACTTTGCAGTTGGAGCCGTACTCGGACAATGCAAAGAAAAACACTCTCACCCAATTTACTATGCCAGTAAAACTCTTAACGATGCACAGGAGAATAATACCACAACTGAAAAAGAGTTACTAGCAGTAGTATTTGCCTTTGAAAAATTTAGATCATACCTAGTTCTTTCCAAAACCATAGTTTACACCGATCATGCCGCAATATGATACATATTCAACAAACAAGATGCCAAACCTAGACTCATCCGATGGATCCTACTACTCCAAGAATTTGACATCGAAGTTAAAGACAAAAAGGGAGCAGAAAATGTAGCCGCAGACCATCTTTCACGATTAGAATGTCCAACTCCCGAAGAGCTTCAAAAAGAAATTATCAACGATAATTTCCCACATGAGGTTCTCATGCACATTCAAAGAATGATAGAAGAAAAGGACGAAAGTCCTTGGTATGCTGACTTCGCCAATTACTTAGCTTGTAGGATCCTCAGAAAAGGACTTACTCATCAACAGCGGAAGAAATTCTTCTCCGATCTTAAGTTTTACTTCTGGGAAGATCCATACGTGTTTAGGATAGGTGCGGATCAAGTCATTCGTAGCTACGTAGCAGGAAAAGAGGCCTTAGACATTCTCAAACATTGCCATAAAGGTCCAACAGGCGGACACCACGGTACCGCCACCACGGTCAGGAAAGTGTTTGATGCAGGATTTTTCTGGCCCACTATATACAAAGATACACATACTTTGATCCAAGCATGCGATGCTTGTCAAAGAGCCGGGAACATCTCATCAAAAACTGAGATGGCTCAAAAAGGCATTCAAATTTGTGAAACCTTTGATGTATGGGGGATAGATTTCATGGGGCCATTTCCTAACTCATTCAGAAATAAATACATCCTTGTAGCAGTCGACTACGTGTCTAAATGGGTAGAAGCACAAGCTCTTCCCACCAACGATGCTCGAGTAGTTGTACGATTTCTGAAAAAGTTATTCTCAAGATTCGGTACTCCAAAAGCCCTCATCAGCGACAGAGGTACTCACTTCTGTAACATCCTAATGAACAAGGTTTTAGCACGATATGGAGTTCACCACCGACTAGCAACAACATATCACCCGCAGACCAGTGGGCAGGTGGAGGTCTCAAACCGAGGAATTAAGAGGATTTTGGAAATAAGTGTGGGGATGAATCGCAAAAATTGGGCAGAAAAGTTAGATGACGCATTGTGGGCCCTCAGGACGGCCTACAAAACTCCCATAGGAATGACACCATTCAAGCTTGTTTACGGGAAGGCATATCATCTACCAGTGGAATTAAAAAACAAAGCTTATTGGGCTCTCAAAGCAGTGAATTTTGATCTAACGTCCGCCGGAGCAAACCGGGAAGATCAAATTCGTGAGCTCAAGGAACTGAGAACAATGGCCTACGAAAATTCCTGGTCCTACAAGGAGAAGACTAAACGCATACACGACGCTCATTTAAAAGGAAACAAAAAATTTCAAGCTGGCGATCGTAACTGTTATACAACGCTCGTTTACGTCTTTTCCCAGGAAAACTGAAATCCCGATGGACAGGCCCATACGTAGTTGAGACAGTTTTTGACTATGGAACCATCGAAATTTCAAATTCAAACGGCCAAAAGTTCAAAGTCAATGGACATCGATTAAAACCATACATCGACGGTCCACTTAAAGAAGTTTTGGAGGTACTAACCCTCCAAAAGTAGGCCTTGTAAATATTGTTTTACTTGATAAAAAAATATTTCAGAAAACCACAGGGGCGTGCTCCTTAAAGCACAGTCCCGTGCCTAAAAATGCAGGCTGGCATCTACGCTGCAAAAATCTCAGTCAGACTGGTTTGTAACAGAATTGTCAGAGTAAAAACACGGGGGCGTGCTTCCAAAAGCACGGTACCGTGCTCGGTATCTTGTTTGGTTATAAAAGGCACCTTGTGTCATTGCATTCCTTGCACAAAACAAAACCAAAACCGAAAACCTCAGATAATTCAGCATGCCAACTGAGATGAATGAAGCAATCCCATTTCCCAAAATCCGAGAAACGATGCCCGCCATGTTTCCAAAACCGAGCTTCTCTTGAAACTTCAAGAACTCGTGAGAGAACTCACCAAAATGAATATCCTCGCGGAGATGCGTCTCGTGCAACTCACCGAATCAGTGGAAAACATGAAAATGGAACTCCGAGACATCAACGAGCAACTCCAGTTTCAAGTTCTCGGTTTCACGTATTTTCCACCACCAGGAACGTTCGGAGGAGGAGAGCCTTTCGGAGAGCTCTAGGAAACTTAATTTTATGTTTTTATGTGTTAAAAAGTGCATTAAGCACAATGTGTTAGGACTTCGGGCTTAACCCGATTATTTTCTTTTCTTAGGAAACCCGGGCTTATCCCGTAACTGTTCTAGGATCATTATTTAATGAAAAGTAATCTTTAGATGACCAAACTTCTAAATTATTACAATAAACGTCATTCTAAAAATTCCGGATCATGAATCATGTTGAAAACTAAAAAAGAAATACACTGTGACAAAAAGCACGGGCCGTGCTTTCCTAACCACGAGGCCGTGGTCACCCCAGAATCTTCAGCATGATACGCGCTGACTCCTACAATTCTCTGACTCAGAAACATTTATTCTTCTAGCAGCACGGGGCCGTTCTCCAATAAACACGGTGTCGTGTTCAACTTTCCAGTCTCTATATAATGCATGCATAAATTCATTATTCCATTCACACCAAACAAAAACTACCTAAATGGAAGGAAAATGAGTTGAATGGAAGCCAGTGAAGAAGGGGAAACAACATGAATATTCCTTCCTTGAGGAACAAATCATGAGACTCCAATGCATCGTAAGAGACCAAGTTGAGAGCAACATACAAACCGAGGCTCGAGTAGTCGAGTTGATTAACAAAGTCGACCTGCTTAGGTTCGAGAACTTCCATGTTGTGGATGGCCACCACAAAGATGTGACTTCCAAACTCAACTTTCTCAACCGAGAACTCGTCACGCTCAACAAAAAGCTTGAAGAACTTTTGGAAGCCAAACGAGCACCACCACACATCCAGGACTTGTTCGGGGGTGGTGGCTGTTGAAGTTTTGACTTTGTTTCGTGTTGAAGTTGTTCCCACTAGTACTATGTGTTAGGATCCGAGAGTTGTTGTTGTACTTTTCATTTTATCTATCTTTAAATTATGTCTTTAATTTTATGTTTTAATGAAATTTAGGATTGTTAATTACCATATCAAAATAACCAAAAAATAAGAACCAGTTAAAAGCAAACCAGCTCGACAAAATAAACAAAGCAGTACTGTCTGCATTAAGCAGCACGGTACCGTGCTCCAAAAGCACGGGGCCGTGTTTTTGGTGTCAGGGCAGTTACGAGTTTTAACTTTGATAAAATAACTTTCTAACACATCCAACCCTAATTTCACTGCATTTTAAACTGAGAACCGCCGACCCTCAACCATTTTGCAAATTTCTTCATCTAATCTTCAATTCTAAACCAAAGGTATGTTAATTAAACAATTGCATTACTCAGATTCGTCATTCTAGGTTTAGATTAACCCAAAGTTGTTCATATCGACCAAATCGGGTCAAAACCCGAAAAGGGTATGGGTTATTATGCTTGATTATGATGAATAGATTGTTGAATGTTTGATGGTTAGGGATTAATTGATAGAAAAAATTCGGGTTTTGGGTGTTAGAATAAATACCCGACAAACCATTAAACCCAATTGATATAACCGGTTAGAAACGAGGGTTCGAGTCTAAGTAAGTTAGAAATCGGTATTAAAAACACGAGCCGTGCACAAAACAACACGAGCCGTGGTCAACCAAAAGTCAAACTTCAAAGAAAACTGAACCAGAAGCAGCATCACGGGGTTGTGCTCCTGAAAGCACGCCGCCGTGCTTTTCCTTCTGTTTCAGCAAATTGAAGATTTTTCATGAGTTTTGACTAATTTAGGTTTAATTTGCAGATGGCCGAGTATGGGGAAGAGTTTCATGCATTCCTAGTCTTCGGAAACCAGAAGACTAAGGACCGATCGACAAACGAAAGATTAACCTATCTCAATAATAGATATCCTGAAGCTCACTTCCATGCATGCGAAGAAACCCTCAGACAAGTTAACCAATGGGAGCGCTATCAAAACATCGTCACGGGACCTTGGAGACGGGTTTTTAGCCAAACGGGGGATTCAGTGACAGAACTTACAAAAGAATTCCTAGCCTCATTCAACATGAAAAAGAAAAAGTTTGACATATGGGATACCAAGGCAATTGAGTTCCGATGTGGGGGTATTTGGCATATAACCTCTATCACTCAACTGGGGATTGATTTGGATATTTACACGGTCGAAGAAACTGACACATATATCTGGTTCGAGTCTAAAACAACCTTTACAGATGAGGGTGACGATAATGAAGCTGAAGCAGGTGCCATAAGGGAAGAAGCTTGGGAACAGTTGAGTTATGGAACAACAAGGTATAGGCCGAGTGTTTCAAAGAGCACAGCACTGCGTGACCCACTGATGAGGTACATCCACTGTTTGCTGAGTCATACCGTCACAGCTAGAGGTCAGAGCGAAGGGGTTGTCAACCTAAAGGACCTTTGGGCATTGTATTGCATGAAAAACAAAATACCATGCAATATCACTATGCTATTCTGCAATATTTTCATGTCAAATGCCACTGCCCGAGGAAATACCCCAATCTTTGGTGGTCCCTGGATCTACAACCTCTACAGGGCCTATGGTGCAGACACAGAAGGAACCCGAGCCCAGACTCGATAGCTCTTAACCTTGATGACTGTGAGAGCATTCAGATGGTTTAGCAAATCAGCCCGGGTGTGTGGAGATTTTGTGACAAGTACAATCAGGTTGGGACCCAGAAAACCCATCAGAGATGATGATACAGGATGTGCATGAGAGACGACAGTCACCACCCAGACGACACCGCCGCCGAACCTACCATCAGACAGGAGGCCCATCTTCATCAGGGGTCGGCCCCAGTTCATCACATGATATCCGATACTCTTTGGAGGGTATATATGGACTAATTGATCAATTCTCAACTAACACTACCGCCTCATTTAACAAGATCAACGAGCAAATGGCTGCCTCCGATGCACAGCGAGCAGCAGAGTATGAAGCAACGAGGCGAGAGATTGAACGATTGGGCTATCGCATGGACAGGCAGTGGGGACCGTTTGACCCGGACACGGGTAACTGATAACCGACGGCACAGGTAGTTGGGAATGGGCACGGGCATGGGTTGGCGTTATTTTATGAACTTATTATTATGTGTGTTTTGAAAAATTTACTTTTCATCGTACATGTTTGTTTGTGATTATGTTGGTTTGGATACTATTATGGCCATGAGTGCCAAAGACATTATGCTAGGTACTAATTTAGCCCGAAAGGGCAAAGGGATGGACGATTCCATACCCAATTTTCAGCAGTTTATGCTTGGTTGTTTGCGGATGTTTGCAGTTTTATTTTGCACAGGTACAAAAACAGGAAAACGGACGAAAAACAGGGGACGCTCTGTCGAAGTTTCGTTAACCCGTAGGGAAGTAACTCTCCATTTTTACCCATAAATTAGATTTTTTATATTTTAATGAATCTTGTCACATTGAGGACAATGTGAGATTCAAGTGTGGGGAGGGGAATTACTTGACCAATTGTTTGTCTAACTAATTATAAAAATTCTCTAAAACAAATATTTTTGCAGCAGACAAAGATTATTCTAAACCTAAAAAGAAATCCAAGGAATTTTTTTGCAAATAACCAATCATTTAAAAGTGAAAAAGTAAGAAAAAGTTTTGTAATATTGAGAATAAATTTTTGCAAAATATGGCGTTAATACCCAATTCCTCCATTACTGTGAGATAAACCTCATGCCGTATAAATATTTTTTCGGAAGCTTTGAGTGAGTCATATGTTTCATGTGATTTAGAACTTGTCGCAATTATTTATTTCAAGACCAAACGAAGAGTTGTATAAGGAAGAAGGTAATATTTACACAATTCCATCAAACCCATTACCAAAATTACAAAACCAAAAAAAAAACGATCACTTTATCCATTTTCACAGGTAAAATACAACACTGGTCTTTTACCAGCAGACCCTAAAGAACTGGAAATGCATTATTTCGATTTCAATTTCCTTTGCTGCATACACTTCACAAAACCTAGGTTGCCTCCAGAACTTAGGGAGAGAATCTTTCTCTTTAGCAATGAGGTGAGGAAAAAGTGGCGCCAAAACGAACAAAGGCCACCATTCTGTGGAATTTCCAAAAACGCAATGAAGAGAAGAGCAAAAAGATATGAACGATGTTTAGGTTGCGGAAACTGGTCCCACGAAGGAAGATGTAGAAAAAGTCAAACTCAGTCTCAGCATGAATATACCGAACTAATGAGGATGGGGGCTATTAGGCTCAAAGCCGAACGATCCATTAGAGTTGGAAGTTATATTCAGAACAGGATTGAGAAAGAATTGATCCACATCCTCAATAAAACTGGTCTTGACGATCTGACCTTAAAAGAGTCATTAGGTATATATATATATATATAAACTCTCGGAGAAAAAGGATCTAACCATCGAAGACATCTCAAAAAACAGTGGAAGTTGTATTTACCATTAACCCTTGAACCACCACAAAATACCAATTCCGACTCACACTAAACCAAAACCCCTTTTTATCTTCTGATCTATGCAACCTTTCAAAAAGGTAGAGATTTGAACTTGTTACAAGCTTATTTATCACAGTTGCATTTTGGCTAAGAGTGTTCACATACTTACACCACATGTATGATCAGATATAAAACCGAGTGTGAGAGAACATTGGGAGAACGTGACGTTTTGCATAAACGGAAACTCATAAAAACAAAAGTTCTATCTTTTATCACTAACATAAAGATTGGTTATTTTGTTTCGTCTTCTTGAAGCTCACTTAAGGGATAGCTATGATCTAAATTTGCTGTTTTTTAGAGGATTTTATAAGAGGATTGCTTGAGGACAAGCAATGTTCAAGTGTGGAGATGTTTGATGTACATATAAATATACATCTTTTCGGCATCAAATAATCTCTAAAAACTGCAATTTCTATCCAATAACATAGCATAAAATACTACTTATCATAATAAAACATAATTTCAGGTGAAACCAAGCCTCAAACAAAGAAACAAGCAAAAAGACGAAGAAAAACAGAAGAAAACCCAAGAAAACAAAGAAACACGCCCCCATGCCTCAAGAAACACGCCCCCATGCTTCTGACACAAGAAAACACAAAATCTGGAAGCATAAGCACGGGGCAGTGCTCATTATGCACGGGGCCGTGGACGAGAACACAGAAAAGACAAAGAAGAATTGAGCACATGTCACTAAAAATCACGAGGTCGTGGCTACCAACCACGAGGCCGTGGCCACGTCACAGAAAAGACAAAACAAATCTGGCACATGTCATAAAAATGCACGGGGGCATGCTCATCGAGCATGGGGCCGTGCCTCACCATCCAGAATGCCAATAAATAGTGGCTCATGTTGCACTCATTTGGTGTGCCTTGAAAAGAATTCTCTCCGGTTTTCACTCATAAAAACACACACTAACACTCACTTTGAAGATCTAGTGAAGAGTTTGAAGGTTTGGAGGTCATCACCACTAATCATCATCATCAACCATCATTACCATCATTAAGAAGGAGGATTCATCTACATTTGGTTAGATTGTTCCAAGTTTAATCATGTATTTGTTATTATCAATCATCTTAATGTTTATCACTATGCTCATTATGAGCTAAACTCCTTTTACCATCTAAAATCTATGAAGAAGCTTTGTTTTATTTGATAATTAACCAAGACATGTGATGTAGTGTAGTAAAGTACATGGTTATATTACAATTATCTTTTGATGAGAAATGTTTCACCATCTTAAATCACTAAATCAAAGTTGGTGGTTGTCAATATCTTTGGCAATCGTTCATGATCGATTCATGTTCTTGAAAGATAGAAATACTTTGATACATTATCGAAACATGGATCCTTATATTGTACTTAGAAATGATGAGATATAAGTTATGGTGTATTTTTCTAAACCTTGGTAATCCGAAAATGGCTTTGCTTAGGATATCAAATTAGTTAAAGAAACCATATGTTAACGGAATGTGTAATTATAACCTACATAAATCAACCAAGGGGAGGTTGTGTGATGAACTACAAACACCTGAAGTTGTTAGAATTGGTATTTGAGAAATCGAAGTCAATCTAATCTTTCTACTTTACGAAACTACTTGTCAACTCAAATCGACATCATTGAGATGGTATGACATTAGGAAGGATGGACTTTAAAATGCGCATACCATCTCCTTAGTGCCGAAGATGCTCACTTAAGGCTTAAGGAGCTATCTATCATATATTGCTACCGCAAGTTTATCACATGTCTACATATTAATTATCAATGCTAAAATGGAGTGGATTCTTGATCTTAGATGGTAACCTTCGCATAATTGAACAACTCGTTTAGAATCTCTTTTCTCGGTCACCTATATATTATATATATAAGTATTTATATTTTATAAAAAGTTTAAAAATCAACCCCAAAATGATTAAAACCTCCGATTGAAGTAAAACAATGATTTATTATTAGAAACCTTTGTGTCCACGAATCGATACTTGGTTCTTACCAATACTATTCTACATATACGATAGGTACACTTGCCTATTTTGTGTGTGTTTAGGCTTTGTAGAAATCACTTTTATAAATTTAAAACACGAACTTGTGCAAAAGCTAAATATCCAACCTTTCATATTTTATACCACTAGCGCACACAACATCACTTTTAGAGTGATAGATCTTGACAAAAGAGAACTAAAATCTTCAATATTTTTTCTCATATGTTTGATAGCAAAGAATGACCAAAGTATCTTGAAAGGCAATATATCAATGTTTAATTTTTCAAAGAAAAATTTAAAAATATATTTATAACGATTATATACTTGTCTTTTGTGAGAGTATGATCATAAGAGTATTCTACCAAATAAGGATAAGAATAAAGCATGTTACCTCAATTTCAACGTAAATTTTATTAAGTTATTTTTGTCTATTAATTTTATGAAATAAATAAATATAAATTTTGCATCAGTCTAGAAAACGATACCAGTAGCATCATTCTTTACATATTTACCATAGTTATCAAATATGATAAGTGCTCAGAAGCGTTAAGGCTGGGCCCAGCGCGCAGGCGATGAGCGCAAAAAAAGCACTCGTTTTTTTAAATAAAAAGCGCGCATTAAAAAACAAAATTTTAACTAAAACATAACATCATAATAAGAAAACATGCATTCATTCTTCAAATATAACCAAAATCCAAAATTGAACAACTAAAAAACCAAAATCCAAAACGTGAAGTAGTACCAAGTAAATCTAAATAATTAGAAAAACCAAAACATAGAAAAACTCAAAATTCAATCATCATAGTCAGATGTGTTCTCAACTTTCACCACATAACCTTTGGCTTCCTTCACCTGGTCATCATCAGAATCTTCGTCAATTAATAAAGTAGAACACCTTATATACACTTTGAAGGTCTACCTTTTGAAGTCGAAGGTTTTGAAGATCTCGTTATCCATCGTCCCCGTAAGCCACTCATTGCAATCATCAATTTCATCCAATGATATCAAATCATAAGCCACTTTCGAATCACATCGATCATTAAGCGTGTAGTTGTACTTATCATACACAAGATCATGCAATTTTTGGTGTTCCGGACGACTCCTTTTCTTTGAATGAATCTATAAAGTAAAAAAATATATAATAAGAGCAATCAAACTTTATCAATAAATTTTAAATGTTTGATCTTTTACATGCTCGAAGGTGCTCCAATTTTGTTCGCACCCGGATGCACTACATGTCAAGCTTAGCACCCTAACAGCCAATTGTTGCAAATTCGGGGTTCTTTTCCATAAATTTTCCACCATTTAGTTGTAAGTAACATATAATCAAATTAAATACCTATTATATAATTTATAAATAAATAAACGAAAATAAGATAAATTACCAGGTGCAACTTTACGATGTTGTCTCTTTTCAGCTTCTAAACAAAAAACCTTCCTGGTTAATCCACTGAACCAACTCAGCCATAATTAGATCTTGTTTCGCCTTGCTCGGGACAAGCATGCCGATGCAATCATGCAATCCAAGTGACACTTCTCTATCACTTTCAATATGCTCATTGTAGCAGTAAAATTCAGGATTCAAGTAGTAACCAACAACGTGTAAGGGATGGTGAAGCTGAGAGTTCCATCTTTTGTCAATTATTTCGGATACAAAAAAGTACTCATTAGTGACTTCTCCCAAACCTTTAGCAATTGCAGTTTTTGCTCTTTCAATGGCTTCATAAATATAAGCCATAAATGGTTTTTTCTAATTATCGACTATTCGAAGCGCTTTCACAATTGGGCCCATTATTTTGAGAGTCTCATGGACATTATTCCAGAATGTAGGAGTGAAAACGATATCATTTGCTCTTTTTCCCTTTCGACATGACGCAAATTTGTTGTTTGTCCACCATTCACTTATCAACATGTTTCTCAAAGCCGACTTGTGTTTTTCCAATCTTTGCAACGTGAGATATGTAGTTGCAAACCTTGTAATCCCACATCTTGCTAGTTCACCATTTTTTGTGCATTCCCTCAACTTACTTAGCACAACTGTATGATTGTAAATATACCCAACAAGAAAAACGCCCCTATAAATCATTTTGTTTTCACCTTTACAATCTTACCAATATGGCAATATCCTCTAGCATTAAATCCAGACAATGTGCCGCACAAGGCGTCCAAGACAGATTCTTTCTCTTATCCATCAACATTTTTCCTAAAATAATATGATAAAATATCAAGGTTCATTAAAGTTGTTGCCATTAACAGTAAAACTGCTATAAAAATATGGAAAACATATGAATAACTAACATGCTAGCTTGAAGATGTTGCCATTATCAGTAATAACTTACACAACATTCTGTTCACCAATTCTCTCCCCAAAACTATCTAGAAGTTCAAACACTTTTTCTCATGTCTTCATATAATATGAAGCATCAACTGATTCAATAAAAATTGTTCCCTTAGCATCATTGACAAGGAAATTAATCAGTGTTCTTTGTTTTCTATCAGTCCATCCATCAGACATGACAGAACAACCAAACTTTGACCACTCAGATTTATGTCCTTCAACCCACTCATCCACCTTTTGTGCCTCATTCTTTAAGAGAGGAACATGTCACACCCCGAACAAAAGCGGTGGAACATGTCGGGGTGCAACGGATTGCTCAAGAACACTATGACACTATTGAAGTGACAATATTTACTCAACTTGTTTATTCCATTCAATAATCATAAATACAACTTGTCCAAGATAAAATACCAACAATTTTATATAATCATAAATTCATTAAAGTATCCTAAAGGTATGATCTAAGTGACGAGTCTTTAATCTTCACGAGCAACCTAAGAGTAAACCTGTAACATGTGTAAAAATAGATTTGATCAGCACGAATGTTGGTGAGCAATACACTAGTTTTGACGTATGTATATAACGAGGCAAAAATCACAATTCACATGTGTAAATAGAATAATGCAACAACCATTGTAAATGTAAAGTAAATAATCGTGGCTCCTTCCTATTTGGTAACAACCAAGTTACTCGGAGAATGATGCCCTATTCTACTAGCAAAGGCTAAGGTAGTTAGGGGTGCGTATGATCATACTTATTGCATTCCAACAACAATATAAAAATAAACACTCATGCACATAATCAAATTGAGGCATAAACAAAGATCGAGCAAATATTCGTACAACACATAATGTTGAATTGTGGATTTGATAATGAGATCATAAAACAAGTAAGTTTGAATATGTTGCGCATGCCACCCCCAAAAGTATAAAGGCTTAAAAAGGGGGAGTGTGATTACTCACATGAAATAATTAACTTGAAGGATTAGTTTGCGATAAAACGGAAAGGTAAGTTCAACGAGCGAGACTTAGATTGAGAGGGTCTTGAGTTAGAAGATGGTATTAAAAGCTTTAAAGTAAAATAATATGACAAGTAAGATAAGTAATTAAAGTTTGAGGGTTAAAGTGTAAATACATAAGAAATTAAAGTAATGGTATTTGAAAAGTAAGTTTGCTCGAAATCGGGTCTCGGTATTTGATGTGCATTAAATTATACATCTTTTTAGCATCAAATAACCTCTAAAAACTGCAACTTCTATCAAATAATATAGCTCAGAAGGCTACTTATCATATTAAAATGCAATTTCAGGTAAAACCAAGCCTTATACGAAAAAACAAGTGAAAAGACGAAGAAAAACGAAAAAAAAACTCAAGAAAAAACTCAAGCACGGGGCCATGCCTCAAGCACCACGCCTCCATGCTTCTGAACCCAAGAAAAGACAAGATTCTACAAGAAAAGACAATACTGGAGAAAGAAGCACGGGGCCGGGCTTATGTCACCAAGGGGTCGTGGTTACCTTCTAGATAAGATAAAAAGAATGAGCACATGTAACTAAAAAGCACGGGGCCGTCCCTCAGGAAGCATGGGGCCGTGGTGAGTCATCATGTATGCTCTGACAGCATTTAATGCAACTGGACACATGGACATGGGGTCGTGCCTCTCACTCCAGACTGCCTATAAATAGAGGCTCATGTTACATTAAGCAAGTGTGCTTGAAGAAGATCTCTATACGGAGTTCTCTTATAAAAACACTCACATTACACTCATGTTGAAGATCTTGTGAAGAGTTTGAAGGCTTGGAGGTTACCATCATCATCCATCATCATCAACATCATCATAATCCATCGTCATCATTAAGGAGAGAGATTCATCCACATTTGGTTAGATTGTTCTAGTTTAATCATGTGTTTGTTATCATCATCTCTTTTAATGTTCATAACAATGCTCATTATGAGCTAAACTCCATTTACCATCTAAAATCTATGAAGAAGCTTTGTTTTACTTGATGATTATATTAAACATGTGATTTAGTTTAGTAAAGTACATGGTTATTTTGCAATTATCTTTTGATGAGAAATGTTTCATTATCTTAATTCAACAATTCAAAGTTGGTTGACAATCATATTGACAATCATTCATGATCGATTCATGTTCTTGAAAGAAAGAAATACTTTGATAATTTATCGAAACGTGGATCCTTATATTGTACTTAGAAATGATGAGATATAATCTATGATCTATTTCTCTAGTTTTGATAATTCTGAAATAGCATCGTTAACACGATTGCTTAGGTTATCATGCTAGTTAAAGAAATCATATGTTGACGGAATGTGTTATTATAACCTACTTAAATCAACCAAGTGGAGGTTGTGTGACTAAACTATAACCACCCAAAGTTGTTAGAATTGGTATTTGAGAAATCGAAGTCAATCCTAATCTTTCTACTTTACTAAACTACTTGCCAACTTAAATTGACATTCTCGTTGTAGCATGACATTAGGAAAGGGTTGACTTTAAAATGCGCATGCTACTTTCTTTTATGTCACAGGATATGCTCACTTAGAAATGAAGGGCTATTCTATCATATATTATTTCGATAAGTTTATCACATGTTTACTTTATAATCATCAAGGATAAATGGAGTGGATTCTTGATCTTAGATGGTAACCTTCATATAATTGAACTACTCGTTTAGAACTTCTCTTTTTGTCACCAATATATTATATATAAGCATTTATATTTTATAAAAAGTTTGAAAATCAACCCCAAAACATTTGTGTCCACGGGTCGATACTTGGTTCTTACCGATACTATCCTACATATACGATTGGTACACTTGCTTATTTTATGTGTGTTTAGTTTTAGTAGAAATCACTTTTATAAATTTAAAACACGAACTTGTGCAAAGATAAATTTCCAACTCATTAATAGTTTAATGCACCGTACGCAAACATCAGTATTCTATTCATTAGTTGTACTTAACATTTGTTAAGTAAATATATGGGGATTGGTTTAATGCAATAGTGCACGACCCCTTGTTAGATATACCAAACGGGATTTTAACGAGTGTTCGGTTAGTCGGTTCGGGTCTTGATAAATTGTCAAGTCCGAACCCGACATTCCAAAGTGATAAATATCATGAGATAAACTATTTAAAATAAAGACTTAACTAATGTTAGAAGTTCTATTAAGGATAAACTCCAAACGTATAGGGATAGAGTAAAGGTTTGTGGATAGTGTTTCTTTCAAGAGTTTACATGCAAATGGGTTGGTTAATTTGGTCAAACAAGGCATAAAACAACAAAAACGAGCTGGGAAACACTGCAGATAGGCCTAGGAGCTGCGCGACCACCCTGCTCCTTGGTGGCCGCACGGCGCGGCGCTCACTAGGGGTGGGGTTTGGTCTTCAACATTGATTATTTGTCAATTTAGGTCCCTGAAGTTCATTTTAAGTCGTTTTCGATCATAAAAGGGTGTTTAAGGCACCGAAAAGGAGGTTTCGCAATCCAAAAAGTGTGAAACGAATTTGTAACATAAAAACCAATATTTTTATTTATATCAAAGAATCCGAAAGATAAAACGGGCCGGGTTTACCGTACAAGAACAAATACGGTTAAACCGAAAATGACGAATATCACAGAACACGTAGCTCATGGTAACTATGAGGCTTTAGATGTGGCCCATAGTTTCCAACAACATCAATCATTTATTTGAAGTTGTCCATATTGGCTACATTAAACGCAATTCCAGCTCGATAGAAAAGGCAGCAATGGTCTGAAGAGTTCTGCCTCGCATCTCTTTGTCACGCAAATCATTAATGCATTTCTAAACCGGATTTCCTTTTTCTTTTTCTGCAAAGCGAACAATAATATCCAGATTTCCAAAAATTAAAAACTAAAACCTAATCACAAATTTTGAATATCATTTAGTAACTGAAGTCAAAGTTCTATATTATAATCAGATAATTAACATACCTCGTGTCGTATACTGATCCATTGGCCCCTTGAAATTTAGCTTTTTCCTCTTGTTTTGGAGAATGTATCTCCATTACCTCGTCATCATCACCCTCATTTTTAAGGTCACGAGTTCTTCGCCCACCCCGCCGATGTTGAGTGCTTCTTTTTTTAAGCAAGTGATGAAACCTTCGACACTTTCATTGTCCCGGCAGGTGACATTGAGAATATCCATTGGGTCACTAATGTGGCATCGTCGTTGGTTGAAGTGTTGGGTGTAGTTATTGGCTAAGTCATCCCAATCAGTAATTCGCCCTTCCGGTAGGCGTTCTAACCATGCTCGCGCAACGCCTACCAGTGTTAGTGTAAACATGTGACACTAGAATGGCATCATCCATCTCGAAACCATGCCCGCAACGATGTAGGTTTGTAGATGGTTGTCCGAGTCGGATAAACCATCATACATTCCTACTGTCGACAGGATCTTTGGGTTTGCGGGTAGTCCTGCTTCCACCACCTTTTTGACGAACTTCGACTTTCCTGCCAAGGTGGCCGGTCTATATGGCTTGGAAAAGTCAACGTTGGCGTCAGGGTGATACTCAATAAGTTTCTTGGTGGGCGTACCCTGAGGGTCCGCCCTCTCTTGGCTATCTTCGTAGTCGGGATCGTCTTTTAACGAAGAGGCTGTAACATCTTGAAAATTTCGAGTTCAAAACGTCAAGTTTCCAAAGTTAAAGGACCTAAAATGCCAAAATCCAAACCATAGGGTTTAAAATGAAATTTTTGTTTCCCTGACCCATCGCGATACGCGATGGATCAGAAGGGAAACCCATCGCGAACCAGTGGGCACGTGGCATAACCTCCGCCATGTGTCACCACGTGGCAGCACGTCCGCCACGTGTCGCCACATGGCGCAACGCCTGCCACGTGTCGCCACGTGGCAGGTCTAGTTGGTGACTGGCCGAGCCTACATCGTGATATGCGATGGGCTTAGCCAGAGGGCCATCTCGTATCGCGATGGGGCCCTGTTTTTGCCTATAAATAGAAGGCCACGGGTTCTTCACAACTCACACCTCAAATTCAGTTCTCTCTCACTTTAAAACATCTCTCTAAACCTTGGGAAGCGTGCCCTCGATCCACCTCGAAATCCTTGTCCCGATTGTCTTGTTTTTCGTGTCGTTTCCTCGTTGTTCGTACCATCTTCCACCGACGTATCAACCAAGAAGGCGTTTGCTATTCCCAACATCATGAAGGCTGGATTAGTGAAGCGTGCTGACAAGTGGTGAAGTATTGGTGTTTATCATTTGGCATGCTAAGGAAAGAGTGACGATGGGCACGTGTCGTGCCACGTGTCAACACGTAGCATAACCTCCGCCACGTATCACCACGTGTCACCACATGGCGCAACGCCTGCCACGTGTCGCCACGTGGCAGGTCTAGTTGGTGACTGGCCAAGCCTACATCGCGATACGCGATGGGCTTAGATAGAGGGCCATCGCGTATCGCGATGGGGCCCTGTTTTTTCCTATAAATAGAAGGCCACGGGTTCTTCACAACTCACACCTCAAATTCAGTTCTCTCTCACTCTAAAACATCTTTCTAAACCTTGGGAAGCGTGCCCTCGATCCACCTCGAAATCCTTGTCCCGATTGTCTCGTTTTTCGTGTCGTTTCCTCGTTGTTCGTACCATCTTCCACCGACGTATCAACCAAGAAGGCGTTTGCTATTCCCGACATCATGACGGCTGGATTAGTGAAGCGTGCTGACAAGTGGTGAAGTATTGGTGTTTATCATTTGGCCTGCTAAGGAAAGAGTGACGAGAAAAGAAGTTTGATCAAGAAGATAGAGAAGGTGAAACGCTGTTAAGGTGCTGCTCGAATAATTAGGGTTTGTAAGCCGAGAAAAGGTAGGTATAAAGCCCGAACAAAATAATAATAAAATATTATAAAAGGCTTAAACCTAAAACCGAGGTTATACTCGATACCTCGATAAAGTAAAAGAAAATATAACAAGGAAGGAATAAAAGATAGAATTATGAATATTTATAAATATGTATATATGTGTGTAAGTATAGATATATTCTTTGTTATGAAAATATTATTTAAGTAATAATAACTATTATTAAATAATAAAGAAAAGAAAAGAATACGTTTCTTAGAGAAGAAGAAACGTAGGGTTTTATAAATAAACTAAAGGTTTATAATATTACTTTTTAACTAAAGGTTTTAAAGTAAAAGAGATTTTGAACTAAAGGTTCATCGAGGTAAAGTTTATAAAATAAGACTAAAGGTCTTAAGCCGGATTGTATATCCGACTAACAAATGGTTATACTCGTACTATAGGTGCGAGATAGCAACGGGAAAGACCCTCGGACGGTGTTTGAACCCGATCCAAATTGAAAAGGTGAATACGCCCCAACTTTTACAAACATGTTTTCAAACGAGTCAAACGTGTTATATGAAAAACTTTACATGAGACTACGTGTCTCTAAAACATTTATAAACAAGGGTATAAACACTGGCCTCAGGCTATCGTGTACGTTTGTCTGGATCCTTATATATGTGATGGGCACATCACACCTGGTCACAATTACGCTCGCCTGCGGGGAGTATGACCTTGTGTATACCCATAGGCACTCAACTAGTCGAACGTTGCAGTGTTTGCTGGGGGGACCAAGTGTAGAGACTTAAGTTTATAAATTGTATTGTTTTAACTTGATTATTCCTAAGCCACGTTGGGCCGAGACCTACGTAGTCTCGAGGGGTGATTAAGTAAAGAAAATATTTTTAGCGTCAGCATATTCACCGGCATTTGTTGCTGACGTATTTTCTTACATTTTGCAGGTGATCAAGGTTAGCGCTTGGAATGACGAAGTGTATCCGATGGCTCGGATCTTTTGTTTAAACTTAATATAATGTTAATGGTGGTTTTGTAAAGTAAAACAAGTAATCCTTAAACATCAAACGGAAAACTTTTTAATCCCGTCTTTTGTATATGTAAATATTACATTTTAAATCCACAAGTTTTCAAGACTTTCGTTATTAAAACGTAACTCTGATTTAATTACAATCGTGGTACCAACATATGTGTCATACACCTAGGCCGTGTTTTGGGGTGTGACAGAGGCCGTATGGTAGGATGGATGTGGCTGCTGACTGCCTAGCTGGCTTCCGCCTTGACTGTCCCACTGAGTACGAGTAGTACGAGGATCCGTGATACAACACCTTCAAGGAGCCTATTCATGTTCATCTTCTTCCTCATCACGTTCGTATCACTCGTTGCTGCTTGCCGCTCTGCCAAACAGAGTTATGGGTTGGACTCCCTACGATAATTTTTCTTGCCTTTAAGTAATCAACTTTTCTTGTTCCGCTTCCCACTATTCCATGACATTCGGTGGTAGCAGGGTTTGTAATTGCTGACTTGGGCGGAACCTGATGCTAGCTGTTATTGTGAAATTGGGCGGATGGTTGAGCGCGTTAATGACGTCCTTCGGGTTTGTTGTAACGGTGTCTAGCACGAGGTTCACCCTTTGTTGGGCGGCTGACGCTTGTCCGGGCGCGAGGGTAGGTGTTTTTACACTCATTTTAACCGAGAAAATGTACGGAGTTTTAAACAAAGCTAGTTCTAGCAAAATGTACGGATGACACCAATGAAGAAACACTAAATCACCCTTTGGTATAATTACTTAGTCTGTGGGTTAAGATCGAGTATTTCCCATGGGTCTAGATGTAATCCGGCTAGAACGAGCAGAAGCACCTACAAAACAAAACACTGTGAGCTCTGTACGAGAAGGAAATGAGGAGGGGGGGCTTCTTGTAACCACCCTCCGGCGTGAGAATCAGTATGATCGGATGCTAGTAAATATAGAGTTTCGCGGAACACTTAGGAGTATTTTGTCGCGAGAGTTCAGATCCTTTTTACCATTGGAGAGAGAGAGAGAGAGAGAGAGAGAGAGAGAGAGAGAGAGAGAGAGAGTGTGACCATTTGCCATGTCAAGAAATCCACTAACCCGGGAGCTTGCACGTGCATCAGGGAAATTTGTGGGTAAAGTGGTTGGTTTATGGTGATGTTTGTACTCAGTGGCGGACCCAGGATTTTTTGCCAATGGGGTCCCATATTTTCGGTGTTCAAATTTTTCGGGTCGGTCGTTGTTCAGGTCGGGTCGAGGAGAAGAACATAATAAAAAACAATTTCATAATAAAACTTTCTTTTCAATCATCACTACCTGAACGGGTCAAAATGGTCGGGTTGACACATAAACACTTTGTTTTCCCTTTCTTAAACATTTTTGAGATAGAACCTAGATCCACCTTTTCATAAGGATGTGTTGAAAACCATTAACTTAAACTAGTGAAAAATAAAACTGATATTTTAAAGTGTTTGAATGTTTCTAAAGAAAACCATGCATAAAGTTGAAAACAATGATATGTATTTTAGAGGTGTTTGAATGTTTCCAAAGTTATCATTGCAACATTAGCAATCAAATGATTGATTAACACTAAAAATTAACACAAAAAACCAAAAACTGAGCCTTGTAAGACTTGAACCCATGACCTTTCAAAGATAAAACAAGGGACTTTCCACCAGACCACATCAACATTAATAGTATGGGTTCCAAGTATTAAATCTTATGGGGTCCTCAAAAAATTTAATATACCGCTTCTAATAAATTTTTAAAAAACATTGGTGTCCCGAGACCCCGATCCACACTATGTGGGTCCGCCCCTGTTTGTACTAGATAGTATTAATGGTCATGCGATGTCAACTCCTTATTAACCTTTTCAATAAGATAATTCAATTTCATACCATATCTAGGAATATCTTTGACGCCACGTTTTCTGAGGAATCAAGGAACGTTTGACGCTTGGTCGGATGTTAGTCAGCACCTAAAAGACGTGCATTGACACTTAGGCGGGTTTGGTGCCCTACGTCTTAACATCCCTACCCATGTGTGTCGTAATATTTTAAAAATATAGTTAGTCGTCCATCATCGTTACCTTTGCGGTTGATTCAATTTAGGCTGAATCTCACTCACGTGATCTCCACGTACTCCCTATACATATAACCCACTCACTCAAAACCTGCATCTGAAACAGCAACAATGGCGGTTCACTCTCTCTCATTACTGCCTCTACTTCCAACTCATCCGAAACAACTAACCAATTCTGTTACCACCAACTCCTTATCTCCAATTCGTCGTAAATCACTCGCAATTACGCGCATTCGCACTCACGCCGTAACCGCCACTACCGCGTACGCAGTCGGTGAGGATTTGCCGGTGGACTACGCGGACTGGCTTCCGAAAGGTGATCCGCGTGACACGAGAAGAAGAGCCGGAGTGCTGCTTCATCCGACGTCGTTTACCGGACCTTACGGCATTGGAGATCTCGGTGATCAGGCGTTTCGGTTCGTTGATTGGCTTCATCGAGCTGGTTGTTCCGTCTGGCAGGTTAATAGCTTGGTGAATTGAGTTGTGTGTTTTAAATTGGGATTGATTGTTGTTTAGTTTTAGTTTTGGAACCCTAGAATTGGAGATAGTGTAATGTAGGTTAGTTTATGGCATTGATTGTTGCTGAATTTTGATCTAGAGGGAGTGTGTGCACGAGTAGATTAAATTAAAAGCGGAACAGATGGTTTACCGAAGGTACAAAACTATTGCGGCAGTGTAACTGTGTAATATTTCTTGTATGGAATGTTTTATTGTATATATAACCTCAATCAAATATGCAAGACTAGACCTCCATTTATAATGGAGTCTCAAGGAAAAATAGATACAACTAATCTCTAACAAACTCCTATCAATATAGAAACTGGAATTACATAAATGTCCCCCCTGCTGCATATATGTCAAGTTTTGCATTATTGTTTAGAATGTAACACAGAAGTGTTCTATAGAAGTGTTTATTATTATTATTATTATTATTATTATTATTATTAGTATTATTATTATTATTATTATTATTATTATTTTATTATTTTTTTTAAACTGAACGCTTGTCTCAGTTCTTTGAAGTTGATAAATCTTGTACGGTGTTCTACAAGGAAGTTTTTTAGTTCCAGAATTCTATTGGTTTTTTCTTTATTGCACATCTGAAATTGTGTTTGCTCTATGATTTTTGTTCAAGTAGCAGTTTTATTTTCAAACTACTGTGTCGCTCTCATTGAATCTGTTAAGGTGTATGTGATTCTAAACTGTTTCTTTGTGTTTATGCAGGTACTCCCACTTGTTCTACCAGGTAGGAAGGCTAATGAGGAAGGATCTCCATATTCTGGACAGGTATTAATGGATGGAACTTTCATCAAGAAATGAGAGATAACAGCCTAACAAAAATTAGTAATGTGAACTTTTAAGCATATTTAGTGCTGTAAGTGACTGACTGCAGCCGGTGCTTGAAGAGTCGTGCTAACAGAGTTCATCCTTAGAAGTAGTTATCAAAACTTAATAGTATTGGAGTATTATAAGCGTCATATAACTAGATTGTCCCATTTCTTTAAAGGAATATACAGAGGAGCTGAAAGGAAATAGAGGAAAATTTATAAAATCAGACTGATGACATTAAGTTTAACAAAGTACCATTTTCTTTTCTTTGAGTTCCATGATGCCGATCACACTTTTTACCATAATTCTTCATAAAGATTGATCAGATTAAGATTCTATTAGTATTAGGATGCCTTAAATTCTCTGTTAGGAAGAAAGTTGTTAAGTCGTTTTACATTTTTTTTATCATTCTTCAGTATTTACCGTGTTAGTTACTGCTTAATTAGTTACCACAGTTTTGCTCAGCATATCTTTGCTAAGTTTGGCACACCAAGAATGACACGTTATAACAAGTGAAGCTTGCTTTATATAAGTTGAAGTCATTCTTAGGCCTAAATTTGTGTTCAAATAAAATGTTTAGCATCAAAACTGAGGCCTAACTATTTTTCATTGGTTATGTCTGATCTCTGATGTGCACATTGCTCCTAATTTTATGTGCTTCTCTTTTGAAGTAAAATATTCCAAATGTTTATTTGCAGGATGCAAATTGTGGCAACACTCTTTTGATATCCCTAGACGATCTTGTAAAAGATGGATTACTGATGCAAGAAGAGCTTCCTGAACCACAGTAAGAATCATTGATTACTTGAAGTGAACACTATTATTACTTTTTACCATCTTGATGTATATTCCTTTATCAAGGTAGCGTTTGTGCAGGGACACAGGTCGTGTAAATTATGACATTGTTGCTAAAATAAAGGATCCACTGATAGCAAAGGTAAACTATGAAGAAAAGGGTAGTTGTTTCTTACATTTAGTTTGAACTTGCTGAAAGTTCATAGATTTGGGGTAAACTATTAAGCAAAGGGTATTTTTTGCTTAAGATCTTTTTTCAAAAGAACGTGTTTGAAGCGTAATAACTGGTAAGAATCAAGGGTATTATAAACCAAGATTAAAACACACCCAGATGTATGCTATCAAATATGACCAATTTGGGTCTGATCATTGTTCAGAGATGGAGATCTTTTTAGCTGAACTAAATTTTATGTTCAACCTCTGTTTTGACAAAGGCTGCAAAGAGGCTCATTTCAAGTAACGGGGATCTCAAATGTCAACTCGAAGATTTTCGCAAAGATCCTGATGTTGCAAGTAATATATTCTTTCTTTAATCTGTTATGGTAATTGTTGTTGAGCTGAAAATGTATAAATCTGAATTTTATTGTTTCAGAAGTATCAACATTACACACCTTTTGTTTTCCGAAATTAGAGAAGTCCATCATATTTTGTGGCTCACATTACAAAACATTGTTATAGTTTTAGTAAACTTACTTTAGTGTGTTCTTTTCATATTTACATAGGTTGGCTTGACGATGCAGCATATTTTGCTGCTATTGATGACAGTTATGATACATACAACTGGTATGATTGGCCTGAGCCTTTAAAGAATCGACACCTTGCTGCATTACAAGATATTTACCAAAGTAAAAGGGGATTTGTAAGATATATGCCCTTTGACTTGATTTTGCCAGATTACATGTTTTCTGACCATTTTGCCCTTCCATACCCAGATCGACATTTTTGTTGCGCAGCAGTTCTTATTTCAAAGACAGTGGAAAAAACTTCGACATTATGCACAGTCAAAGGGGATAAGCATTATGGGAGACATGCCCATTTATGTTGGTTATCACAGTGCAGATGTTTGGGCAAACAAGAAATACTTTCTACTGGTGAGTAAAAAATATCTATGAGTGAATATTTTGTTAGGAACAAAGCGGCGCGCGGAAGCGAAACAGCACACACATGCACAACGATAAACACGCATAAACGAAAATATAAACGACACAAGAATTTAACGTGGTTCGGTCCCCGCGAGGGGACCTACGTCCACGGGCTGCAACTAGGTTTTCTTATTAGCTCAGAACCAAGATTACAATTACATGATGGGATATATATAATAAACAAGATTAGGGTTAAACATAATTAGGAGCCAAAACCGGGCCTTCTAATAAAACCGGCCCAAAGGCCTTCATAACCCAACAATCTCCCACTTGAAGGCCTTGCGATAAATTCCAGCCTGCCATCCAAGTAAACCTAGTAATCTTCAGTAATAGAAATCAACCAAGCCTCCAGTTCCAAGAACAAGCTAAAACTTCAACAAAAGAAGTTCTCCAAGCCTCCAGTTCTCTAGGAACAAACTAAGATTTCTACCAATCCACACCAGTTGCAGCGCCCCTTCCCATCAGTTACCTGAAAGGCCCATTGAAGCTCCCGAGAGCTCCAATCCGGTCATCACAGACCCAGCCATGACAAAACCCGCCAATGGCTCATCCTCAATCTTAACCGGCCCTCACTTACTCACACTACCGGCTCCAAAGACTTCCAGAGGATAATCACTCTCCAAAAATCAGCAGACTATACCAGGAGAGATTTTCACATTCGGATTTCCCAGTCTTCCAAACTCAACGTCCCTTTGGAAACAAACCTAGAACACACCGCGTGCTCCCACTGTTACCAAAACCCCGAACATGTTCAGACCTCCGAATACGCTCAAGCTAACATCACTGTGGCTCCAGGCTTCATGTCTGCAAACTGAAACCCCTTAGCTCTACCCGATTCAGCGAGCCAAGACCTTATAACTCGGAAGTTGGTTCACTTCTTCCGACGATACAGAGACCGTATCTTCCAAAAGTCTTTAACTAAAAGATTCAACAAATGCTTCATTGAAGTGAGTAACAAGAAATAAAGCAAACTAGAATCTTGAACCCAAGAGTCTTCACCGCCTTCACTGAGTCTCAATGCATCAACCCCAGATACATTCTCAAAAGCAGAATTCCAAACCTTTCGACATCGACTCTTAAAATGTCTCACCTCTACGCAACCTACCAAGTCGACTATGCCCAGCTCCCACTGTTCCTGTTATCCCAACCCATGCCACACCAACACTCCATGAGATGAACCCCACTCGTACTATCCCGGCAAATAACTTTACCCAACACGAGATTATGAACCTCTCAAATGGTGTACCACTGATCACCACCAAACAAGATATAACTTCACAATTCCAAACGAACAAGAAGTAATAATCACAGTTTCGAACCAGCTAACAGGCAAACAGCTATAACAACAGTAGAACTTTCATGAAATCAAGCGGTACCAAGGGTTCTATGACCGTACACACGATCAGTTAACTCAAACCCTAACCGAAAGATCATCCAAACGAGCAATAGTTAACATGACTTGCCACTAACCTCATTTTTTTTTTTCACTTATGCCGTCACCAGCACACCCGCTGGTTCCATTTTCTCCAAGTTTATCCATCACCAGTACTATATCCAAGTTCACATGACAAACCAATCAACCAAAATCCAAACCGTCAAACATTCCGATCATAACCACCTCGTCTTCAGTTATAACAATAACAAACGAGAACAAATCGAAAACAGTGAACAGACACAACAAGGGCACGGGCCTAAACTTGACGATTGTTCAACAGAACACTGCCAAATAAACCGATTTGCTCTTGCAATAACCGATAAATCAACTAACTGTAAATAAACTATATAAAGTTACCTCAGACTAATCTCTTGCAAACAAATCTGAACCCGAACCTAAATGGTCTTCACAAAACCCGGTTCCCTGAAGCCGAGCAACCTCCAAAGAAAAACCCTAAAACCCGAAACACCCGACCCGGTGCTTCACCTGCAACGCCCGAGTGAAACCTGCAACTCCAAGAAGTCCAAAACAGGAATTCTAATTGCAAAATCACCCGGAAAACCGTCCCAAACAGCCCTGAAAAACAGCCCCGAACAGCCCTGTTAACCAGAAAAACGAAGATCTCTGACAATACTGTTCACCGCCGGAATCACTGTTCACGGCCGGAAACACTGTTCATGCCGGATACTGTTCACCGCGGCACTGTAGCGGCGGCACTGTAGCAGCCCTTCTCAAACCAGCCTCTTCTACCTTTTTTTTTTTTTCGATCGATACCCGTGCAAAACCGTGTGTAAACAACGAGCCAAAGCTCTGATACCACTTGTTAGGAACAAAGCGGCGCGCGGAAGCGAAACAGCACACACATGCACAACGATAAACACGCATAAACGAAAATATAAACGACACAAGAATTTAACGTGGTTCGGTCCCCGCGAGGGGACCTACGTCCACGGGCTGCAACTAGGTTTTCTTATTAGCTCAGAACCAAGATTACAATTACATGATGGGATATATATAATAAACAAGATTAGGGTTAAACATAATTAGGAGCCAAAACCGGGCCTTCTAATAAAACCGGCC
The DNA here is from genome assembly GCF_021521415.1 of Bidens hawaiensis. NCBI lineage: Eukaryota > Viridiplantae > Streptophyta > Magnoliopsida > Asterales > Asteraceae > Bidens > Bidens hawaiensis. The sequence goes on from NW_027491276.1 coordinate 373,868, forward strand.
CAAAGGCCTTCATAACCCAACATATTTTAGACCCATTTACTGATGAACGGGTCGATTTTGGTTGTGTTTTTTCATCTCAAACACATCAGATGGGTCACATTATGCGTTGTAAGATAAAATAGATGCGCGTTGAAAGTTGCCCAATTCTATTTTTAGTGCATATAACCTCCTAAATCCTTTAATTCAAAGATTTAATTATTGTGGTTATGATATTGTTTATTTAATCATAGTTCATACATTAAAGAAACAATATTTGTCTTGTAGAACAGGAAAGGGTTTCCACTTTTGGTTAGTGGTGTTCCCCCTGATGCATTTAGTGAAACTGGTCAACTATGGGACAGGTGAATTACCATAAGTTTCTGTAAATAGTTTTCATTTTGAAGAAAATTGTTTATTTCTGGCTTTTACAGAATACATTAAAAACTTTGTTTGCTGCTGTAAGACATTCAAACTTCCTGATTTATATGGATTTGTATGAGTGGTTAATGATGAAAAATATATTCACATGAAGCCCACTGTATGACTGGAAAGCAATGGAAGAAGATAAATTTTCATGGTGGGTCCGCCGGCTAAGACGTGCACAGGATCTATTTGATGAGTTCAGGATAGATCATTTCAGGGGATTTTCTGGCTTTTGGGCTGTTCCTTCTGGTGAGTTCTAAACAAACCAAACCGAACGAGGCCTTGTCCATGTTCGTTCGTGAAGCCTTTATTGGACAAACGCAAAGTTCACGAACACATACCAAACGGAATTTCTTGTTCGTGTTCGTTCATTAAGAAAATGATTTTGTTCCTGTTCGTTTGTGCCCATTCGTTAATATCATAAATGGATACAGACGAACACAAACCAACATATATTAATTAGATAAATTAAATAAACATTCTTAAACTCAAGTAATAGACATAATCACCCAAAATTAATATAAATTTGCGTACTAGGATTTCTGGTATAAAAATTAAGAGAATAAACTAATAAAATAGAAAAAGTTAAATGCTAGGATACTAAATTAAAAATTAAAAAAATATATATAAAAACCTTTAGTGCCCAAATATAAACGAACGAACATAAGAGGACACATACGGAACGTTCACGAACACACTCGAACGACGTTCATTTAATTAACCGAATGGAATTCTTTGTTCATGTTCGTTCGTGTATTAACGAGCCTAAAAGAATTTCCCGCCGAAGGGTTCACGAACAGTTCATTGAATATTCGGTTTGTTTACAACTCTAAATATTCATATCGACTTGGGTTACGTCACAAATATCATTTTAAGGGACAAATATATATCATCAACTATTTATCTCTAAACCCTAATTATAGACATGCACCTTGCTTAAGTATATCCATGCTATAATAGTATAATACTGAATTTCTTATTTTGCAGAAGCAAAAATTGCAACTTTAGGTAGATGGAAGGTCAGATATGTTCTTTAGATATACTATTATTATACCAAACTTATTATTTCCTATGCTCTCTAAGCTTTTGTTTGATAGTAGGTGGGACCCGGAGTTTCTTTATTTGATGCCATCTTTAGAGCTGTTGGGAACATCAATATCATAGCAGAAGACTTGGTATGATTTACAAATTGATTTAATTTTATGCAGAGCTTATCAATGATAGTGATATAATTTTATACAAATTATATTAACAATATTGTAACTATAAGTTGTGAACTTGTGACGTGTTACAGGGAGTTATAACTGAAGATGTGGTCCAACTTAGGAAATCTATTGGGGCACCTGGAATGGCTGTTCTCCAATTTGGTAACAGACTTATGTTATTATCATTTGAGTATAATCAGGTAGGCTAAAGTTCAATAGTTTCATAAACTGATTCTTTTGATAATTGTATGAACAGGTTTTGGAAGTGATGCAGAAAACCCTCATTTGCCTCATAATCATGAGAAGAATCAAGTTGTGTATACTGGAACTCATGATAATGACACGGTGAGTTATCCCGGTTGATTTATAAGACATAATATATACAGAAGAAAAGATAAACTAATTACTAAACCTGAGTTCAAGGAACTAATACAAAATTGATAATTAATACTTAATAGTCACACCATATTGCAACTGTACTTCAAAACTCACAGGTTTTCCTCTATTTGCATGTTATGCTTATATTGTACATGTGAGTTATCAGAAATCAACGATCATTTAATAGTTTTCGTATTTTTTTGTCGTAGATACGAGGTTGGTGGGATGTGCTTCCAGAAGAAGAAAAACGCAATGTGAGTGTTTTATTTCCACTGCAATATGTTCAAATATATTTGCTAGTGTTATTAACTAGTATTCACTTCCTGCGCGGCTGCGCGTTCCAGCGTGTCAGTTTTGAAAAAAAATTATATCAAAACGTAGGTGGAGATAAGCACGTTGCAACAGTATTTTCAGAATTTGAAAAAACATTACTTATTATGGTAAAAAATTAAAATATATTATAATTTGACCCGGTTCAGTTTTGAATAAAGTTTATACCGAAACGTAGATTAATAAAAGGTGATTCTATTTTAAAAGCTATAACTAAAAACGAATGATGTCCAAAAGTAATTAAAATATGAAAATAATAGTATCTTTGAGAAGTTGTGCTTGGATAGCTTGTACCCGGGTCAGTTTTGAAAAAAAGAAGTATATCGAAACGTAGATAAAAATAAGAGCGTCACAATGGTGCATTTGGAATTTTGTAAAACATTAGAGAAAAAAAAAGTTCCAAATGTAATAATAATATTAAAATCATAGTAGCTTTGAGGAGTTGTGGCTTGTGCTTTTTAAGCTTGTAAGTGAATAGTTGTACCTTATGCTTTCCAAGCTTGTAAATCACTATTCATTAGCATTGCTAATTTTATGTGTCTGTGTGTGTAATTTGCTAGTCCTTTGTATATATTTGAATCTAATTATAGTATTTATGGATAAATATCAGTTGGTAGAGTTAAGTATTGGTAATTACTTTTTATGTGAAAATAAATTTCTAATTATATTTGGTAATTACTTTTTACGAAAATAAATTTCTATAAATAGGGAATATGACTAGTATACTATTATGCTTTTTATAAACATCAAAGAGAACCGAATGAAAAGTAAACTGTTGTATAAAAGAGTTAGGCTTGTCTCTCAAATACAAGCCGTTAACTTGTTTGTGATCATCATTCTTATTTACAAATTAATTTTCTTATAATTGTTATCATCTTGTTTTTCTTAGGTCCTTAACTATCTATCAATTTCTGAGGATGATGATATCTCATGGGCTCTAATTCAAGCCGCCCTTGCTTCAGTAGCCCAAACTTCAATCATACCTATGCAGGATATTCTCGGGTTGGGCAGTTCTGCTAGAATGAATATTCCAGCAACACAAGTAATAATCTTTTAACTCATTTTTGGGTTGGGGTGTTTATGGGTTGTGTCAATCAGAGAATTAGAAGATAGGTTCTAAACTATAGATTATATGTTTGACCCTAAAAACCATTTTATAAGTAGCTAGTGTCAAGTTAAATTTTAAAATATATTATCTAAGCTTTATTATAACTTTTGAATAATATGATTTAGGAGGTGTTATGCGTTACAAATACACTTTTTGCAACTTTTGACATGTTCCTTGCAACTTAGCGTTTCGAATACCGAAAACTTTTTTGATATGCATCCTTTGTTTTTTTTCTAACAAGTTTTGCTGTAATCTTATCAATTTTAATTAATTAATTAATTTTTTTCTGTGAATATAGGCTGGAAATTGGGGTTGGAGGATACCAGATTCTATGAGCTTTTCAAGCATGGATGCCCAAGCAAAGAAGCTAAGAGATATGCTTTCTATGTACGGTCGACTATGATTGCGTTTGTAAGTTTTATATCACTTTCATCCTTGTTGGAGACCTGTGAATGGTCTTATTGAGATTGAAGACTCCATAATATTGTAATGTAAGTTGAGGAAAAATAAAACGGTATTTATTTGCATAAATGTAGAATGAAACATGATTGGTTTATAACCAATTTCATGTCTTGTATTGTGTAATGTTTTACCAACTTGCAATGGGTTTTCTGGGACAATAATGTCTTTTCATCAATATATATTCTGAGTTTTTTGTGTTAATACGTAAAATCCTACTTAACTTTTCGTTTCATATGAAAAATCCCTGGATCCAGTTAGGCATATTAAAGTTTGTAAACTTGTTTAAGATACATGTATACATGAAATAAGTGATAAAAATCGGTTACTTTCTAAAATGGAACAAACATTGTTTGAATGTCTACAATTTTAAATACAAATGTATGTTTTTGTATTATCCATGTTAACATCTTTGCACAATTGCACTTAAAACATTATTTCGTTGTGTTAACTAGTTTCGGTACTTTAGTATACTAAGCTTGGGTTGAGGGACTTTTTTGTTATTATTATCTTTTTAAAGTAGGTTTATGATGTTAACCTTTTTATATTTTATGGTTCTGGCTATTCACATTTCACCTCTTTCAGCCAATGTACAACTAAACAAACCTGTCTCAAAAGTATATATGATATTCAACTTTAACCAAACATATACAACAACATTATTTTCAAATTCAATGAAATACCAATTTATATAATCAGTGCTGCTAGTTGTGGGATCACGCAGCCGCGCTTTCAATTGCTTCAATACATTCTACCACGCTCGCCTTCTTTGACATTGCAGATATTACTGCTTCGTGAAGTTTTTGATTGTTTTTCAACAACGAGCCGGCAAACAAAACCTGCCCATTTTTTTCAAAGATAAACATTTTTCAGCGCGTATAAAGATAAAAATTAATATTAACTTTTGGTATACACTTAATAAATGGATGACTTACTGCCCATCTGGTTAAATTTTGCTGCTCCTGTGACTTAATTGGAGGTTTACTTCTGTTAATAAATCTCTGAGATTATGAAAATAATTAACATGAGATTGTGGATATGGAACGCCTTCTAAACGGGTCAGGTCAAAAAACGCTTCTGAACAAAAATCAGTACAGATGATATCGTTTTATTAACAATCTAATATTTGAATAAAATAATTTAGAAGGTTATATGCATTAAAATACATGTTGAGTGAGCTTTTATGTGTTTGTCCCGCTTCTTTTAAGCTATTTTTTATTTGACCTGTTAGAGGAAAAACATTGGGTGAATCGGCCTGTTCATAAGGAAATACCTGTAGAGTAAATAAGTCAGCGGATTGGCCAATCACTTTATCATATTTTAGACCTTCTGCTGCTAGTCCCGCCATTGCTACAACTGCCAACCTGAGAATTCATGAAGTTTAATAGTTGTTAAGGTTACATAGATATATGAAACATGTTAACATCAACATTCAAGTATATATTCATCAAATTCGTTTTCTAAGAAATACAATAAAAATCAGACAAAATTACAGAAAAAGTCCTTTACGTTTATATAAAATTGCAGGTTACACAATTTATCTTCATGAATCACGCTGAACATCCTTTATAAAATATTCTAAAATTAATTAATTATCCAATTTTTTTTTTTTTGTAAAATATCATTTTCAATATAACGAACTACTCAACTATGACTATAATTTTTGGTATTCTACCTTAAGCGATAATTAGTTAACTAACAATAAGAGCATAGCTGAATTAATTAGCAGAAGTCAAATGTACCTGTCAAGTTCCTTTGAATCCAGTTGTCCACTGTACAAGAGCTTTTCCAGCTTTTCATCGATCAGATTAACATTCTCTTTCCCGATATCCAGAGAATACCCGAGAATCGGGAGGCCTAGTAAGTAGGCAACTGCCATTCAAAGAATAGTGAGTTATTGTCATTTGTTAGATATTTAATACACTGGTATAGCTACAGAGCAATATATTAATAAATGTAATAGTATAACTTTATAAATAAATTTGATTTAAAACATGGTTAGTTGCTCAGAGAAGAAATTACCCAGAAAATGAGCAGCTTCATGTCTGGCAATTCTGTCCTGATAATCAGGGAAGAAGGTTGAGAATCCACCGATTGCAGCCTGAAGAAGCCTAAATCGTATGCAAGCTAATTAAGATAAATTCAAAACCGTTTGATTTAGAGCTGTCAAAACGGGCGAGGCGTGTCATGGGTCAAAATGGCTACAGACCGAAACAAGTTTCTTTGGTACAGATATCCAAAATTCTTAAAGTTGAATATGCTTTCTTAATAAAATGATTTAGGATGTTCTATGCATTCAATTATGCTTTAGTCGACTTTCCACTTGTTTGACATGTTGAACCCATTTCTTTATACCAGTTTGACCCGTTAGAGATGAAAATATAAGTCAAATCGACCCATTCATAAGTACATGGGTTGAAATGCCACCTCTATTGTTCATTAGTGTCACTCTACTGCGCGTATTCACCATGCAAAACTTGATATTAAATATTTACATACATGTTAAACTTACCCAGGTGAAATACTTCCTACAGCCAGAACTACCAAAGAAATGCTCCCAATCAAGTATGGTACAAAGAAGCCCCAATCCTACAAAATTTTAACCACAGTCACATAGTCAACACCTATCATCAATCGTCTTGCAACAAATAACTGCAGCCAAATCACAACCCTAAACTGAGATAACAAGTTCTATTATGGATGACGTGTCTCGGTGAGTCAGTAGTGTATGAGTGTATGCCTAATTTACAAACACAATCCAAAGTATGCAAGCATGACAAAACGGGCAGGGTCAAGTCGCGTTTCAAAAACGTACCAAAATGGTTCATCTCAGAATGGGCTATGTATCATAAGTTTATCACTACGTCGAATACTTTTTTGTAAATATATTGATAAGATTTTGGGTTGAAATGGGTCATTTAAAAATAAACCAAAAATGCTTAAATATGTTACAAGGTCTAACAACTTAATGAAAATATACGAGGTCTAATTCATTACATCCTTGTACTATATTAAAGCATTTTGGAGTTATGTTTTGACCCAACTCTATAATAGTGACACGTTGGCCCATTTATTGAAGAATGGGCCATGATTGCGAGATGCGAAGATGAGATAAATAAGCACAAAAGTAAGGTTTTTGAATTACTAAAAATGTTACACACTTAACTACATATACCCAATATCAAGAATCATTTCTCAGTGCAGTCCTTGAGGAGAAGGTTTTTTTCGAAGTTAAAACCGTTCACTTTATATTTTGGCATTTCTGTATTATAGAAATAGATAAGAAAAACCAGTAACATCAAAAATAATTTCTTATCAAAAATAGATAAGAAATAGATAAGGAGGAACCCCCCCTTCTCAGTGACGAGCTCACGGTGTCTGTTTTGCAGGTCAAGAAGAATAACCATCTTTGCCGGACCTAACCCTCGTGGGAAACATCTACTTAACCCTAAGATTATCCGTAATCTGCCGGGGTCACATAGTGTTTCTTCATGTATTATAGAAATAGATAAGAAAAACCAATAACATCAAAAATAATTTTGCGCTCACCCCAGGAAGCTGACCAGCAAGAACTCCCAAGAACCCTGTAGTTCCCACCACAGTGAAAAGAAAAGCTGCCTGCATCACTGTCATGAAATTAATTTCATGAAACATATAAAAATAACTCTAGGACAAGGAATAAAAAGATCAGTAAAACTGGAACCAATGCAGCAAACAACTATTAGTACGTGCTTATGACATGAACTTACATCATTCCGAACACTAGGTATTGCAAGGTTCTCTGCATTTTTCAGTCCAAGAGTTGTCAACTCGCGAAGAGATGTCTGTTGAAAAACTCAGTTGGTTAGACTTAGAATAAAATAACCCTACCAGTTTTTCTGATATTTTTAATAAGCTAATAGTTGAATGTCCAAAATAAATAAATAAATTGTAAGAATCAACTTATGACTTATGAGGCTGTGTTTAAAAGAACGAACCGTGCGTCGGGAAACATAGGGCTGAGAACTCCAGTTTTTGGCCCAGCCAGATTGAGAGAGCTGATTAAGGGCTTCTTTAACAGCATCACTATCCTTCTGCAGAATGCAACTACAATTATTATTAATTTATTATTCAGAAATTGCATGAAAATGAATTCAAATCGGAAGTTGAAGAATGGAGAAACAAATGCCTTGGCAATGGCGGATTCGAGAGAGGTGAAGTCGACGTTGGGAGGTGCGGCTGAAGAAGAAGAAGATCTGATTCGCCAGGCGGTGTGTGTGGTGGATCGAGCGAAGATCGAAAGAGAAATGGAACAAGAAGAAGAAGACATTGTGTGTGTGTGTGTGTTGGTTGATAGTTAAGTTAGTTAGTTGGTTAATAGATAACATAACAAGATAAGGTTTGGCGGGAGGGGAGGCCTTCAAAGGAACACCGAGCCTAACCTTATTACTCCACTTTTTACTAGCCTCATGGTGTTTGGCTTTTCTGTTATTTTTTACCGACCCCGTGTATTATACGGGATGGGTCAGTCTTTAAATTACAATTTGATAATATGATTCGAATAAAAAACACAATTAAACGTAAACAATAAGTACATAACTATGCGTAAAAATGTACTTACATATATACTACATCTATAAATTTAAAAATAAAATCTCTTCGTATACAACATTTGAAATTTTATCGAAAGTTTTCTCATCTTTATCTAATAATATCAATTTTAAGCCGCATTTGCTCGTTACTCAATATAATGCAACATATAGTTGTTCACTGGAAAAAACTGGACGACCAAACCAACCATATAAAGAGATTGTCACTTGCTCATATTCATCATCATTGCAAAGCATATGACAATTGAAAATTTTCTCAATTGAAATTTAAGAGGAATTTTTTATCAAAAAGAGTCAAAGTAACTATATGTATCAGAAAGAGTTAACCTGTCTCATTTGGAATTTGAAAGTATTTTTTTTATCGGGAAAAGTCAAAGTAACTATATGTATATGTTAAATACAAGTATCTACCTTACTTAAAATAGAGGAAATGGAATCAAGACCATTAAGTCTTGACTTACAAAATAAACCATTATTGTTATCCAACGATATTTCCCCTAAGTAAAGTATAGGATATATATAAACGAAATCTTCTTACATTCTCTCAAGTCATCAGATTGTTTTATTTGTGAATGAAGGTTTCTCATGCATTTGACCCGAATTCACGGGTATGGGCTTCACCAAACCCAAATTATTATTTCAAGTAAAAGTGTATACAGCCATCCTTTCACGAGAACGACAAATTTTAGTAGATTTTATAATATAATTGATGTTAAAGAAAATTGTATAAAAAAGTACAAAATACAAGAAGAATACTTTGATGGAAAGAAGTTCTTTCATGTTTATTAATAGATACATGTTTAAATGAAAACTATAAAAATTGTAAAATTTGATGGAAAAAAGTTCTCTCATGTAAACATATTAATAGATACATGTGTTAATGAAACTATATAAATTGTAAAGTTCGTAAGAATTTTGCCCACCATAGGTAAAAATCAAAATCTTTACTAAAATAACTCAGTATAAAAAATAAAAAACGCCAAAACAATTCACAAAAGTTACACACATAATTTTTACTAATAAATTTTTTGGGTTGTAAAAACAGTTCAGATTGTCAAATCTGTATTAATATATATTAATTTTAATGTTTAGTCAAATCTTAATTCTAATGAATGTAAATTAAAAAAAAAACAAACAAACAAAGCACATAGCACATATATATTAATTATAAATGTTTAAGATGCTTGATCAAAACACATCTTGTATTTACCAATAAAAGTCTACGGCATGTAAATACAGTTATTGTGTATTAACATACACATATATACGTTTTATTATTATTTAAATTTTAGTTATTATCCAGAAAATATGTTTAAAATGAAATATTTTTTCTTGGAAGGAAAGTAAATCAGTTTATATTATAAATATAGAAAGGTTGACCACATAACATGCATATAATTATACTCCATATTAGTTTTCAATAGTAAAAGACAATTATATGACGTGACTTTTTTTGATAACCCAAATAACAAATTGTTTTAACCCATGAATATATATATATATAGAATCAAGGAGATTAAAAGATTAAAGATTAAGAATATTAAAGGAAAAACATGATCAAGAATTAATATGGGACTGACATGCGTCGCCAGGATTTTCTTTTATTAGTAATGTAAGATAGAAATACTAATTGTTTTTGAAACTCTTCACGATATTGTATTCGGTTTCTGTTGTACTGTACAACAATTGGTAATCGCCGTCAAATGTTAGGGTTAAAAAGTAAATGTAATTTAGAGTAAATAAGTTTGAGAGAACAAGACCATGTGTAGAAATATAGAAGTTACATGCTCTACCATATCTGATACCATTACATGCATATATTAATGGCTTCTTTCATCAAGATTCACACCTAAGTTTTCTCACATTATCGCTATTTGCTACATTTGCCTCTTCTTTATGCATCTCAATCAAAACAAACCCAAAGGCTTAAAAACCTAACAAAAATACACGTATTTTCTTTTCAATGTTACACACAATTAGCTACAAAAGCCACCCGATCAACAAAATTCACATATTGTTGTTTTTGAAACTAGAAAAGTTAAACGTTAACTAAATAAAATAAAACACACTTGAAAAAAAGAATAATTTCTTCTCCTTTATTTCAATAATGATATACGTTTTGTGTTAATTTTATTAAGTGTAATTTTACATCGTAAAATTACGCTAGAATAATTGTATTTAATCCATCACTTGTGGTTTAGTGATAGGAGGTTTGGGTTCTCTAGTAAAGATTTAATTTTAATCCTCACTTTTGTCACTTTTCATGGATTATAGTAACGAAGGATTTCCGCTATGGTTGTCAGTTTAAATCCCGAGATCACCCGAGTTTTTGTCCCACGCCAGAGAGTTTTACTCTATTTGCAGCACTATAATTGTCAAGTGACAGCCGACGGTATAATTATTAAGCCAGTCTCTTAACCCAGCGAGTCCCAATTAAAAAAGTCATCAATATCATGATCAGGGGTGTTTGAGATTTTTTATTTTACCTCCTTATAACTTTTTATTAAATTAATAAATTATAAAAATGTAACCGAAACTTTTCAATCACACGATATAATTAATCCCAAATACCTTATTTATAAGTTATTCCCTTCTATTCATCAGATTATTATCACTTATTAGCCACTGTACTCTGTTGTTGAGCTTCAACACCAATGGCGGACCAAACCACCACCACCTCCAACCAGCCACCACCACCACCACCGACCATTCACCGCAAACTGCACTAATCCCAACCTACCAGACGACATCTCAATCCAATGTCTGGCGAGAGTCCCACGCCACCACCACCCCACCTTATCCCTTGTCTCTACTCTCTGGCGCCACACCTTACGCTCCCAACACCTCTTCCACACCAGATCACTCCTCCACTCCACCCAACACTCTCTCTACCTCAACATCCGCCTCAATTCCACCTTCAATTGGTACTTTCACCCCAACCCTAACCCTAATAATAATAACAACAACAACAATAATAATAATAATTATATTAAACTATCCTTATTCCCACACCCACCCGTCCCTATCCAACCCGCTTACGCCGTCCTCGGTTCCAAAATTTACTTAATTGGCGGTTCCGTTAACGATATCGCCTTAAATTCAGTTTGGGTTTTGGACTCTACGCTTAACCGTTGGGAAATGGGACCCAAGATGAAGGTCGGGAGGGAGTTCGCGGCTGCCGCGGTTGTGGATGGAAAGATTTACTTGATGGGCGGGTGTGTGGTGGATAATCGCTTGAAGTCGCTTAACTGGGCGGAGGTTTTTGATCCTGCGGTCGGCGAGTGGGGTCCCGTGGAGAGCGGGTCGGTGGACGGGAACGGGAAGGATAAGTGGATGCACGCGTGTGCGGTTATCGGAGGGAGGATTTACGCGATGGCTGATCGGGGTGGGGTGGTTTACGATGTGGTGGGGAGGGAGTGGGGGCGGGTGCCGAAACAGTTGGATTTGGGGTGGCGTGGGCGGGCGGTGGTGATTGACGGGGTGTTGTATTGTTATGATTATTTGGGGAAGATTAGAGGGTATGATGTGGACAAGGATGCGTGGAAGGAGCTGAGAGGGGTGGAGAAAGGGTTGCCCAAGTTTTTGTGTGGGGCGACGATGGTGGATTTGGATGGCCGATTGTGTGTCGTGTGGGAGCGCAAGGAGGGCGGCGGTGGTGGTGGGAAAGGGATGGATGTTATGTGTGTGGTGATTGAGGTTTGTAAGGATGAAGATGGGGGGTTAAGTGGAAAGGTTTTGTGGGTTGATGTGGTTTTATCGGTTCCTGTTGGTTCTTCGATTCTGCAATGTTTGCCGGTTGCTTTGTGACTCGCAGAGTACGCTTTCTATCCTTGTAGTTGATAGTTTGATATAAAATATAGTTAAGGCACATTGCACAACTTGATGGTTCTAATTTACTGATTTTAGTGTAGTGAATCTCTGTGATCTAAGTTGAAAGATATATGTTTGAAACCATATAAAACGTTTTAAGGATCTAGTCGGAAAAGAATAAGGTTTTTGAGAATGAGTTCTTATGTCTTTCTGTTTAATAGTTGATTAAGCCTATAAAGTCACAGTTTCAAAGACTATTTATATAATCACTATTAATGTGTTTGGTATGAAGTGATGATGCTAGGTTAGGGGTGTGCATAGGTCGGTTATGGGCTCAATTTGAACCAAAAACTGGAAATTTGGTTTTGTGTGTTTGAAACTGTATGGTTTCGGTATTCACAATGGGTTCGACTGAGTTTTACCATTTGTGCCTGAAACTGAAATGTTTTGGCTGAAAAAAATACCCTGAAACTTTGGGTCTGCACTTTTTAGTTATTGATTATTATACATTTGGATCTAATTTTTGAACTACACCATTTATTCGGTTTTGGTTGAAAGCAAAACCGAAACCGAATCGAACTATTGGTTCTATGGAAGACATGAATTAAGCCGTCGCCTTTTTTGATCGGGTTCTGTTTTATCGGTTATTTGCCGGTTATGGTTTGGTTATTCTGGCTTCGTGCACACCGCTATCTTAAGTCAAACAAAGTTGAAATAGAGACATATAGTTGCCTGGTGTTTTTTTGCACAATCATATCAACATATGGACTTCAAATTAGTCAAAACAATTATATACTGATGACTTCATCAAATATCGTAAATTGATTTGTCAGTTGTTTGGAATTTGATGTTTGCGCAACAACTATGTGAGTATAAGTGGTATAACAACATAATTGGCTTGTCACTTTGTCAAAAGTTTGAAATCATAATTTTTTGAAGTTTGAATTTCTTTTATCGTTCATACACAGATTGATATAGAGATGAGGATATTGTGAACAAGATCATGTGTTTGTTTATATATGAGTTTGGAGAAAGCGCTGTTTATATATTTTTTGTATGAAACCAATGATCCTACTTTTTGCTTTTCGCAGGATCTTGAATAATTCTCCTTAAAAACTAAATGATGTGTATGATCCTCGTTCTCAAGCATACAAATCTTATGGGGAATTTAGAGTCTGTTTGTATTGTATCATAGTGGCTTTGTTTGGAAATAAAAAAGCTTTCTGTTGGCATGTTGCAAAAGCTCCTGTGCTGTATTTGGTTTGTATATATTGTCAACTACTTGAAAGGTTAATCAGCCAAGCTCAATTCATTCTTCTGTTGCTTTTATCCATTATTTAGCATTGCCTTGCAGTATTTAAGTTGGTATGGATGATAGTTGTTAATAATGAGCTTTGCAGATTTTGCTATTAATCAAAACTTCTTGAAGAAAAACGTAGTTTATTCTAATCTATAAGCCCTACGAAGTGATCCATGGAGTGATTGGAAATGTAAAAGTGATTTTGGCTTCGAGGCTCTATTTTTATTGGTCTCGAGTTTAATCCCCTGCTCCAATAGTATATGCAGTGCTGGTCTTGACATGAATCTTGACTTTATGCGCCTATTAATATAAGCCACATATTAAGTTTTTGGACTAAAATGTGTGATACTGTGGTAGAATGCCTTTTGTAAATGATTGAATATGGTTTTAAAATCCGAATACAGCGTTACTGCATTCATGTTAAGACAGGTTCAGTATTACAACGTGTGGTATTTAACATGGATCAGCATAAATTATAGGATGGAGGAAGTACATCTTGGCAGTTTATATAAATTGCTTTATTCAACTTCAGAGTTCAGATTCAGAATTATCTATGCAATTAGACTTAACTTCTACTTAAATTGTTTAGAAACTGCACGCAGTTTCAAAATCCTTGTAATTAGTTCAGGACGAGTTAATTTCATACTTTTGGTTTTGCTATTGTAGAATACATGTATTGAGTAGAACTGAATGATATTTATGAACTTATTTATTGCAATTCTGCCAGTAGTTATTGGATCTAATTAGACTGTTAGCCACTTAGCCTCCCAGTGCATTGGTGTGGTAGCTATAAATGATTCAAATCCCTTGTATTTCACTATCTGTGTTGTTTTGTAAAATCAGGTCCAACTATCAAAAAGGATTATAAGAACAATAATTTGTATAAGAGTTGATAGACAACTATTTGGTACTGCTTAGGACATTTGCTTGGGTGATAATATATTGTTAACTTGTTAACATCTATCGTGTTGGCTACTATAAATTGCTCTAAAGTGTTTTTTAATTATTTTCTTTCCCTTTTTTATATGAATCGAAGCTTGACCAAATTTGATATGATTTGGAGCTTTGGACTTTAGATATTAGCCTATTTTATGTATGTTGAATGTGAAAAAAATAATGAATATTATCATTTTGTTGTTTTAGATGGCAAAGACCCAAAAGAATAAAGCAACCGCACATCACTTGGGGTTACTTAAGGTACATTTAACTTACTTCCTTCAAGTAGACTGCTTTTTGTGCACATTTAACTCATTAACCAGAACTGAATATTTCATTGGATATGTAATTTTACTATTTTAGGCTAAACTTGCAAAACTGAGAAGTATCATCAAAGGGTGGTGGAGGTGCCGGTGAAGGTTTTGATGTTACAAAAAGTGGTGATGCAAGGGTTGGTCTTGTGGGTTTCCCTTCTGTTGGGAAATCAACACTTTTAAATAAGTTAACTGGCACATTTTCAGAATTATCAATTTCATTAATATGTTGGAAAGTCAGTCAACACTTCTAAACAAGTTGACTTACTTTAGTGTCTGGTTCTTGCTACCAGGTTGCTTCATACGAGTTTACCACTCTCACCTGCATCCCAGGTGTTATCACATATCGAGGAGCTAAGATTCAGGTACTATTGTATATCTGTTTTACTTTATATTTCAAGTGTATATGTCTGCAAACATCAACCATAGATAACCTTGGCTATATGTTCATATTGTTATGGGCAGCTGCTGGATCTTCCTGGTATTATTGAGGGGGCTAGGGATGGAAAGGGTAGAGGAAGACAGGTAATCTGTGAATCCAATTCTTTCACTTTCTTGCAATTTTTTTTAAAATTAAAACTGTATAGATACCTAAGCATAAACCTTGTTGCTCAGTGATTGTATTATTATTTCTGAAAAAGGATTGTTCTTGATCTTTAGGTTATCAGCACTGCCAGGGCATGCAACTGTATCCTGATTGTGCTGGATGCAATAAAGCCAATAACACACAAACTTTTGATTGAAAAGGAGCTTGAAGGGTTTGGTATCAGGTAAGTTTTGAGAAATGTGTTCGGTTACTCGTTTCTTTTAGGGATGTTCACGGCCCGGTTCGGGCCGGTTTTGATGGGATTTCTTGGTTAACCCGGTAACTACGGATTTTAGAAAAACTAAACCAAACTGGCCAGGTTGCTGTGGTTTGGCCAAAAAGGTTCAGTTTTGACGGTTTGGTTCGTTTAATTCAACATTGAAATTGTACCGTTAGGTATCCGAAAGTTCAGTAAAATGGTAGCTTTAGAAAAGACCAAACATTTTGTTTTATTTGCCTTTATAAAATATTCAAGGGTTTACAAAAAAAAGTGCGAAAAGTGAAACAAAACGTGAATCAGTTAAATTAATAATCTATATGCATTATAATTAAAGATCTTATACATATTATAATTGTTAGATCCACATACGTGGCAATTATTTTTCTATTATAATTATATAATAAAAGTACTTATAGTTGTTAGATTCATATTCGTTTTGTAACTTCCATTATACCTTTTTACATTAATATCTTGGTCAGCTCCAAACCGTAAACCTAATCGTGAAACCTGTTTTTTTCAAAATTCAAACTGTAAACTGAATCATATTACTCCTAATTTGGCCAATTTAGTTCGGTTTTAGCTCAACTTTAGTTATGCGTTGAAACATCCCAATGGTTTTGAACATCCCTAGTTGCTTTCCACTTGGTATCCTAATTTTGAGAAATTAAAAATAGATCAACGTTTGGCATCTTGTATGGTAGAATAATAACCTTTTTTTTCTATCAAGCTTGTTCTGTATTTTGTTTTTATGGTTGCAGGTTAAATAAGGAGCCCCCAAATCTAACATTTAGGAAAAAAGAAAAGGGAGGGATCAATTTCACATCAACAGTTGCTAATACACATCTGGATCTCGAAACAGTGAAGGCCATATGCAGTGAATACAAAATACATAATGCTGATGTCACCCTTAGGTTTGATGCAACCGCTGACGACCTCATCGTTGTCATCGAAGGCAGCAGGATATACACCCCTTGCATATATGCTGTCAACAAAATAGATCAGATAACACTTGAAGAGCTTGAAATATTAGATAAACTTCCTCACTACTGCCCTGTTAGGTACCCTATTATTCTTTTTAAATATTGTTATTATAGTGGCATTGTTGTAATTTCTGTAATGCGTTACAGTGCTCACTTGGAATGGAACCTTGATGGTCTGCTAGAAATGATATGGGAATATTTAAATTTGACCCGTATATACACAAAACCGAAGGGGATGAATCCGGATTATGAAGACCCTGTAATTCTTTCGTCTAAAAAGAAAACCGTTGAGGATTTCTGCTTTAGAATCCATAAGGACATGCTTAAGCAGTTTAAGTAGTAACTGATTTTTCTGAAGTAATATTTGTAAAACTAGAAAAAAATAATTGTTGGTGATAAAAATATGAGATTTTGTTTTTAAGAATTTGTCGCTGGTTCACTTTAATGCAGTGCACTGGTCTGGGGTTCTAGTGCAAAACACAAGCCGCAAAGAGTTGGTAAGGTACACTGTCCTTTTTATATTTTTATCGATAGTTAGCATGTCAACAGGGTCCTTGGGATTATATTACTAATGATTCTTATATATATTTTTTTATAAATGATAGGAACATGAGCTTGAAGATGAAGATGTTGTGCAGTTATCAAGAAAGTTTAGAACTCAAATCCGTCAAATCGTTTACTCATCTTATTATTTGGAAGGGAGTATAGAAAAGCCTATTCATGGCACCGCCCTATCGAGTTGGGTAAGTTGCATGTTAGGCTTATCAAATGCATTGGGTGGTTTCTTGAGCTTGTTTTGTGCACTGCATGATGATGTGTCTTAAACATTATGACAAAGAAATCATAAATTAAGCAGATTAGTGTATTGTGATTGTTCCAGTATAATCATTTAGAATTCCTTAAACTTTTGTTTATGCTTTTTGAACTAAATTTTCAAGTAATGTTTGTGGTATCAAAAATACAAGTGATCATATGCGTATGCTGTTGTCTTAGCTCTTCCTAATTTAGTCAATGAGAAATCAAGTTCTTAAATTGTTGTCGAACGTTTAGTTTTGTGGAGGATGGGTCTCAATTATGTGAGTATCCGATGCCTCTAACTCAACTTGGTTATCTCAGCACAATGTTTACAAAAATTATGATAGTACTTCTGTGTTAGTAAATTTGCTTAACTGTGCCAATTGTACTAGAGAAGTGTTTTAAGCAATATAGAAAAGTGGTGTATTGACTGCATAGTTGCTAAACTTGTATCTTATCATCTAAATTACCCGTAACATGTAGATTGTGTGTTTTACTTCGATCCAGAGGCTCGTCATGGGTGCCTTA
The DNA here is from genome assembly GCF_021521415.1 of Bidens hawaiensis. Classification (NCBI taxonomy): domain Eukaryota; kingdom Viridiplantae; phylum Streptophyta; class Magnoliopsida; order Asterales; family Asteraceae; genus Bidens; species Bidens hawaiensis. Next base: position 391,808 of record NW_027491276.1, read on the forward strand.
TTCAGAGAACATATGGTTTAAAGTCATCAGCAATAGCTAAGTGAGAATATACCATTAAACACGTTTTTATACTCGAAACCTTGTTTATAATAGTCAAAAACACCATGACATTCAACGTTGAGGTGTCGTTACCAACTCCGCCTCTATCTAGCGCTAACCCAACGTTGGCTAGGCATTTTACAGCAGCATTACTCAATTTCACATACAACTCGAATCCTCCCAACTATGTTTTGATCCCAACACTACCCAGTTTATGTTCAAATTTCACTTTATACTGATTCATCCCCAAAAGTATATTGTGATTCAACAAGTTTATATACACGTTAAAACTTCTTTTCAAACTCTGGTGAAGTTCCCCAACTTCAAATGCACGCAAATCTTGTCTCGCTTGGAATCAGTGAAATGTGGTCGCTTGATTAGTTGATGTTGGTACTCAATCGTCTAAACAAGTGGTCATTGTATTGAATATACCAAGGATATCTTATAATTGTGATATGATTCTAGTATAACTTCTGTCCATATGTAATTGTATTTGTATTCACCATTTGAATTATAACATGGTATCACGGCCTTTAATTAAACCCTTAAATAACGTTTGGTATGCGTGAATGACATGAGGAATTAGTTTATCTCCTTTTTGTTCAAGCGACACAACCAGCCGCCCCCTCCTCTTCATCGACCATGGTCAATCAAAGAAAACCCGACAACAGTGAAGACTCGGTGGAATCCAAGACCACCGGTCTATTCGGTTTCTTATATCCTAACCAAAATCCGCACCATGTACACTTTGGTGGACTAAACTCTTCAATTTACATGATATGGCTTACAAGGTGCTCGATCACATCGACGCAGAGCACCACCTGCTGAAACAGATATTGGTTACGGTTGATGGAAGCAGATTTGATGCTTTAAAAAAAGAAACACACACTGGCGGATCTTGAATACATAATATAAGTGGGCCGAAGGTTCTTGAACAATAATTTAGATGGGCCGGACTCGATGCATATAATATATATATATATATATATATATATATATATATATATTTGGAAAAATTAGACTACTTAACGAAAAAGTTAGGTGGGCCACGTCCTACCCGATGCATTCTTTGTTCAAGCCCACACAAAGATCAGCACCATGAGTGGAGCACTAGAGCGCTACTACAAGGTGGGCCTGGAAATGACCTAGAAATCCTAACATTATACCATATATATATGAAAAGAAACCTAATGCTACAGTAAACGTATAGAGGTCCTGTTTTTTTTTTAATATTTCGAAATCTGTTTTTGTATTTATTGATTTGATACTAACAATAGTAACAAAAATGGAAGTTGTTGTGACGGTATTGTTGTGTTGTAAGTTGTAGGACACGAGTTCAAATCTCTATTTAGCCGATTTTTAGTGTTTTTTTTAAATAGAAATAGATTTTTGTATGTATGATGATTTCATACCAACTCAAGCAATAGAAAAGTAAGATGGTGTTATGGTAAAGTTATTGTAATGTATTATGTTTTTTTGTGTTTAAACCTTAAAAAAGGTCTAAAATAAAAGACCGAGATGATGGGAAAACAAATTATTAATACAATACTCATGATTCTATCGGATCGACGTAAAAAACAGATAATTTAGGTTCGGGTCAAAGCAAGCCAATTTAGAAAATGTGTTTATCTGGTTCTCTTCTCCCAGGAGCAAAATCAAACTGCAAATAGGTCTCAATCTTTTATTCAGATTCTATTTTGTTTCAAATTTATAAACGTCAAAGATTATAATCACTAATCTACTAAAAAGAAAACGGGTCAAATTGGTCAAGAGCCGGTGTCTTTCTAATGCACAAAGCTCTAGATCAGTTGTTATTAATATTTATATAAAAATTTTGATAACCGTTTTTGACAAATTGATTACTTGTAGAAAATAAAATGATCCAGAGCTTTATGCATTAAAAAGACATCGAATCTCGAGCAAATTGACATTCGACCAAGAAGACCCGTTTTCATTTAAGTTGTTTATAATGATTATAAATTTATACATGAGCTTCTTAAATCTGAAACACAATAGAAACTCAATGAAAGATTTGTACCTTTTTGCAGTTTGAGCTGATTTATGCAAGAAAAGAACCTCACGAATGCATTTTAAACCGCCCGTTCTAACCCAAACCAAAATATGCATTTTTAAAAATGGCCCGTTCTGATTCAAACCAAAGTAGTCATTTTTAAATCGGCTCATTCTTACCTCAACTCATTACAACCCATTACCCAGCCCCACCGGCTTTGCAAGGTATACAAACACCCAGTCATTTTATATGCATAATCAACACATTCAGCGGTTTATAAACGAGCAGATTGAATGGGTAAAACGGATCATGTTGGTTGACCTAAACTTTGTCCACGTTTTTATATATAGTTTATTTTAATACGATAATACTCTATAACTTTTAATAAAGAAATTAACTGAGCGATTTTAGAGTTTCCTCCATTTAACCGGTTCTCATTTTAGCTAAATTTTTCATTTTACACCTTTGATCCTCAACAGGTTCATAAAACATAACCCAAGTCAGCGAGTTCATAAAGCATTACCCAAATCAAATGTCTTACCATCACATGCTAAAAGTTACATAGCTCCCAATCAACTTGTGTCAAATCAAGAAGCTCAACGCCACCACCTTCGAACAGGATCTATGTGAAAACAGAACTTCGTCAATGGTCAAACAATCATAAGCAATATGCAAACCGATACAGAACTATACTTACCAAGTGTTTTCTCGTGCTGATGTCAAATCGCTTGATGATACCAAACAATCTAGATAACACACACATGAACAGAATAGCTTTTTTAACACACATGATATGTGACAGTGTTTCGCAACAAGAGGTGGCAATCTCGACTCGAAACAAAGAACTGACCATTTGATATTATGTTATCGTAAAAAACAAACTTTCAATTCGGTTTCAAACAGAGTTTAAGGATTTTCATTTTCAATTTGAATGTTTTAAGTAATTTATAAGAACTAATAAACAGTGTATCCCAAATACTTTAGACCCAATTTATAATAATCAATTAATCATTATATAATGTATATAATGTATATATACATTATATATGTGTGAACCCTCGGGTGGGCAAAAGTAAAGTTGCCTGGCGGAAGGTTAATCAGGCATCATGTGGTGGCGTTGATAGCCGAAAGACAAGGGTACATGCACCAATCGGCCGGTGTCCTGATGGTTGATGTTATGTGTCTTATGTCCAAGGCTTGACGCAAAACTACTATCGAGCCGGGGGTCTCGCCGGAGGCAGCCTCTCTATTCCTATGGGGTAGAGGTAAGGCTGTCTACATCTTACCCTCCTCAGACCCTACCATAGCTTTGCTATTGGTGGGATATACTGGGTACGATGATGATGATGATGATGATGATGAATTAATCATTATATAACAAAAGATATAGACCCAAGCGCACCCCTACCGAACCAGTTTTGACCCACTACCCGACCCACCTACTTTGCCACCTCTAATCCCAGTTTGTCAACAGGATCAAAACACTTGATGTCGCATTATTAGTTACAAGTTAATGATTAGGGAATTCAGTAATATGTATAGTCAACCATGTTGAAGTGATACCTGTATGACTCGGGCTTACGAATCACTAGAACTTGCCCAACGCAATCATGCGGTATGTTTGTGTGATCAGTGACACTACTTGAACATCCTATGAACAGGAAAATAGGATCTTAACTTGCACTTTAAAAATCTTTTTAACTCATACACATCAATCTTAATATTAAATAAGTAATACCTGCTTGTTGAACGCAATTCTTGTAAGCCTATATAAGAAGCAATACACGGATCAGTCATGATTACATATTACCACCATAATGCATATTGTTCAGTTATTATGAGAAACATCATACATACATCTTTTCTACCAGAAGGAAGTGCCTTTGTTTTTAGGGTTATAGCCGCCTGGCATGCAACCATTTTTTTTGCAACATCTAAAGCAGACAATTTTGATTTTTTAGGCCTCGGGAAATTTGATTTATTAGGTCTCACTCCCAGTTTCGTTCGACAGCCCAAAGAACCACAGTGACAATCTTGGTCTGCACCAAACTGTACAAATCTGCTAATTCTATTAGAGAGCAGTACAGGCGCAAACAAGCCGAGCTAAAGTTCCAAATGCTAAAAGCTCGAACCGAGCCGCCTGAGCTCAAGCCGAAATGTAAACTCGATTTTTTAATGAAACCAGGCTTCATATATGAGCTCACCTAGGCTCGCGAGCCTGTTTAGCTTTATTATTTATTTCAACATAATAATTTTAATAAGTATCTATTACATAAGACAGAATTACAGAAATTGTCCTTTATGTTTATATCAGATTTCACTCATTGTCCTTTATCTTTAAAATTAACGTGTTTTGTACTTTATGTTTCCAAATGTTACAACGTTTGTTCTTTAGCCCTAACCTAGTTAGTTTTTCTCGTTAAGTTTGGATATGTTCCTTGTACATGAGGGCAAATTGGTCTTTTTAACTATTTAACTAAAAATATTTTAATAAACAAAAATGTATTAAAAAACTCAAAACTATATTATATATATAAATATTTAATAAATAATAATAATAATAATTTCCAATATAAATTAATAATTCCAAAATAAAAAAAATATGCTCATAAACACCACCACAGGTCACCCACCCTGCCGGAAGGCCAACCACCACCTGTCACCCACCCAGCCGGTAGACCACAACCAGTTACCACTCTGATAGGGTTCGATAGATTATAGATTGAATTTAGAGAAGATAATAAGGATAAATCGAAGAACGGTTATATTATTGAAAACGTAAAGGTTACAAGTTTCCGGGCCGAGCCCTCTCTCACCGCATACGCAAGAGCCATGGCAATGCCATATTCAACATAAACATACCCTCCTCTCCCTATTGGCTATTAATACGTATTTATAGAAATATAATTACACTTAACCCCCTCCCAAACTAGACAAATGACAATTAAGACTAAAACTAGAATATGATTCCTATCACACTCCATCGGAATGCCATCATCTGCCGCTACATCACCGACGGGAGATCACAAACGTCGGTCGATTTTTGCTTTAAATTGGCTTCGACCATCGGCTAATTATCCACGAGTTGCAGGTTTCCGGTAGTCGATGTCCACGCCAAAAACGGGTATGTATAATACGATCTGCCACTGCCGCCAACAACCCTCACCGTCTTTCGTTTTTCCGGCGATAGATGATGACGAAAATCCAGATCTGACCTCCATGAACACCGACGATGTTGCAGGTTTTCCTTTTTCCCCTCTTTTTGATTTTAAGGTTTAAGTTTAAGTTGCTTGGTGTCGAAGAGGATGGATTTCCGGCGGTGGTTTAGGGTTTCAGGGATTTGAAGATGGGGTGAGCTAGTTGCGCTGGTGAGCTAGCTGTAGTGGTGACTTTCAGTTGCAGTGGTGGTGGCTCACCGGACGGTGGTGGCGGCTCGCCGGAGATGAACGTGTAGTGGCGGCGAAGGAACATGAACAACTGGGAGAGGGAAGGTAAGGTTTGGATAAAGAATATTTATAAATAATTTAATTATATTGTTTTTAATAATTGAAAGAATTAGTTTTTAAATAAATTATGAAATGACTAACTTGCCCTCATGTGCAAGGCATGTGAACTGATTTAACGAGAAAAATTAACTGGGTTAGGGTCAAAGGACAAACGGTGTAACATTTGAAAACATAAAGTACAAAACACGTTAATTTTAAAGATAAAGGACAGTGAGTGAAATTTGATACAAACATAAAGGACAATTTCTGTAATTCTGTCATTACATAATAAATATAATTTTACATAAAGTTAGATTAAAAATAAGAACACATATCATAAGAAACCAACATACTTACTATTTATTCTCTCTCCCAAAAGGCCACGGTTTTTTGCACATTAAAGTCCCACTACAGATTAATTTGAACTAAATTGTGAAAAACGTTTTTTCCAAAACAACTTGGAACTAATACATCAGCTTGTTTTGCTTATGTGTCCTTACCTTATGGTGGCTTATATTTGTTTTATCCAAGTTCTTTTTTAAACAAATTGGATGTACCCGTTACAAGTTGTTCTAAACAAATTGGATGTAGAGGGACTTTAACATGCAAAAAAACTGTTTAGTGCCTTCCGAAAGAATAATATAGAAAATGTGTTGCTTTATATGATATTTGCCCTACAAAACAACTCAATAAATATATTATATTATGTATATGTATATAATTAAAACTATAAATAAGACAAAAATATTTATATATGTATATAAATAAGATAATTAAATAATAACAAATTATAATAATCAGGCTGACCTCGAGCTTGAAAATTTCTCACGAACCAAGTTCGAGCATGAAAGTTTTCTCACAAACTGAGCTCGGGCTTTAAATATACAGTTCGAAACGAGCCAAGCTCGGCTCGTTTACACCCCTTGATAATTAAATAATAACAAATTATAATAATCAGGCTGACCTCGAGCTTGAAAATTTCTCACGAACCAAGTTCGAGCATGAAAGTTTTCCCACAAACTGAGCTCGGGCTTTAAATATACAGTTCGAAACGAGCCAAGCTCGGCTCGTTTACACCCCTAGATACCAGTAGAGGTGGCAAAATAACAGATGTTTGGTATCTGAATCACTTTTAGCCCCAAAAAAATTTAACTCATATATAAAAAAGAAGTGACTGATATATTTACACCAAGGAATGTGCACCTACCGGTAATCATAGTTCAGGCTCTCACCCTTCTTTATATCCCGGGTTGCAAATATGGCGATTCTCGTTTCACCATCAATCCTCCTGAGCAGATGAACAATATTAGACAACTGTGTTTGTTATAATGTTATGAAAACATATTTAAAATAAAAAGATAAGAACAACCATTTCTGCATCTCAGTATTTGGAGAACAACTATGATTTATATATCTTGATATATTTCCTTTGTGTGTAGCATCAATCACCATGTCGTGTTTAACCTCACACAAGTAAAAGTTTGTTTCCCCCTTATCCTTCATTTTCCAAAGCCTTTCTTCACACGTTTTGTCATCAATAACTGCATCGGGGGTAAAACAGGAAAATCAGATATCATTCTTACTTCTGAGAGATAATATACTTAATAACTTAAAGATGCTACCTTCTCCCAGATATTCAATTATGAATTCCCCTTGCATGATATCCTCATCAGCAACAACCCCCGAGCCGCATTTTTCAGTCTAAGAAAGTAAGTTAGTTTAATATGATGCAAAACGATAACAGTGACATTACATACATGTTGCAAGTATCACCCATTTTTCAAGAAATGGGTTGATTCAGGTATAAAAAAATGCTCTTACAGGTTCCACTTGGATCTAACAAAATTATACCACAGGTCCATTTATGTCTCCTCAAATTATACAATGGGTCATAAAAATAAACTTTGCTACCTAAAACCGACCCAAGAGTGTGTGCGTCACCCACCACCTACTGGCAAAACTTGATATTAATCACACTTACTTATGTAGTACCTGCACTAGCTTCAGTTTCTTCAGAGGCCTTTGATCGAATGGTATATTAGGGCATGATTCATCACATTTGCAGTTAGACGAACAGGTGGAAAATAGCATCCTGCAACATGAATTTATCTTGTCAGTCTGTAATTAATTCAAAAATCAAAACTCAGCAGCCTAGTTCTTTCTCAAATATCAAGTAGTTGTTAGTTCTTACCCACAGTGGCAATCTTTACCACAAATACCAGAAGAACCTAGTGTTGAGCTGCAGGAGCAAAATATTCCATCATCCTCCACTCGAACTCGTTTCTTAACCTTCTTTGTTGGAATTGGATATATATCTTAGGTATATGTTAATCTCAACAAAAATCAGATGGATGCATGTAGAATATAAACACACACTGACGAAGATGGTCAAACAACATATTATCCAAGTGAGGCACACATCAAGATCTAAACAATTACAATGGATACTGCGGCTTATGTAGGTAAAGTTAGGTTTCGATTTATGTAACTGGTCAGGAAGTCCAATCTCAGCAGGCTTTCCAAACTCCTTGGGCAAACTTTCAAGCATCTGCCCCATTTCACCGTGTTCAATCTTCTGTATTAACAAAATCAACATAAACAAAACATTATATGGCGTTGATCGGTGATTCATGTGTAAGGATATTAACTAAGTGATGGATATTGATTACAAATTATCGTCGTAATAAATATTGTTCAATTATTATGAGAAACAGCATACATACATCTTTTTTACCAGAAAGAAGTGCTTTTGCTTCTAGAGTATTTATAGCCACCTGGCATGCAACCATCTTTATTGCAGCATCTGTAGAGACATTTGATTTTTTAGGCCTCGCTCCCAGTTTCGTTCGACAGCCCAAAGAACCGCAGTAGCAATCTTGGTCTGCACCAAACCGCATAAACCTGCTAATTCTATTAGAGACCACTCAGACCAGTAGGTGTAAACAAGCCGAGCTCAAGATTGGCTCACTAAATAATCGAACCAAGGAGCCTGAGCTCAAGCCTAAAAATAAATCGTTTAATAAACGAACCCGAGCTTCATATACGAGCTCAACTAGGCTCAGGAGCCTATCGAGCTTTTTTATTTATATATACAAAATAACTTTCAGTCAGTATCTATTACATAACAATGATTAAAGATAATTATATGTATAGTTAGAACAAAAATAAGAAAAAATATCATAAAAACCAACATGCTATTTTTTTCTCACAAAAGTCCCTTAACATTTTTTTGCACATTAAAGTGCCTCTACATGTTAACTTTGAACTAAAATGTGAAACTATTTTTCCAAAACAACTTCGAAAGGGTACATCCAGTTGTGTTTTGCTTACATCTCCTTTCTTTCTACATGGCTTTTATTTTTTTTTTCTTTATCCGAGATGCTGTTTAAACAATTTGGATCACCGGCTACAAGATTTATAAAAAATTCACATGATTGTTCAAATTTAACATGTGGTTGAACTTTGATGTGCAAAAAATTGTTGAGGGACTTCTGTGAGATATAATAAAAAATATGTTGGTTTGTATGGTATAATCTCTAAAAACAACTATATAAAATATATTATATTATATATTTAATTAGAATGATAGATAATATAAAATATTTTTATCCGTATGTGTGTGTATAAGATATAAAGATAACCAACAAACTATTATAAACAAGCCAAGCTCGAATTTATAAATTTCTCACTAGCCAAATTTGAGCTTAAAAGTTTTCTCACAAACTAAGCTCGAGCTTTGAATATATAGTACGAAACTAGCAGAGCTCAGCTCGTTTACAGCCCCAGATACCAATAAAGGTGGCAAAATGACAGGTGATTTTGATATATAAATCACTTTTTGCCACAAAAAAATTAACCGTTCTATAAAAATTAGCGTGTCAAATATAATTAAATAATGAAATGTGCACATACTTGTAATCATAGGTCAGATGCTCACCCTTCTTTATATCCCGGCTAGCAAATATGACCATTCTCGTTTCACCATCAACGGTCCTGAACAGATGAACTACATTTAGACAACTGTATTTGTTATAATGTTATGATGACTTATTTTAGATAAAAAGATAAGAACAAAACCATTTCTGCATCTCAGCATTTGGAGAACAACTATGATTCATATATCTTGACATATTTCCTTTGTGTGTAGCATCAATCACCGTTTGTCGGTTAACTTCGCAGAAGTAAAAGTTTGTTTCCCCCTGAGACTTCAGCCTCCAAAGCCTTTCTTCACATGTTTTGTAATCAATAACTGCATCAACGAAAAAAAAAAAAAGAATATTAGATATCATTCTTACTTCTGAGAGAGTATATTTGATAACCTAAAGATGTTACCTTCTCCCACATATTCAATTATAAACTCCCCTTGCATGATATCTTCTTCAGAAACAACCCCAAGGCCACATTTTTCAGTCTAAGAAAGCAAGTTAGTTTAATATTGATGTAAAACAAAATGAATGGCATTACACACATCTTATGCCCATTAGTCAAGAAATGGGTTGATTTAGGTTAAAAAAAAAGATGTTCTCTTATAGGTTCATTTGGGTCTAGAAAAATTATACAACACATCAATTTAAGTCTGCTGAAATTATACAATGGGCCAAAACAAGCCACTATGACATGTACAAGCTTTAATGGGTCTAGTGAGCATCACCCACCACCTATTGGCAAAATTTGGTATTATGTACACAAAGTTACTAACATAGCACCTGCACTAGCTTCATTTTCTTCACAGGCCTTTGATCAAATGGTATGCAAACATCAAGGCATGAATCATCACATTCAGGGTTAGGCGAATAGCTAAACATTAGAATCCTGCAGCATGAAGTTATATTGTGAGTGTACAAATGGCTACTGGTGTCTAAGGTTAATTAAAAACCCTGCAGCTTAGTTGTTACCCAGAGCGGCAATCTCTACCACAAACAGCAGAAGAACCTGGTGTTGAGCTGCAGGAACAGGGCACTCCATAATCCCATGGAACGCCCATCTTTGTAGGATATATATCTTAGGTATGTGTTAATCTCAACAAATATCAGACGTATGCACATAAATATGGCCAGACAACATTAATATTATACAAGTGAATTGTGTGTTAAATAGCTGTTATAATTGTCCATGATATTAAAATTAGCATTATCCCAGCGAAAAATGAAAAGTAAGTAGCATGGATACTGCGGCTTATGAAGGTAAAGTGAGGTTTGTTATTATTTAAAGGAAGTCGAAACTCAAGCAGCGGTGGTTCTCGAATCTCCTTTGGCAGCATCTGCCCCATTTCAGTCATCTCATCTGTATTATTATTATTATTAAAAATTAGTAATTAAACCTAAGCAGAGCGGAGAGAATGAAGTTAAGTTAACGATGAATGACAAGAGCAAATGAAATGAAAGCGGTGAATAATTGAAGAAAGAGTTGAATCATCAATTTTGAAAATCAAATGAAACCCTAGCGATTGAGTAAATGTGCATCATATTAACAGGAAGTGGAGATGACGAATAATAATAATAATAATAATATAACATACCGGCGGTGTCAAGTGAAGGGAATCAGGGTTGAGTTTTAACCGGCGAAAATGATGGATTGATGGATGGATTATAATTACATTTTGTTGCCGTCGGGATTTACGGTAAATAGCGTCCACCGCTTTTCTTTTCTTTTCTTTTCTTTTCTTTTCTTTTTCTACTCACGTTTTAATTAATTTTGAGTGTCCGGATGGATGGATCCATGTCATATTCACATTATATTCTTTGTGTTTGACGGTTTCTAAAGGGGTTTGCTAGAGATAAACCCACTTAGCTTATTTACACACCATTCCCCCATCTAATCATAGGCCTCATACGCAACGTATGCTGGCATACACAACGTTTAGAATAATAACTTAAGTTAGTCAATCCATGTCATATTCACATTATATTCTTTGTGTTTGACGGTTTCTAAAGGGGTTTGCTAGAGATAAACCCACTTAGCTTATTTACACACCATTCCCCCATCTAATCATAGGCCTCATACGCAACGTATGCTAGCATACACAACGTTTAGAATAATAACTTAAGTTAGTCAAATCAAGGAAGCCATACGAGTCATATGCTTCAGAAACTATACGAGTCATATGCTTTTGTATACAGTTCGTATTATATGGAAGACGAGACGTATAAGGCGTGAAACGTATTTAATCCATCAATCTCTCACATATATTTAGGCCTCATTGATTCTTTGACCATATTGTAAGACTGTAAGACAAATATTAGGAATAAAATGAATCTCTCAACCATATAAATTGTGTGATCTCATAGGGTTTTTTACTTACTTACTTCTTTGAACGATATACATCTAACAATGAAGTTTGTGTGTATTTTACTCACTTCTTTCTCCCCCTTCATCCCTTCCAAATGTTGTTAAAAATATTATTAACCTAAATTTATTTTTCCAGCCACATTGATAAATTTCATTGATGAAATGCATAAATTTGAAGAATGTTTTGTGGAATCCGATGAATACTTCGCCACCGTTTTTTTGGAATCTGGTCATTTTTTCACAACCGAACAGGTATAGGTTTTCTATTCATGTTTGTACATACGAAGCGTTTATTAATTTTACTTAAAAGTTGTTCATATGAATCGTATGCTTTTCATATTATTCGTATTGTTTATACAAAAGCCATATGAACCGTATAACATTACATACAAATCGTATGATATCTGAAAAAGTATTACAGCATACGCAATGTATGCTGAGCATACGAAACGTATGCTGAATGGTGTGCAAATATGTCTACTTAATAGGTGTAGATGGTGTACCTTTAGAATTTGCCTTTCTAAAATATTAACTATACTGTTTATAGTGTTACTCATGTAATCGGTAATCTCATACCCATACGCGTTTGTAAAACCGTGTCTCGTACCCTGCTCATTACCCGTCCGGGTATCGGGTATATATGTTGGGACTTTCAAGTGCATTTTTTTAATCATTATAGTTATTTATACCTTTTATTCATACAACAATTATTACAAATTTAAATATAATGCATTCCATATATAGAAGTATGACAATAAATAAATAATATCATTATAATTTTTATATAGTTTTATATATATATAATATGTTTATTAAATTTGTTTCACAACCTATAAAATACAAAGAATTTTTCGGGTACATGGTTCGGGTAAACGGGTATGTGTTTTCGGGTAATCGGGCCGGGTATCATCTAATCCCATATCCGGACCGTACCGGTGAAAATTTTTAAATCCTAATCCCATACTCGACCATACCCATCGGGTTTCGGGTATACCCGTCCCATTTGTTTCGGGTTTCGAATATACTCGACCGGCTCGGGCTTTTTTGCCATCCCTACATGTGAAGTAGTGGAATGAAAAAAGGGAGTGAAATGCATCATTATTAGTTCTTTGTATTGTTTGATTAACCGTTAACATATGAAAATAGAATGAATTATTACTTTAGGTTGTTAAGTAGAAAAAAAAAACCCGCATAAATGACATATACACATACCTAAAAATAAATATAATTAAAAAACAAAACAATGGCAATGGTGACGATAGTGGTGGTGGCGTCGACGGTCAGGTGGTGGTGGTTGTGATGGTGGGTGGTCAGGCAATGGGGGTGGCGGCGGTGATTGTCAAAAAATATTTTATATATTTAACAATTAATATTTATTTCTTTTAGGTTTTTTTGTTAATGGGAGAGAGAAAAATAATTATAAAAAAATGATTTAAAAGTGGATTCGATTGTGAAAGGCCCCGTTACCGGTGTCATACACTGGACGTTGGATTTACTCATTAACATAGTTCTAAATATCAGAGTTAATTAAAACTTTACGCGAAATATAAAAACTTCAACCGATATATTACATAACCATAATTCTTGTCTTAATGAGCATTCAAATCATTTAAACATAAAACATTGTCTTTTAAATAACATAGCATTTCCTTAAGATGCAAGTGTCTTCAATTCCATGCCATGTGTTTCTTCTCAAGCGAGCTGCCTCATTCTACTCACCTGCGTGCATACTAAATGTCAGCTATGCTGAGTGAGTTCTAGATAATCATACAACATACAATCAGTTCACATACTTGCACACATGCCCGAAGGTGTGTACATCATTCATACTTTACTTTACATGAATAACTCTCCATACTATTTAAAGAGCCTTCCGCCCACCTCACAGATATTATAAGGGTCTGGTCCCTATCCTCACAGATATTATAAGGGTCTGGTCCCTATCCTCACAGATATTATTAGGGTCTGGTCCCTTTGTTTCGTGTAATTGTACTATACATGTCTTTACATACTTTCCTTAATAATACGTGCAATATCCGAAGATCGTTCACGTACTATCAACATAACATACATACATCATTCATACATCATATATATATATATATATATATATATATCAATCATATCTTTAACTACCTCCTGGCGGTACATGCAATATCCGAAGATCGTTCACGCACCGTCAAACAATCGTCATACATGAATCCTACAAAGCATACACTTACCACTTAAGGTAAGTGTATTAACTATTACATCGAGTATGCACACAGCCTCGAAAATATAACAAGGAAATGGGGCTATGTAACATTCGTTACTTTTCAAACCCGAAAATCCGACCCGTTTTAAATTTTTGGTTTTTATTTATAAATATATGTATAAAAACATATTATAATATCCAACTCCATAATAATATATACGTTCAACATTTCTAATCCCCAATGTGACACCCGACATTTTCAGGTTAACTCCCGTTAACAAACCCAGTTAAGTCATGTTGACCGTGTCAGTAAACCCAATTAGTTTTGTTAACTATGTTAATGAACTCTCATGCATGAAGTGTCATGTATGCATACATTTGAGTTAGTCGTATCGTTGGTGACCTAAACAAAAGTAACTTGTTACACATGTTATAATAATAATATGTTACATGTACCTTATACGATAGGTATAATGCATTATATGATCAATATGTTACATGACTAGTTGATATATACTTGTGTGATTTATAAGAAAGATGGATGATTAAACTTGTTACATTATATGATATGTCACATGTTATATTGCCTAGCTAGACCAATAAACCTTAGACAATATAATACTTAGAAATGGTTTAAAAAGTTGTATCATGTCACATATTTTAATATAAAAGTTACTTAAGGTTGAATTTTATTAAAGTAAGATTAAAAGTTTGTTAGTAATTCAACAAGGAGTTAAAAACTCTTGGTAATCAAACCCTTCCCTTTCCTTTTTGTACCTCTTGGCCGAAATTTATCACTTATACACACACAAAACACTTTTGCAAAAAAACTCTCTCAAATTATCCTCATACACAAGTATTGTTTTGGTGATTCTTGAAAGCAAGAGGATTGAATCTTTGGATTAAGCAACTAGGTAATCATATTTAACATATATTTGCTTATTGTTTTTGTTTATGTTTTTATCTTAGAAACATGATATTGGTATCCAAATGATTTGGATTATAGAGATAAATAAAGAATGATCAAAGTTTGATTTGGTTAAAAGTGTTTGTTGTGTCTTGGTATAAAAGTTTGAATCTTTTATATATATATATATATATATATATATTTATATATATTTGTTCTTTATGGATTTAGATTAATAATGGAAAAACATGATTTTTGATTTCATAAAATGATTTATTGATGATTTAGGATCATATAGATATGAAAATCATGATTGTTGTTCACATAGATTTAGATATGCTTGCTGACAGATTCTGTAATCTAGGTTGTTAATTGTATAACCTGTTGATATGTTAGTGTTTTTGGTTGATTTTGGATTCTAAGGTCAAGTACTTTGAGTCTAGTTTTCAAAAAGTTAAAAATCATAATTTTTGGACTTTGTTTGATTAGGTTTTATAAATTTACAAAATCGGGTTTCAATTCTGATTGAAAAAGTAATTTTTGGATTCATTTTGTAAATTGTGTAACTTGTAATTGAAAATGGAAAATTATGTGATTCCACTTCTGTAATGTTATAAATTGAATTAGGAATCCAATCCAATTAGTCTTGAATCAATTGGACATATATGGAATTTTTAGAAAATATTTACATTCTGTTGTGCTGATAAGGTAGCTGAAAATAGGTCGCTGTAGTGTATGAATTTTCATAATGTTTGTGAGTGTTGAAAAATTACAAGAAAATTTTGTGATGTTCCTAATATTTGAAAGAATATATGAGAATTATTTGGTAAATTATTTTCATGTTTTGGCTGCTTGGAAAAATAGGTTTTGGTGACTTAAAATCTGCCCAAATTTGTCCAGCATGCTGTTTGGTAAAAATAGTTGTAGTTTGTACAAAGATTGTTGTGGTATTTTGGAATTTGACTTTATTGGTCAACTTGAAATTATTTAATAAAATTCTTGGTCTTACTTATGAGAATTGAAATTGGTAAATGTGTGACTTAGTCATAGGGTTGCATGAAAATTGATTAAGTGCAAATTACATGATCGATTGTTAGGTTGCGACTATGAATATCTTATGACTATTTTAAGTCTAGATAATTGGTCAAAAGTCACCAACGGGTTGTCTGTCAATGTAACGATTCCGGCAAAATCAGGTATACCCTAACCGGTATATACTATTTATGTGTTATTTAATAATGAATATATGAATTATAATGCGTTTATACGAGTATGTATGATTCACAGTACGGATTATACTCGATTATACAGTTAATCGTATTGGAAATACGATTAACCGATTAACGGTTATTGAAGCCCGAACGAATCGAGGATTACATTATAGACTAGATATATGATATTTAGTGATGTTTACGAAGTATTAAAGCTTCGGGATAAGTGAATTAAAGCACAGAAAAAGAATTTTCGATTTAATGGTACGTCGGTACGTTAAACGAAACCTTTAATACCAAACCGAGCAAGAGACGATCGATCAAGCCGAAAAAGATGCGCAATTATTAATAATATGATGTTTTAAGTTAATAAATGTCATGGTTTAAGTTTTTAAATCGGTTTTATATAAATTTCATTTTTAAGCCGAAAACGACCGTTTTAGCCTCGTTTTAAGCTGAATTAAACATTTAACCGAAAAACGAACTGAACCAGATTATCCAAAACATTATCCGGATTTCCAAAATACAAATGAGTGGCTAGAAATGGAAAGGTGGGTCCCACCCCACCTCCCCTCCCTTGTTCCGATCGGCTTGGGGTATAAACCCCTTGCCTTTGTTATTTTTTTTTAAACAAGCATTCGACATTCTTCTTCTTCTCTACACATTATGGACTAAAAACCTAGATTTGTAGCAAGAAAAGCAAGGTAAAGATCGAGTTATTTACGTTTCCATCTTCTTTTCTTGAGTTTATTTGCAAGAAAATGAGGTTTCAAGTGAAAAAGGGTGAAAACCCGAGATGAAAACCGATTCTTGCATGATCAAGTGATGTATACGGGTTATACAAGGGATCTTGGTCCAAGAAAGGAGTTAAACGAACCAAAAACGAATTTTTACGGTTTAAATCTTTGTTTTTAAATCATAACCGAACCCATGAAAGAAATGGCTTGATTGTGGATGTAACTTGCTTGGTGTGGTGTTATTGTGCTTGTAGGTGTTGTATCTAGTTGTTAACAAAGGCTAGAAAGCAAGATCCTTGCGATTTGAAGCTAAAAACACAAGGTAGTTCGGTTTTTGTATGGTGTTTGTGTTTTGGACAGATTGTGGTACATTTAGAGTTAGGCTACGAAATTTCACAGAGATGATCTACACATGAAAATATGAGATCTGTGAAAATTTGGTAATTTTTGGACAAAGGATGAATATTTGGTGAATTTAATGCTCGGTTTTGGCTAAAAATGGTGAAAAATATTTAAATATCATGATAAATTCTGGAAAATTCCAGATAAGCTTTTTATAACATGTAAAAGTCACACACAAAATTTTAGGTCAGTTGGAGAAGTCTAAGTAGGATTTTCGGTTAAACGAGTTCTAGGGTTTTCTAGCTCGGTTTTAGTAAAAATGGCATGTAAGAAGAGATTTTGGTTCTGGAAAAATTACAGGGGACTATGTGGATGGCAGGGGTCATCCAAAAAAAATTTGGGATTTTTCTAAGGTCGTTTGGTATTTACGACATATTTAGTGTTTAAATGGTGTTTAAAAATAGATAAATAAATTTTAAATATAAAAATTAATTCTGGAAATATTTTTATAAAATTCCCCACTGTCAAAAAGTGATTTGTGAAAAATTTCAAGATCCGAGATAAAACGGATAATTATTTGTGCAAAACAAACTTTTAAAGTTTAAAACGCGTAAACCGGTAAAGTTCGCCTAAACGAGCTGACTGGTGTATAAAAACCCTAAAAACGAACTGTTTTCATATAACTGAGTTATACAGGTAAAAATAAATCATCCGGAAATAATTCGGATGATTTGAGTAATTTTATCCGATTTAACAGTTTCCGGTACACTAAAGACGGAAACGGGTCCCGCGGCCAAACGGGGCGTCTAAACCGAGCTCTAATTTCACAACTTTAATTTAATTATCAGTCAACAACTATTTTCGGGTCGTGTGTGACCAAACTCATTTTTGAAACGTAAAAACGGATAACCGTGCTAGGCACGCAAAACGGGGAAAACGAACTAATAGTAGTTTTAACTATTGAACTCTAAATGATATCACAATCTGAGTCCGGAGAAGTGTTTCTGGGTTAACATTGCCCCCGGAACGGGTACAGTACTGGGTTAACAGTGTCCCCAGATGTACCGGTTAACACGGTTAAAGTTATATTAATAGTGATTGTATAGTAACGAACTTAGGGATCGTATTACAGATGCGGATTAGTAGCTGCGTACTGTGTTACCTACTTGCTTGCGAAAGGTGAGTTTCACGAGCCCCTTTTTCTGAGTTGTTTTTAAATATTTTCTCGGGGCGGGAAGCATGTTACTATTTAAATGTTTAAGTACATACTGAACGCATGGATTTGCGTGTATTTATATATATTTTATTGTACAGGAATCGTACGGAAATGTACTAAAATGGTAATTGTCTGAGTTGCTAACATTGTAAGGCCCCGTAACACGAGTGATTAGCTAAAAGCCGGTAGAGTGTGAATAGTACTATTGGTCTGACAAACCCAACTGGTCCGGCATGGATTTGCTGATGTTTCCCAGCCAGTTGCACATGTCTATTTTGTTGTTGTTATTTATTTTGCTATGTAATGTTAGGCATAGCGGTTTGGGGCAGGTTCGTGGGCGGAGTATGCCACGGGGTTGTATGTGGATAGTCAGAGGTTTCACTTGTGGGCTCAGCATAATTACATCGCTAATATATGATTATTATAATGATTTGTCACTGTTTATTTAAATTAGTGAAACTCACCAACTATTCGTAGTTGACCCGTTTTCTTTACATGCTTTCTAGGTACCCCCAAACTGGAATAATTGCTACATGCTTGACGATGCGTGCTTTTTGTGGAAGCTTAATGATCTTTTTGTATTAAATATGTTAATGTACTGTTGGTAAAACTTATGTGCTAACGCCTAGACGGTAACTAAACTCGGAACAATGTAATATGGTGTAAATTAATGTAGTGGTGTTTTCTTTATAAGCAATGCTGTTGATATCAGACGTGTCTGTTGCATCCCGTTTACATTTCCGCTGCGGTTACGGGGTGTTACAGTCAACATTTAGGGTCAACGTTCAATATTTTTAGTCAACGGTCAACAACTTGGACCTTTTGGTCAAAAGTTAACGAAAAGTCAAACTTTGGTCAAAGTCAACGGAAAGTCAAACTTTGGTCAAACTTTTAATAATCCTTGGGATTGTTTAGATACTAAGGATTATTGGCATCGCTTAGAAAATACTTATAGTGCTTGTATGAATATCTATTTTTATAAGTCGTTAGTTAATATTAATTTTTATGCTTTTAATTCTAGTTCGTGACGTTCAATTGCTTCGATTTCATTTACGTACTTTCGGTTTTATTTCAAATTTGTCTTCAACATCAAGGTGAGTTTCTCACACCCCCTTTTTACTCTTTTACTACTTT
This sequence comes from Bidens hawaiensis, assembly GCF_021521415.1. Taxonomy (NCBI): domain Eukaryota; kingdom Viridiplantae; phylum Streptophyta; class Magnoliopsida; order Asterales; family Asteraceae; genus Bidens; species Bidens hawaiensis. The sequence continues at coordinate 411,372 of NW_027491276.1, forward strand.
TGGGGGTAGCATATATATCCTATCCAAATTACAATTTAGTTTATTCATTATTTACAAACTACAATTCGCTACATGGACTTGTGTGTTTACTTGTTACTTGCTCAAAATTACTTGCACATGGATTACTTCAATATAGTATGATCATACGCCCCCCTTTGCGTTCAATACATTTGTTGTTATGAGTGGAAAAGGGCCTCATTATCCGAGTACGTTGGTGCACAATCCCAACTTGAAAGGACCTTACTTGCGCTTATCTGAGTACGCTGGTGCACAATCCCGGTTGGAAAGGACATTTGATGTGTTGTAAAACACACTTACTTTCCTTATCGTTTTATCATGATTTAATTGCTTTTTAGTTTAATTATTAAGAGGTTTAGCTTGTTTTTGCTTAATTTTACAAAGATGGGTGTTTACTTGTAGGTTATGAGTTTTAATGAATAAAAGTGGCAAGTTTGAAGACTCTAGGGGCTTATTTGAGCAACTTTGAAGACTACAACTCAAGGCCCGACCCAAGCCCACAAGTTAGAAGCCTTACATGCATAATATATTAATTAAACAAAAGAAAAAAGAACCCGAACAGCCCCTAAATCCCGAAATCAGCATCAACCAGCCATAAAACTTCTGTTTGGCAGCATGTAGGGTTTCAAAGAAAGTCGTTTTTGCATCTTGTGTGACCAAGTGAAGAAGAAGGAGGCTTAGGACAGCTTGGTACAGCAGCTAGGGACCATATTCATCAAGAAACTCAGCCATATATCTTATGTATTCATCTATAAACTTTATGTTCTTGTTCAAGATTCATAACTAGTTAATTTTGATCTTTAACTTGAATTGTTTTGCAAGTAACTTGAAGATTGACTTGTGCTTGATTGAGATTGATTCTTGAATGATTTTAATTATGTTTATGTTGAGTTATATGATGTTTACTTTGATGTATAGCTGCTGTCCAAATATCATGTTCGGCTAAACTTGTTAGTTCTACCTAGGTTAGATGAATATTGTTAGGTTTTAATGAGTAATATGGATTGTTGATTATCATGGCTTGAATTGTTAATGAAAAGTTTGGTTTAATATTGAATTAGGTTGTGTTTAGTGGCTGTGAATTTATTAATTACACTCATATATCTCTTGCTTTGATTAATTGAATACGTTTTGATTGATTGTTGCTTGTTAGAACTCTTTACTTGGTGTTTAGGGTTTGTTTGCGGGGTGATCAACCGTAGGGTTTAAGTGAGTGTTTTAATTGAATATAATCAGCGGGTGAACACCTTCTTAGAGACCGAGAGGTGATAGGAAGTAAGGTCGTCTCTTAGCTTTTACTTGTTAGGATTAAGATCGCGCGAGAGCGGGTTTGGTTCTTGTCAGGTTTAGGTTTTGAGCGATTAGTTGATCTAGTTTAAGTTAAACTAAATTGTTCCTCTATCCTTGGTTGCGTAGTATTCGTCTCCATTAGGGTAGTGTGTCGGTGAGACCGAGAGGAGAGTCGACATTAGAGCACTTTAACAATTCGTTTCTCGGTTTGTTCTTAAAATCAACTAAGTGTAAGTTAGAGTTTGTTAGTGAGACTGAGAGGTGATCTAGCTTTCTTGAGTGAACCTTAGTTGTGTCATCCTTAGGAATCGATGTCGTGAGAATCCTCAATCCATTATATTATTATACCTTCAATATGATTCTTACCTAGGTAGACGTTTTCTCTGATTGCAGTTAAGTTTCCAAGTTTTGTTAAGAGTTTAGTTAAGTTAAATTAAGTATTTTAAGTTAATTAAATTAAGTTAGGTTAAGTATTTAATAATATAAAAATCAATTTAAAATATATTATTCTTAGGTGAGTCTTATTTAGGGTTAAGTATTAGATACGGGTTCACGTGTCTTTGTGTTCGACACTCGGACTTCCTTAGTGCTATACTATTAGTGATCGGTATACTTGCCGGTTTTGTGTGACTTCTTTAGGAATTTCGTTTAATAAATTTAAAGCTTAGTTGTGAGAGCATCGTTAGACACACATCAACATTACTTGCTCATTTACACTTGTTCATGGAATTGTATGATTTTTATGTACGTATATCAAAACTTGTGTGAACTCACCAACTATTCATTTAGTTGACTTTATTTTATATATATGTTACAGGTACAATTATTAGACGATGAAATGGAGAAGACACTAGAACTTAGGTTATATTAATAAATGGACAAGTTGTTAATTGTTCTTGTATTTTCCTTTTATTTCTTGTTACAAACTTGTGTACTTGATGTTTAAATTAATTAATGATAATATTGTCACTTAATAGTGTCACATGTGTTTTGGGCAATCTGTACGTCACACTCAGGCGTATTCCGCTTTAGCCGGGGTGTTACAGACTAGAAACTCACTTGAACGCGATTACGTTCACCGTTTATGGTTATTCCTTTCTTGAGCTGTGCTGTAACATCCTAAAATTTATAATGTTGAATAAAGAAAGTTATGTTAGTGATTTCGCGTTTTAATTATTAATATCGAGTAGGAGCGGGTCATGGACTTGGATTAATTGAGATAGGATAAATGAGAATGGGATTTCAGGGATATAAATACCCCCAAAATCCCAAAATATCTCATTTCTCACCAAACTCCACACACACTCCACACTCCTCAAAACACACATACTAACCGATCAAGATTCGAAGCCGAAACCCGAGATTTTGTTGATAGATCTGAGTTGGTAAGGTAAGAACAATCCAACAAAGCTATTATTTCTGTAAATGGTTAGGATTGGATGGGTTAACCGGACCCGAAACCCAAACTGCCCAAATCGGACCCCTAAAACGTCGATTTTAGGCCGATTTGATGGTTGGGATTTGTAGGCGCCGATCATACGATTCCGTGGGTACCAAAATCGAGTTATTTGGCTAAGAAACGAAGGAGTTATGGGCAAACAGATCTGCAGCGCGATAACTTCGCCTGCAAGATTAAGTTCGCCTGATGAACTTCGCCTTCAAGCGTAACTTCGCCTTCAAGCGTAACTTCGCCTAAGGATAACTTCGCCTACGGCCAAGTTCGCCTAAGGATAACTTCGCCTGAAGCCAAGTTCGCCTAAGGATAACTTCGCCTGAAGCCAAGTTCGCCTAAGGATAACTTCGCCTGAAGCCAAGTTCGCCTAAGGTGTAACTTCGCCTGAAGCCAAGTTCGCCTAAGGTTTAACTTCGCCTGAAGCCAAGTTCGCCTAAGGATAACTTCGCCTGAAGCCAAGTTCGCCTAAGGTGTAACTTCGCCTGAAGCCAAGTTCGCCTAAGGTTTAACTTCGCCTGAAGCCAAGTTCGCCCGAGGTTTAACTTCGCCTGAAGTGAAGTTCGTTTAGAAAATAAATTAAAAACCTAATGGAAAATGTGTTAAGGCAGTCATCGAAAATAAAATTTTTCCAAGCTGACCTGGCAGCTTAACCCCAGCCAGGGGCTCTGCCCATTGGACCCCGCTAGGGGCTGCCGCCCCTAGAACCCCGCTGCCAGGGGCGCTGCCCCCGGACCCCCGTTCGTTGTGGGTCATATATAGATAGAAATACAAAACGAGTAGTAGTAGTTAATTGATATGTGTAAATATTATACAGTTAGCCGAGCCCAGTTAAAGAAAGGAATTACGATCAACGGCGAGCGTAACAGGATCCAGGTGAGTTTCTAGCCCCATTCCTTGTTATGTTTTCGGGGCTGTGTGCATACTTGATGTGTTGTTAATACATTTATCCTAAGTGATAAGTGTATGCCATATGTGATATATGTGATATGTATGAATGATTGCTTGATGGTACGTGAACGATCTTCGGATATTGCACGTACTGTCAGGTTGTAACGTTATAAATATGGTAAGTATGCTATGTATGAATGATTGCTTGATGGTACGTGAACGATCTTCGGATATTGCACGTACTGTCAGGTTGTAACGTTATAAATATGGTAAGTATGCTATGTATGAATAATTGCTTGATGGTACGTGAACGATCTTCGGATATTGCACGTACTGTCAGGTTGTAACGTTATAAATATGGTAAGTATGATATGTATGAATGATTGCTTGATGGTACGTGAACGATCTTCGGATATTGCACGTACTGTCAGGTTGTAACGTTATAAATATGGCAAGTATGATATGTATGTTTATGTGTATGAACGTAATAAAGTTAATAAAAGAAGGAAATGACGGTTGTATGGTTACGAAAAGGGTACCGAGCCCTAATAATACTCGAGGTATGATGTATGGTTGTATGGTAACGAAGAGGGAATCGAACCCTACTAATATTCGAAAACAAGGGACCAGACCCTAATAATATCTGTGATGTTAGGGACCAGACCCTAATAATATCTGTGATGTTAGGGACCAGACCCTCATAATATCTGTGATGTTAGGGACCAGACCCTTATAATATCTGTGATGTTAGGGACCAGACCCTTATAATATCTGTGATGTTAGGGACCAGACCCTTATAATATCTGTGAGGTTATAGGGCGAAAGGCTCTTTAAAACATATGATTATGAATGTAAAGAAAGTATGTAAGTAAGAAAGAAAGTATGTAAGTAAGAATGAAGGCATGAGTACTTATGTGTGTATGAAAGAAAGTTATGAGGTTAAGTACGTATGTATGTAATAAGGTATTGTATGGTATTGTATGATTAACTAGAACTCACTCAGCGTAGCTGACTTTTAGTATGCACGCAGGTGAGTAGGTTGAGACAGCTGGCTTGAGTGGTGGACACATGGCAGAAGACTAAAGCCTGGCATCTGAAGATCTGATATGTTTTATAAGTTATGTTTTGATTTTGAAAGACAAGAGGAATGTTTTAAGACGTGATTATGAATCGATATGTAATGTTTTATGAAAGTTTTATATTCCGCGTAAAGTTTTTAATTAACTCTGATATTTAGAACTGTGTTTATGAGTAAATCCAACACGAAAGTAGGGTTACCGGTAACGGGGCCTTACATGTGCACGACTAACTGTATAATCATTACATATATTAAATACAGTTCTAACTCTTCTTATTGTTTACTTAGTTAATCTAAAGCGTCTAAGCCGGTTTTACTTCATTGAACCTTTACCGGCTAGTTAATCGTAACTCATTAACCTTTAAAGGTATCTTTCATCAATTATCAAAGTCTAAGGACTATTATGTAATTATATCATTCTTTTTCTAAGTCCAGGGATTGTTCTGTCATTTATCAGACTTCTAGTTCGTTACTTGGTTATTAACGAATTGGGTTCATAACAAATGACCCATTCGTTACTTTATAATGAATTTTGAATATTATAATGAACTGGTCCTTTTAACGAATTGGATCTTATGACGAACTGGTCCTTTTAACGAATTGGACCTTATAACGAACTGGTCCTTTGACGAATTAAACTTCATAGCGAATGACCCCTCTGTAACGAATTGAACCTTCTAATTCGTTATCTCCTTTTAACGAATGATCATAACGAATTGGGGTTAATTCGTTATCTTTTCCTTAACGAATTTGGATACGAACTAAGGCTAGTTCGTTAAGCTGCCGTTAACGAGTCATCATGACGAATTACCTCTATTTCGTTAACTCTCCGTTAACGAATTAGGGTTAGGTCAGAGAATGTCAGAACATTCCTGACATCCTCGTATTCGTTTTTTCCAGCGCCGTCATCGCCGGAAAATCGGGATCTCGCCGGAAAAGCGAGATCTCGCTTATTTCACCACCGTTTCACCTTTTTTCGTCCCGTTCGATCCAGATCTGAGCTAGGGTGACCCCTAAACTCATCTTAGGTTCGGTTTATACCCGATTCCACCGGGATCTCGTGACTTTAACGGTTTAAAAGTGTCGGCTCGTCGTTTCGCGACTAAATCTAACAGGGTTGAGTTCATACAATATCATTCTATCATTACCTTGGATCGGGATCGATTTTCCTTCTTGGTTCGTCTAGAGAAAAGAGAGAAAATAGAGAGAGCTTAAGTGTGTGTTTTGGGTGGTGTATGGAATATATGTAAATTAATGAATTAATTAGTAATTAAGGTATATATATATTATGTATCATGGGCTTAAGCCCATGGTCTTTTCCTCTTTCATTCTTAATCCAAGTCCATAACCCATATCCATTTAACCCAACACTAGCCCGACGCATAATAACTCATGTTTTCATTTTATTAACCGAAACGAGAAAACAGGATTTTACAAGTCTTCCCTCCTTAAAGAGGTTTCGTCCCCGAAACCTAACTATTACTAAAACAAATCTGGATAAAACTTGCGCATCTCTTATTCAACTTCCCAAGTAGCATCTGATCCTTTGCGATGTTTCCATATCACTTTCATTAGGGGTATAACCTTGTTCGAAATCGATTTTCCTTGCGGTCAACAATCTGTATCGGTTGCTCAATGTAGCTCAACTTCTCATCAACCTCAATGTCCAATAATGGCACATGTGACGTATCATCGGCTAAACATTTCCTCAGATGAGAAACATGAAAGGTGGAATGAATTCCTTCCAACTCTTTTGGCAAGTCTAGCATGTAAGCTACTTCACCCACACGATCCATAATCTTAAACGGTCCAATGTTCCTCGGACTCAACTTTCCTCTCTTCCTGAAACGAATGATTCCTTTCCAAGGCGAGGCATTGGGCATCACATTGTCACAAACGTTAAACTCAGTCGGTGTCGCCGCTTATCAGCATACGACTTCTGTCAATGTGAAACCAAGTTCTTAAATTGTTGTCGAACGTTTAGTTTTGTGGAGGATGGGTCTCAATTATGTGAGTATCCAATGCCTCTAAATCAACTTGGTATATAATCTCAGCACAATGTTTACAAAAATTGTGATAGTACTTATGCGTTAGCAAGTTTATGTAACTGTGCCAAGTTGTACTAGAGAAATGTTTTATGCAATATAGAAAAGTGGTGTATTGACTGCATAGTTGCTAAGCTTGTCTCTTATCATCTTATTAACCCGTTTCATGTAGATTGTGTGTTTTACTTCGATCCAGAGGCTCTTCATGGGTGCCTTATTCAGAGAACATATGGTTTAAAGTCATCAGCAGTAGCTAAGTGAGAATATACCATTAAACACATGTTTTTATACTCAAAACCTTATTTATAATAGTCAAAAACACCATGACATTCAACGTTGAGGTGCCATTACCAACTCCACCTCTATGTGGCGCTAACCCAGCGTTGGTTAGGCGTTTTACAGCAGCATTACTCAGTTTCACATGCAGCTCGAATCCTCTCAACTTTGTTTTGTTTCGAACACTACCCAATTTATGTTCAAATTTCACTTTATACTGATTCATCCCCAAAAGTATATTGTGATTCAACAAGTTTATATACACATATTAAAACTTCTTTTCAAACTTTAGTAAATCTTGTCTCGCTCAGAATTAGTGAAATTCATTGATTCCATTCTTATATGGTCAAGTTCACAATCCAACTTTGTTCCTATACCTCTATTCTCAGTGAGTCTATTTGAAAATGAATAATATATAGTCAGTTAAATGTGGTAGCTTAATTAGTTGATGTTGGTACTCAATAGCCAAAACAAGTGGTCATTGTATTGAATACATATTACCTCTCTAGATTAGATTTACCTTATCACACAACCCAATAAGTATGGTTCATGTAAATTCAATGTGATAGATTCATTCTAAGTAAAACCTTGGTGGTAGCAATTAACTATTATATCTTATAATTGTGATATGATTCTAGTATAACTTCTGTCCATATGTAATTGTATTTGTATTCACCATTTGAATTATAACATGGTATCACGGCCTTTAATTAAACCTTATGTAGTGTTTGGTATGCATGAATGACATGGGGAATTAGTTTATCTTCTTTTTGTTCAAGCGACACTACCAGTCGCCCCCTTCTCTTCATCGACCATGGTCGATCAAACAAAACCCGACAACAGTTAGGTGGGCCGCGTCCTACCCGATGCATTCTTTGTTCAAGTCCACACAAAGATCAGCACCATGAGTGGAGCACTAGAGCGCTACTACAAGGTGGGCCTGGAAATGACCTAGAATTCCGAACATTATAGTATATATAAAAGGAAACATAATGCTACAGTAAATGCATATTGCTCCAGTTTTTTTTTTTATATTTCGAAATATGTTTTTGTATTTATTGATTTGAAACTAACAATAGTAACAAAAATGGAAGTTGCCGTGACGGTTTTTAGTGTTTTTTTTGGTTTTCTTTTTTAAATAAAAATAGATTTTGGTATGTATGATGATTTCATACTAAATCAAGCAATAGAAAAGTAAGGTGGTAAAGTTATTGTAATGTATTATGTTTTTTTGTGTTTGAATCTTTCAATCGGTGCCGCGGGCAACCTTTGGTAGATTTTTAATGGAAAGACATAGGTGAACTTGCAGCCATTTTAAACAACTGTAAGATCATTGACGAAGCAAATCGATGGTATTAGTGCTATGAGTTGAAAGTTAAATTTGTAGAGGACGACTTGAAAAGGGACGATTGGTGAAGGCCAGGTAAATTGGACATTTCCTTGGAATGATTCATGGTTAAGGTCAACTATTTTGTAGTTGTGGGTGGCATTCGTTTCTATATTTTATTATTATGCTGTAACTTTTGATGGTCCTGTTCTAATTTTAAGGGTCTGGTTTTGTTGTCAATAATAATACATTTGTCTTAAAAAAAGGTCTGAAATAACAGACCGAGATGATGAGAAAACAAATTATTAATATTCATGATTCTATCGGATCGATGTATAAAACAGATTATTTAGGTTTGGGTCAATGCAAGCCAATTTAGAAAATGTGTTTATCTGGTTCTCTTCTCCAAGGAGCAAAATCAAACTGCAAATAGGTATCAATCTTTTATTCATATTCTATTTTGCTTCAAATTTACAAACGTCAAAGCTTATAATCACTAATCTACTAAAAAGAAAACAGGTCAAATTGGTCAAGAGCTGGTGTCTTTCTAATGCACAAAGCTCTAGATCAGTTGTTATTAATATTCATATAAAAATTTTGATAACCGTTTTTTTGACAAATTGATTACTTGTAGAAAATAAAATGATCCAGAGCTTTATGCATTAAAAAGACATTGAATCTCGAGCAAATTGATATTCGACCAAGAAGACCCGTTTTCATTTAAGTTGTTTATAATGACTATAAATTTATACATGAGGTTCTTAAATCTGAAACACAATAGAAACTCAATGAAAGATTTGTACCTTTTTGCAGTTCCAGCTGATTTATGCAAGAAAAGAACCTGACGAATGCATTTTAAACCACCCGTTCTGACCCAAACCAAAATATGCATTTTTAAAATTGGCCCGTTCTGATTCAAACCAAAGTGGCCATTTTTAAATCGGCTCATTCTTACCTCAACTCATTACAACCCATTACCTAGCCCTACCGGCTTTGCAAGGTATACAAACACCCAGTCATTTTATATGCATAATCAACACATTCAGCGGTTTATAAACGAGCAGATTGAGTGAGTAAAACGGATCAGGTTGGTTGATCTAAACTTTGTCCACGTTTTTATATATAGTTTATTTTAATACGACAATACTCTATAACTTTTAATAAAGCAATTAAATGAGCGATTTTAGAGTTTCCTCCATTTAACCGGTTCTCATTTTAGCTAAATTTTTCATTTTACACTTTTGATCCTCAACAGGTTCACAAAACATAACCCAAATCAGGGAGTTCATAAAGCATTACCCAAATCAAATGTCTTACCATCACATGCTAAAAGTTGCATAGCTCCCAATCAACTAGTGTCAAATCAAGAAGCTCAACGCCACCACTTTCGAACAGGATCTATATGAAAACAGAACTTCGTCAATGGTCAAACAATCATAAACAATATGCAAACCGATACAGAACTATACTTACCAAGTGTTTTCTCGGACATCCTCGTATTCGTTTTTCCGGCGCCGTCATCGCCGGAAAATCGGCATCTCGCCAGAAAAGCGAGATTATTTCACCACCGTTTTCACTGTTTTTCGTCCCGTTAGATCCAGATATGAGCTAGGGTGACCCCTAAACTCATCTTAGGTTCGGTTTATACGCGATTCCACCCAGATCTCATGACTTTAAACGGTTTAAAGGTGTCGGCTCGTCATTTCACGACTAAATCTAACGGGTTTGAGTTCATACAATATCATTCTATCATTACCTTGGATCGGGATCGGTTTTCCTTCTTGGTTCGGATAGAGAAAAGAGAGAAACTAGAGAGAGCTTAAGTGTGTGTTTTGGGTGGTGTATGGAATATGTGTAAATGAATGAATTAATTAGTAATTAAGGTTTATATATATTATGTATCATGGGCTTAAGCCCATGGTCTTTTCCTCTTTCCTTCTTAATCCAAGTCCATAACCCATATCCATTTAACCCAACACTAGCCCAACACATAATAACTCATGTTTTCATTTTATTAACCGAAACGAGAAAACAGGATGTTACAAGTCTTCCCTCCTTAAAGAGGTTTCGTCCCTGAAACCTAACTATTACTAAAACAAATCTGGATAAAACTTGCGTATCTCTTCTTCAACTTTCCAAGTAGTATCCGATCCTTTGCGATGCTTCCATATCACTTTCACTAGGGGTATAACCTTGTTACGAAATCGACTTTCCTTGCGGTCAACAATCTGTATCGGTTGCTCAATGTAGTTCAACTTCTCATCAACCTCAATGTCCAATAATGGCACATGAGACGTATCATCGGCTAAACATTTCCTTAGATGAGAAACATGAAAGGTGGAATGAATTCCTTCCAACTCTTTTGGCAAGTCTAGCTTGTAAGCTACTTCACCCACACGATCCATAATCTTAAACGGTACAATGTACCTTGGACTCAACTTTCCTCTCTTCCTAAAACGAATGATTCCTTTCCAAGGCAAGACATTGAGCATCACATTGTCACCAATGTTAAACTCAATCGGTCGTCGCCGCTTATCAGCATACCACTTCTGTCGGTCTTGAGCAGCCTTCATCCTTGCTTTAATTTGATCAAACTTTGATGAGGTTTCTTGCACAACCTATAGACTTCCTAGTTCCTTCTGACCAATCTCCCCCAATATACGGGAGTTCTACAACGTCTTCCATGCAACATCTCGAATGGTGGCATACCAATACTTGAATGGTAGTTGTTGTTATAGGAGAACTCTGCCAGATGCAGATAATCATCCCAACTTTCTCCAAAGTCCAGAACACAAGCACGTAGCATATCCTCAAGGGTTTGGAGTGTCCTTTCAGACTGTCCATCTGTTTGAGGATGATACGCGATACTGATGTTCAATCTTGTTCCCATAGCTTCATGGAACTTCCTCCAAAATCTCAAAGTAAACCGAGTATCTCTATCGGACACGATCGATAACGGTACTCCATGCTTGGATACAACCTCTTTGATGAACAAACTGGCTAACGCTTCTGACGAGATGGCCTCTCGTATAGGCAGAAAGTGAGCAGTTATGGTCAAACGATCCACCGTCACCCAAATGGTATCATGATGTTTAGCTGTACGAGGTAGCTTAGCTATGAAATCCATGGTGATGTATTCCCATTTCCATTCTGGTATCTCCATAGGTTGCATCTGTCACACCCCGACCAAAGGTGGAACATGTCGGGGTGCAACGTATTGATTGGACAGTTGCTCAAAAGACACTAATTAAAGTGACAATAATTATTTAATTCATTAATAACAAAACAAGTACACAATTATAATAATAAGAAACAATTACATCATGCTTTTGCAAGTTGAATAATATCCTAAGGCAAAACTAAATTCTTCAATCTTGAACAACGTAAATTACTTGTACCTGTAGCATGTATAAAAATAAAGTTTGTCAACACGGATGTTGGTGAGAATACATAAGTTTTAGTTGATTTATATTTATAGATAAAAACCACAATTCATATGTTAATGTTGAGTATTACAATTCTTATGAAAACGCAAACAACTAAATATATGTGGACCCGTTCTTATTGATACGAAATCAAAGTACTTGGGTAAATGTATGATCATACTAGATGAGGATAGATGAGGATGAGATACCAACCACCAAACATAAAATAAACACTTAAGCACATAAAGCATAGTCATAGATATTGCTATCATCACACATAAACATATAACGAATTGTGTTTTGAAATAGATGTAGAAATAAAAAATAAATAAAATTAAATAAGGTAAACATGCTACCCCCAAAATATAAAAGATGAAAAAGGGGTATGTAAACTCACCTCAAAGACAGACAAAAGTGATTAAGATGACGATAAGACGGGAAAAGTCACACGCGAACGCTAAAGCCTAATGAGAAAATAAGAGCAAACGGATACACTAAGTAAAGTATGATATTTATTACGAAAATTAGTTAAATAATATAATAATATAAAAAAGGTTTTAAAAATAATTATTATGATTTAAGAAAACATAACTTAATAATTGTAGTTTTATAAATATATAAAATTAGTTTACTTGATTTTTTTATATTAAAAACATTATTATTTAAGTTATAATATACTTTATGTATATATATATATAGAGGGCGGTTAACGTACGTTAATTGCTTATCGTACAAACAGTACGCGACACAATCAAGCGTCCGATCAATTTTTTTAAAACACGCGCCTCTTTCTTCAAAAAGGGTAACATCGTCAATTATTATCCCTAAAATCACTCTCAATTAAGCGAGCAGTTACCATAAAATTAATCTCGGCGACGAAAGCGTACTAGTTCAATCAACTGCTCCGGCGACGAAACAACTGAAGCACACTACATTCAATCGAAAAATGAAGACGGATAAAACAAAGGAACGAAGATCAAAGTTTAAACAAGACAAACCTCAGATTATTAGTAAATCAGGTGTTTGTTTATTATTCCTGAAATCGTTTTAGGTTTTAGAAATTTTTTAACATTTGTTTTAATGAGCGTTTGACAACAAATCAGTAAACTGTAATCGTTTTAGGGTTTAAATTTATCTTAAATTGTATTAATTATTTTTTATTACGTTGTCAATTAACCTCTGTTGGCAAGCATTTGGCATGAGTTTGGGAGTCTTGTTTGTGATAACTGAATAACAGGTTCCTTAAATGGTCTTGTGCGTTTGGCAAGCGTTTGGGATTCTTGTTTGTGATAACTGAATAACAGGTTCCTTAACTGGTCTTGTGCGTTTGGCAAGCGTTTGGCAGTCTTGTTTGTGATGACTGAATAACAAGTTCCTTAATTGGTCTTGGCGTTTGGCAAGCGTTTGACAGTCTTGTTTGTGATGACGGAATAACAAGTTCCTTTATAAGTTCTTGTGCGTTTGGCAAGCGTTTGGCATGCGTTTGGTAGTCTTCTTTGATATGACTGAATAACAGGTTCTTTAACTGCTCTTGTGCATTTTATGAGCGTTTGGTAAGCTTGTTTGTTAACAGGTTCTTTAACAGGTTCCTTAACTGTTCTTTAACAACTGGTTTTGCATATAGTATTAGGCGTTTGATGAGCGTTTTAAAGTTATTTAACATTTGAGTTTTATGTGTGATCAGTTAAGCGAAAGGTTAAAACAAAACAAGTTGATGCCAGAGTCAAAAAGCTTAAGACAAAACATGTTGAAGTAAACTCTGATTCAGACTTTGTAGTTCCAATCAACGAATTTTTATCAAAGAAGAGGAAAGAGGTGGAAGAGAGTAGTTCGGACTCAGACTTCCAAAAACCAAGGAGGAAGGTTGTTAAAGAAAAGAAACCAGCTGAGAGGGTACAAAGAAAACCTTTTGTTGAATTTCTAGACAGAAAGTTGCAGCTCAAATGTGCACCATTTAACATTGTCGATGCAGTGAGTGCAACGAGCTCTGCCCAAAAAGATTGTTTGAAAGAAATGGGGTTTGGTTCAATATTAAACCTGCAAATTACCCAAACTCCATCAATGTTAGGGCATTGGTTGCTGATGAACTACGATCACCGGTTTAGTGAATTGAACATCGGCAGCGGTGTTATTAAGATAACAACAACAAAAGTTCATGAGGTGTTGGGTATACCAATGGGTAAAATACCCGTTTTAGACAGGAGTAGACCAAGGTTGGGGGATGATGCAACTACTGATATGTTCAAGAATCAATTCCCGACTCCAAGAATAACTTTTGAATCACACCTTTTAGCTGGCTTGTAACCTTCTTTACAACATGTGAAGTACTTGGTCTTCAGTACACCACCATGCACATAAGATCCACCTTTACGAGCCCCAAATCCAGCTTTTTTAGCATATTCACAACAAAAATCAAATGCTTGATCAATTGACGAAAACATCATTCCTTTGACAGGTCTGTAAAAAGAAGCAACTTCAGGAATGATATCAACCCCTTCACCTTCAACCAAAACACTTGATTCATCTACACAAAACATCAAAAAAAAAAATAAAATTATAATCCATAGACGCTAAACACACGCTCAAAATTATAATCAATCCAGTTTAACAATCCTAATAGTAACATGCTCATAAGACACTCATATTATAAAACGTTAATCAGATATAGTAACGCGCTCATGATACGTTCGTATTATGAAACATCAAAACACAGAGGCAGTCCTAATATGAAAACGCTCGTAAAACACTCACAAAATCAAACTAGACTAATCATGAGAACTAACATATAGAATTACTATTACGCTAATCCTAATCGTAACACGCTCATATTATAAAACGTTATAATCAGTTATATTAACACGCTCATTATACGTTCATATTACGAAACATTATAAAATCAAACTAGACTAAATCAATTATCTACAGTGACTTAATTCAAAAACAGAAAAAACTTACATTCGCGATCGTCTTCCATTTCAAATCCCTAAAATCACAAAATAGCTTGAAAAAACTGATTCGTGAACTCAATTGATAGTTTTTGGTAAAAAATTTGTTTCGTAAAATAAAAAATTGATTTTGATTAAGCTAAATATCAGGATCGTAACCGTTTATACATGAATTACCAAATTTAATTGAAGAATCAAAAAGACAATCGTACCCTTCTCGCTTAACAAAACACGGGATCTCCTCAACCGCTTTCAACTGAATCGTAAGTGTAGATGGACGCTTGTTGTTGTCGCGTACAGTTTTGTACGATAAGGATTTTCGTATTCCATCTTTTCTCTCTCTCTCTCTCTATATATATCATAATACCTACACGTATATATATGATCGGAAACGTGAGTTAAATGAGTATTACAAACTGGTTTTATTATTAAAATAATCTTTATTAGTTAATATAGTTGTTAAATGATTTAAAAAAAAAATAAAACTAGAAAATTCCCAAAAAATGTCGAGAGCAGGGGTCGAACCCGCGACCTCTGCCACACCATACACATGAATTAACCAGTTGGGCTACCAGTTACAAGTGATTAAGAACAATTTCCATAAATTATATACACTGTTAGTGCACAGTTTTGCGTCTAGAGTCTTTGTATTTATCATTAATGTTTATTTGATATTTAAATGTAATATTTAATGTTTATTTTAGACTAATTCGTTATGTTTAAGTCTAGTTCGCTAGGAATGTTAGCGAACTAGGACATTATAATGTATTCCCTTCTGATTCGTTAGGGGATGTTAACGAATCAGGGGGTGGTTCGTTAAGATAACTTATTTAACGAAGGGGATGCTGGTTCGCTAGGGGATGTTAGCGAATTAGATCGTCTTCTATATATAGTGAACAAATGTTCACTAGTAAAGTGTCGAAGTTTTGAGAGAAATAATATTATTAAGAAAAGTTTAAAGTATTTACTCTCCCTCAAGCTTCATGTTAAATTTATTGATAATATATACACATACGTAGAATACCGAATCAAGGTTGATTATGAGATAGATCTATAATATTATAACTGACAGATCTGAGATCTGTGTTAATCGTTATTGACTGTTGGTTATTGTTCAAGTTCGGGATCAAACAAGTGGTATCAGAGATTTCGGTGCTCTTTACGCTTGATTTGGTGTACGAATTGTTATTATTATTGAGTTTTTCTGTTTTTTTGAATTTGAATCAATTCATTGTTGATTTGGTTATGAATGAATTAGATTGAGTTTGTGATGGTTAAGGTATTGATAATGTTCAATTGAGTGGAATTGGATTGAGGATTGGAGTTGGTAAGGTTATTGTGTTTTCGGTTTGAGTCCATAAACAGGGGATTGGTTTTGGTTGAAATTGATTAGCGTATTAGGGTAATTGATTACGAGATGTGTTCGGCTAAATTCGCTTTGCGATTACGAGCATTTTGGTATATTACTTGTTAAGTTTGGTTAAGAATTGAGTGAGTATTACGAATCTGGAATCGATAAGTTTCTGGTTTTGATTTGGGTTGATCTTCATATATCTGGAAAATTGTTTTTGAATGTTTGAAGATTTGAAGATGAATGCAATTCGTTATAAGGTTTCAGGCGATTCACTATGTCATTTAATTTGATTCGCTATCAGTTCTTGCCATTCGCTAATCAGTTCGCTAACTGATTCATGTGAGTTAATCAATTCGTGTTATCTAGTTCGTTAAACTAGATTAACCGATTCGTGTGACACGTGTTTGTCTTGGAATTTGTGTCATAACAACCTTTGCCACGTGGCATAAGGTGTCAGAGTTTGTTACAAACGGTTGTAACAACCTGATTCGCTATAGTGTTGATTCGTTATCAACTGTAGCTGATTTGTTAAGCTTAATTCGCTAAGTTTATATAATTCGTTGAACTGATTCGTTATAATTTGTTCGATCAATTCGTTAAGTAGATTTGATCAATTCGTCCACTTGGCTTGGTCAATTCACTTGGTCAATTCGTTACTTTGACTGGTGATTCGTTATTTTTGATACACTAATATACTTACCTTATTCGTTAAGACTTGATTCGTTAAGACTTGATTCGTTAAGCCTCGATTCGCTACACTATTCACAGTTCGCTCAACCTTGTTCATTGATTCGTTAAACACAGTGTGTAGTTCGCTATAACTGTACACTTGTTTATTTTCAAATATGGCTGGTATGTATGCATTGGCGTCTCAGAACATGTTGATGCAACAAATGTTACAACTCGATACTGAAATAGGTTCACATTCCAAATGTCCTAGATTAATGAAATTCAGTGATTTTGCACAGTGGGAACCTCGATTTCGTGCTCACTTAGGATCAGTCCATCCTGATTGTTCTTACTGTTTAGATGAGGTTTACACTGTACCTATGATTGGAGATGAGACTACAGGTTTTACACCAAAGGCTATCTCACAATACTCTGTTGAAGAAAAGAAAGCATTAGAGATAGAAATAAAAGCTTATTCTACTCTAACCATGGCTTTGCCTGAAACTATCTTTCATCAAGTGGGTAGTATAAAAAGATGTGCTGCTTTATTTCAACATCTTCGCATGAGAAGTATGGGTAACACAGCAGAGAGTAAAAAGGTAATGCTTAAGTTTCAGTTTCGAAACTTTAATTTATTGAAAGGTGAGACGGTTGAAGAAATGACGACAAGATTCAATCACTTGATCACTGAGATGGACAAGATGCAGATTGAAGTTCCTGAAAGTGATAAAATTGATACTATCAAGAGTATACTTCCAAGTTCTTATTCCACATTCTTGATGGTTTTGAAGGAAAATAATTATTTTGCAAATGAAGATCTGACTGCTATTGAATTTATGCAAAAGATTGAAGCCAGAGAATATGATCTGAAATGTCAGAAGTCTTCAAAGGATAGTCATGATCCTTCATTCTATGGTGGAAGTATGCCTCTTAGCTCAACCATATCTCCATTAACCGCTTTTCTTACTCAAGCTGCTGCAAGTGAAAATACAAATGCTTCGTTAAAAGATCCACAAGCTTGTTTCTACACTGCTGGAAATATATCTGGTAATTCTGGTTCATCTGGCACATCGGGAAATTCATCTTCTACTAAACAATTTTCATTTCAACCTAATGTAAACGTAAAGAAGGCTGAACAGAATTTCGCATTCTTGTCTGCTTTTATGTCTTCCTATGAGAATCTGGTGAGTAGTAAGATTGCTACTAGTGATTTAACCGATGAAGATTATGATCAGATTGATTCCGATGATTTGGAACTCATGGATCTAAAGTGGAATATGGCGATGATTGTTAGAAAAGTGAAAAAGTTTATCCAAAGAACCGGCAAAGATCTTCCTTCATTAAGCAAGAAGCTTGGGTTTGATAAATTAAAGGTGAAATGCTACAATTGTCAAGAATTTGGGCACTTTGCAAAGGAATGTGATAAACCTAAGAAAGACTACAATGGTTCAAGAAATCAAGATCAAAATGATACTGAAAAGAAATCATCTTCTTCCGGATCACATGCTGTGTTAGCTGATGGAAGTGATTGGTCACAACGACTACTGTGCAATGATAATCAAGCTAATCTAGCTATGTTTGGTTTGTCTGAATACACACAAGATGTAAGTGGAAGTGAAGTTTCTTCTGATGCCGAAACTGAGTCTGAATCTGATATTCAAAGTGAAAAGCTTCCAACTAACTTTGCTTGTATGGCGAAGATCAGTGATTCTTCTTCAACTGCTTGCATGGTTAAACAAAGCGAGGTTAGTAATTCTAATTCTAACTCATCATGTGTTGATTGTGATTATAACAAGTCTAAAATTGATTCATTAAAACTTCAAATGACAACTTGCTGAAAGAGATTGTATCATTGAAAGATACGTACAGACAATCCTTGAATTCTCAAGTTAACTTAAGAGAAAAATTGAGGCTTTGACTATAAGTAATCATGATTTGAAAGCCGAATTATCTGTGAAAATGACAATAAATGACCAAAAGTTTCAAGAAATCTTGAAACATCGCTCTAAGATAACTGAACTTGAGAATGAGGTTCTTGAGTTGAAGAACAAGTTGGGTAAATTTCGAAATTCTTCATTTTTGTTGAATGAAATTATTGAAGTTTCTGGGAAACAAAAGGACTCTAAAAAGGGTATAGGTTTTGTAGAAATTCCTCCACCATTTCACAACGACTATAAAATGAATCCATTTGCTAGAAAGGAAGAAGAGGTTATTTTGAAAGAATCTGTAATTTCAAAAAATGTTGAATCTGTTAAATCTAAAGATGTTAAAACCTAATCTGTTCCTCAAAAATCTCATGTCCAAAGCAAAAAGGTGTTTGTTGAACACAATGACGAGGTCATTATCGAGGATGTGTTTGAACCAGAGATTATACACAAGAATAAGAACATTCCCAGTTCTAATCATATTCTGTGCGAACCTCACGAATTTGAGGAAGCAGTGTATGGTTCACACAAACCTCAAGAGAAAAAGGAAAATTCAAAGAAAGTGAACTCTATGAAGGCAAAGAAGTCAGTTAAACCGAAAATTTCTGATAAGGATTTAATGCGTTTCATTAATCCTTCTAGTTCTAAGCCATCTGCTGCTAGAATTTTTAAGTTAAAGGGAATGGGCACAATGTTCACTGAAAAAGATATTCCAATTAGTATCATTAAGCCTGAGCTAATTGAGAGTGTGTTTTACAATGAAACTTCCAAGGTTCGTGAAATTGAACGTGTGTATGCTCAAGCGAAAACATCAGTCTCATCTGATCCATTGACTAAGGCAAAACAATTTTTAACACAAGAAAAGAAGATTAATTTTGTGAAATCAACTGGAACAGATACACTAAAAAGCTTTTCAAACTGTTCTAATTTAGATTTTTATTTAAAGAAGAAAGCTGAATTGATTGATGTGTTTGCTAACTGCATGACTAAAAATGTGAGTCATCATCAATCATCTATTCCAATTTCTTCTAAACATCATCATGTGGACATGCGAACGTGTTTTTTATGCGGTCAACAAGGTCATGTTGTGAGAAATTGTAATTAGCAAAACTTTCAAAATCTTCATCCTTTTATCAAGGACAAATCTAAGCCAATTCCAGTGGTTAAGGAGATTTGAAACGACCTGTGTCATATGCTGATGATACTCATATTTTATTCTCTGATGTGAATCCTCGGAAGGTGTTTCATATCAATGAGACACACGGTCAAGTGAAACCAAAATTCATTCCAACTGAACCTATATGTCAAAACAGGAATTCAAACATTGTTCAGGAAGCATACTTAAGACGAAAGTCTAAGAAGCCAGTAACTTATTCACAAGTGGCTGAACAACAATTGAAAACTGTTAAAGTTAATGATCAAAGAGAAAACCAAAAGGTGCCCAAGACTGAGGCCTGGGCTGCCTTTTTGAACTAATCACTTTTGTTTATGTGTAGGGTCCATCCAAGACCATTTCTGGTGAACACTGGATCATGGATAGCGGATGTTCTCGTCATATCACTGGGAATCTCGACCTACTAACCAACGTGAGAAATATTCAAGGGGTTATGTAGCATTTGCTGGGAATTCTGGGGGCATGATCACACAAGAGGGTGAAGTTTCAAATGGTCACATCACGTTTGAGAAAGTAAATTATTGTGATAAAGTGGATCGTAACTTATTAAGTGTATCGCAGATTTGTGACAAAAAGTACACAACAATATTTACTGATAAAGAATGTCTTATCTTGAAACCGGGATATGTTATTCCCGAGGACATGGTTGTCATGCGATCACCATGATCGAATGATATTTATTTTTTAAACATGAGCTCTAAGATATCCACATCGATCGAAACATGTTTTGTCTCGAAAGCAACCGAAAAAGACTCAATTCTATGGCATCGTAGAATGGTTCATATACATGTTATAAAGATGAATTATTTGATGGCTAATGATTTAGTGGAAGGTGTCTCATTGAAGAATTTTAAGTTATATGATCACTGTGTTGCATGCAAAAAGGGCAAGCAAAAGAAGAAAACACATCCTTCTAAGTTATTGAATTCCATTAATACTCCTCTTGAACGACTTCATATGGATTTGTTTGGTCCAGTGAATCGTGCGAGTATTTCTGGAGACTAGTATTGTCTGGTAGTGACAGATGATTATTCAAGATATTCATGGGTGTTATTTATGAGTTCAAAAGATCAAACACCTGTTTTGGTACAAAACCTTATTACTAAGATAGAATCACTGTACAAACAAAAGGTGAGGAGAATCCGAAGTGATAATGGTACTGAATTCAAAAACACTATTTTGGATTTCTTTTGTATTCAAAAGGGAATTCATCGAGAATATATTGCACCTTATGTACCACAACAAAACGGTGTTGCTGAAAGGAAAAATAGAACTTTGATTGAAGCTGCACGTACAATGCTTGCTGATTCAAAGCTTCCTATTCAATTTTGGAATGAAGCAGTGAACACAGCTTGTTATACACTTAATCGGGTTCTAACAGTAAAACGACTCAAGAAGACAAGCTATGAAATATTAAATAACAGAAAACCTAATTTAAAGTACCTGGAATCATTTGGGTGTCCGTGTACAATGTTGAAGAAGGAATCGGGTAAATTTGATGAAAAGGCTATCGAAGGATATTTCTTGGGATATGCGTCTCCAAAGAAAAGAGTATTTAATTTTACATCTGGCTGTGTTGAAGAATGGTACCATGTGGACTGTCAAAAGTACACAACTCCTCCTCAAGGGAAAGGTCCAGACTGGATGTTTGACTACGATAGTTTATTTAATTCTTTTACTCCTTCGGCTGAACACATCGATGAAGATCTGGTTAGAGCATACTTTGAAGAACATTTGAACATTCCAAGCTCTTCAATTTCAAATGCAGTTGAAGTTCAACCAGATGCTCCAACTGAAGACTCCCAAGTTGTTCCTCCAGTTGTTATTGATAGTGCTTCTACATCTTCCGATGATGATCAAGCTGAGATTCAAGTTATTGATCTTGATAGTGATAATGCTTCATCTCCCGAATTGGGTGAACATTACACTAATTTATTTGATAATGTTGTTGTTCCTGAAAATCCTACTCTTCGGATTCATGGATATCATCCACAGGACAATATCATTGGAGAACTTGATGTGGGCGTTCGTACACGTCATCAAGTTGCTTCGTCAAGCGACAATAACGTATTGTGTGCTTACACTAATTTACACTCTTCGGGAATTGTGAATATTTCTAAATTCAATTGCTTTGTATCTCAAGTTGAGCCAACGACAGCTCGTAAGGCACTTGATGATCCTTCTTGGGTAGAAGCTATGCAAGATGAATTACAGCAATTTGCAATATTGTGTGTTTGGGATTTACTAGACAAGCCTGCTAGAGTCAAGAAAGCTATTCCGACTAAGTGGGTATTTAAATGTAAAAAGGACGATCGAGGGGTGATTGTCAGAAACAAAGCACGTCTAGTGGTGCAAGGTTTTCATCAGCAAGAGGGTATTGATTATACTGAGGTATACGCTCCAGTTGCAAGATTAGAGTCAATTCGAATCTTCCTGGCTTATGCTGCTTACAAGAATATCAAGGTCTATCAAATGGATGTTAAAAGTGCTTTTCTCAATGGTGAACTACATGAGGAAGTGTTTGTTCAACAACCACCTGGTTTTGAAGATCCTGATTATCCAGACCGTGTTTACCGTTTAAACAAGGCCCTGTATGGTCTACATCAAGCCCCGAGAGCTTGGTATGACACACTCGCCGACCATCTGACTGATAATGGATTCAAACGAGGAACTGTTGACTGCACTTTATTTCATAAAACTGTTGGTGATGATCTTCTTCTAGTCCAGATTTATGTTGATGATATTATTTTTGGGTCTACAAACGACACTTTATGTAAGGAGTTCGAGAAGTCCATGCAAACCAAGTTCGAAATGAGCTCGATGGGAGAGATGAATTTCTTTTTAGGGCTGCAGGTTCATCAGTCTGATAAGGGAATCTTCATTCATCATACTAAATATGTGAACGACGTCTTGAGCCGATTCAAGATAACTACCGGAAAAATCCCTTCAACTCCTCTTCCAGTGGGTCACAATTTATCACCGGATGAATTGGAGGATACCGTTGATCCGACCCTTTATCGTGCTATGATTGGTTCTCTAATGTATTTAACTGCTTCTCGACCCGACATAATGTTTGCTGTTTGTGTGTGTGCTAGGTACCAAGCTAGTCCCCGAGTGACTCATCTGGCAGCGGTCAAGCGTATTTTGCAATATCTACGGGGAAATCCTGACATCGGGTTATGGTACCCCAAAGATAATACTTTCGATTTTACCGCCTACTCAGACTCAGATTAAGGAGGATGCAAGATCAACTTCAAATCAACGACTGCAGGATGTCAATTCTTAGGAAACCCGCTTGTTTCTTGGCAGTGTAAGAAGCAGACAACGGTCTCTACTTCAACCGCCGAAGCTGAATATGTTGCAGCCTCGAGTTGCTGTTCCCAGGTTCTGTGGATACAACAACATCTTCGCGACTACGGTTTGAAGTTTCTTACTACTCCCATCTTAATTGATAATTCTGCTGCTATTAGTATCACCAAGAATCCCGTACAACATTCTAAAACGAAACATATCGAGATTCGATATCATTTTATACGGGATTGCTATGAAAAGAAATTAATTGATCTTGAGAAAGTGCACACAGATTTCAAAAAGCCGATCTATTTACTAAAGCGTTTGATAAAACACGTTTTACTTTTTTACTTGGTTTAAATGGATTGAAGACCCTTGCTGAGATTCTAAAATTAGGATAATTATCTTTTAATTGCTTTATAGATTTAGTCTTATTTTTTATGTTTTTAGGTTTTAGAAGGAGAAATCTAGAAAATACAAAAAGAATGTGTTTTCGCTTGTATAGATAAAATCCAAAAACATTAAAAAAATTAAAGAAAAATTCAAAAATATTGTGATTTCTGTTCTTTAATGTTTTTCCTATCTGTTCTTTAATGTTTTTCCTTTAAAATTTAGAAAAATCAAAAACATTTTAAAATTTTGGAAAACCAAAAAGAATGTGATTTATATAGTGTACAGTAAAATACGAAAAACCAAAAAGATTTTAGATTATTTTCTCGCTGAAAATTACGTCGGTTATTTAAGTTTATGAAGCATGCTTGCATGTCTTGGTCCTATGATTCACTCGTGAATTGTTGGTTAGCCATTTATTTATACTCTTAAGTCAACTAGGGCGATTAAATTTATCTTTTCTTTATTTTTTTTATGCTCCTCAAAATTTTGAGTTTTTGAAGCAAAAAGGGAACATGACAGTACATTGATTATCTTGACCCCAAATTTAGTAAAAAGTAAGCTTAAAAGACTGCGTTATTAATTGCATTGGTGCATTGGTATGTTTTAAAACAACCCAGTAGAGTAAAGTATGTGATATAAACATAAAGAAACGTCAAATTGAAAGGGGTGTTAGTCTCTAGCAAAAGTCTTGGTGAGGATGGCAGAAATGTAATAACCAATCATACTCAAGCCTTATATTTGTTGATCACCCAAAACTACAATAAAGCAAATAACAAGTGTTAGGATTCTGGACATTGTGAGTCTTTATGCGGCTTAACCATCTGGGTATTCATAAGCATGAATATTTCACCCGCTTTCTAGAGCAAACCCTAAGTCATTAAACTTGATCACCACTGTACTTCATACAATTTAAATTACTGACTTGATCAAAATCCGCTGTTAGTCATACAATTGTTCCTCCCTTGCGTGCGTCTTAATACCATTAAGAAACGGACCCCAGGGGATACAATGTATGTAAGCCGACAGATGGACTCGTGCGTACTCACTCACAGTAAAGGAAACTTGATGCATTGCTCAAAATTTCTAAATTGGTATCAAAATTTTTGGTCAACAATATAATGGTTTAAGTCAAGTTGGGGTGATTTGGCAAAAATCAAATTAAGCTTGAACCGAGATTAGAGGCTGATAATTTCTGATATTCTGTGCTCTAATTGAACTATTTAATCATATCACAAAAATACTTGAATGTGTGTTATTAGACTTATGTGGACAACAATACCAATGACCGACTTATCGCCAGTCATAATATCGCTGAAATATAAAACTGTGATGGAAGGGCAATTTGGTCAATATGATTCTCTGCTCAAACTCAACAAAAACACAAAAAGATTGTTTATCTTTAATTGTTCGGATATTCTTCTGTAAATACATTCTTTAATTCTTTTAAATTTTCTCAAAATACAAAAAATATTTTCGTCTTCTTTATACAATATACTTAAAGAAATTTTTAAGTTAAGTTTCGGAAATCTGAAACAAGTTTAATGTATTTGGTTGTCGGAATAAACGGGTTTCTCGATAATTTACTTAATTCATTTATTTAATATATTATTTAATTCTTTAATTTATTCATTTAATTATTTAATTTAAAATTAAATAAAAGGGTTTATTTCGTTAAACTTAATTCGTTATGTATGGTTAACGAACTAGGTGATTCTTTAGCGAACTAGCTTATGGTTCGCTAACCTAATTCGCTTTCGCACTCTGTAACGAATCATTCCTTCGTTATGCATATTTAACGAATCATGACACGAATCATGTCTTGATTCGCTATCGTTAATTTAACGAATCACATTGTGATTCACTAACATAAGGTAACGAATTGAGTTAGCGAATGGGCTAATTCGCTAACTTTAAGTTAAACGAATCGTCTGATTCGTACAAGTTGTGCCTAGGGTTTCGTGCACTGCTATATAAGACAAGAAAACGAATAGTATTCCACTGTTCGCATTCTTTCTTCATCTTTAAGAAACTACTCAAATTCTCTCTGAAATTTTCGATCTTTTCGTTTGAATACTTCAAATATCAATTTGAGTTTCTAAGGTATAAATGTTCTTGGCGATATCATTTTCGTCAAAAATGACAATGAATTAACTGTTGAATTATGTAATTTTTGGGGTTAATGGGTTTTGAACTTTTGAAAACCATTGATGTATAATTTATGCTCATAACTGGATGATTTTAATGTCATTATGATCGGATTCACATTCCGATACCCTTGGTGGACTTCAATCACGTTTGATTGTTGTTTGCCGGATTAATTATTGTTTGTGTTATTGTTGTGTACTGTTGGTTCGTTTTACCCTCAGTGCATATAGGTATTGAGTCTCAATCTCATCCACCTATGCTTACCAGTGTGATTTCGAGCTCAATGAGCTGATTAGTGTGATGATTCGACGATGGTCATGGCCTAATTGTTCCTGGGTTTATGATGATTGACTATTGTTGTTCATCTTAATTTTGACTTTGACTATCAGAAGTCAAAGAATAAGTCTTAATTATGACCATTCGTTAGTCTTAGCGAATTGGAATTGTTTCGTGTCCAATTCGTTAAGATTGTACACGAACTAGCTAAGCGAATAAGATGTTACACGAATCAGATTATAACGAACTAGAGGTTAGGTCGTTAAACTTAAATAGTGATTCGCTAAGTTATGTTCGTTAAGTTATTTACTTGATAGAGAATCACCTGTTTCGTTATCTTTGTATAACGAATCAGTGTGATTGTTAACGAATGACATTTAAAAAAAAAAAAATTATATCAATCGTCTAACAATGTTAATAGATCAATTACACACATTTTTGGTTATATATCCTACTATCTATTCTTATATACGGTTTTTATTTATATAGTAACAATGGCTGATCAAGAACAACAGAATCAACCGCCACAAGGACAACCACAACAACAGGCTCAACAAGCTGAAATGATATTATTACCGTTCGATAAGAAGCATAACATCTGTGCTCATGTTGATCAAGATGTGAGTGATTTGAGAACGTTCGGAGCTATGCTGACTTTACTACGCCGTTCGAAGATACATTATGCAATCACTGCTAAACCTAAGGTGTATCTTAGTATAATCAGACAGTTTTGGAACACGGCAGAATATGTTGAGGCAGAAAACTGGGTTCGAGCTACAATTAATCAGATCACTATTACGATTGATGTTGAAGTCATTCGCCGGGTACTTCAATTTGATGATACTGATGATTACCCGAGTGAATTTGACAGGTTGTTGGTTAGGGGTTTATTTACATGATTAAATTATGGGGGTGATATTTGTCGGTCTATGTTGAACAAGAATGGTTTGTGTCCACCTTACAAGTATTTGCTGCATGTCTTGCTTCAATGTATGAGTGGACGTCGCGGTGGTTTCGATGAATGCAGACTAAGCTTGCAATCGGCATTTGTAGCTTTAATCCTGAACAAGCCCTTCAACTATTCAGAACTCATCTTTGATCACCTGAAAGAGCAAGTTCAGCAAACTCTACCGTCAAAGAAGTTCTTAATGTATCCTCGCTTTCTACAACTAATCATTAAGGATTTGATACCGAATTTGGTGATTGATCGATCATTGGTGAACGATGTTCTTGATATGGAACATATGAAAGCTGAAACGGTGCATCGGATGTTGATTTATCGAAAGGATAAGCCACAGGACAAACGGATGATTGGTCATATAATCAATCCGGATTATGTATGTCCTCCTAATGAGCGCTGGATCCATGATGATTCGGATTCCGAGCGTGAAGGGGGAGTAGGTGGGAACAATGATGATGGAGATGATGATGGTGACAATGGTGATGGTGATGTTGGAGCTGGTGATCGAGCTCTGAAAGAACAACAAGATGCAGTTGAGGCTGGTCTAGCTACTACCTTGAAAGCTCAGCAAGAAAGAAAACGAAAGGGTAAGGCTGTAGCTACTGGTGAGCCACCAAAGAAGCCCCGTGTGTCTTCTGGGGCAGGTGTAATTATTAGAACACCACCACCTCGTCAATCAACTACTCAAAGCTCGGCGGTGCCGCTGACTACTAGCACTCCGATGCTTACCTTGACCACGACGATGGTGTCACATGAGAGGCTCGGTTTAATTCCTCAAATGGCGTTGACCGAGATACCGAGGCCTCCTGCTGTGCTGTCGACTGTTTCTTCCACCACTTCAATGAGACCTCCTCCTTTGCCAACAACTACTCTTCCTCTGCCTCCGCTTAGTGATGTCTCTTTCATGAGAATCACTCGGCCTCAAGGACCTATTCAACCAGTTCATCCATCTGTATACAATTTGTCACCTGGACGTCAAACGGAAATGTTGCTTAATCTGCTACATTTATATGAAAATCAAATGGCAGCTGACCGACTAAATCAAGAACGACTCATGGAGAATCAACGAAAAATGATGAGTTATATTTCGTTCTGTCAGAAGGAGACCAAGTCGTTGCGTACGATTGTTGAGTCTCAGGGGGTGAAATTAAAAGAACAAGATGAGTTAATTTTACAATTAACTTGTAAAGAAGATGCCCTCAAGAAACTCAAAAATGATGATGATGATCCTGACGAGTCTGATGCAGGAGGTGAGCCTAAACAATCGCACGGTTCATCCTCTGGTGCTGGTGTTAGTAGCGCTGATGATTTGAACAAGCAGATAATTTCATATCAAGATCCAACAGCTGCCAAGCCAATAGAAATGATTGAGGCTAACACGGTGATATTTATTGATGAATTGGGGATGGTTAGAAGCATGGTGAACAAAGATGAGATACAGATCGGTGAGTTTGTGGTTAGATCTTTGACACGGGAGCAGATTTCGATTCTGCTTGGGCTGAATGACGATCAGTTGACTGATTTAGAGACTGAGCCCGATGTCGAAGTGATCAATGAGGAAGAAATGGATGTTGATCCATTATTTATGAATACAGATTTTATATATGAGATGGAGGATGTTACAGCTGATGAGTACCCGGACTTGTATCAACACGTAAATGTTGATCAAGGTGCTCCGGTATTTCATGAAGACGTAATTAAGGAGACTGAGAATGAACTGGAGAAGATTGTGCAACGGACTGTTCCTTCACTCAAAGAAGTAACTGATGATGACATTGAAAGATGGTTCAAACGCCAGAAAGTGGGTAAGATCATCAGTGCTTATCGGTATGTAGATAAAGAAAGAAAGGATACCGCTGCTGCTTGGATTGAGGCAAATCAGATGACTACCTTCAAGACTGTTTCTAAGGTACATGGTGATATTGTCTCCTGGCTCTATGATTCAGACCTTAAGGTATGTATTGTTAAATGGAAAAATGTGTCCAATATTACGAGAGAATAATGGATGTTTTAACACTACCGCGTTGGGATGTACGCACCCTCGCGAGACGTCCATTTATCAATCGTGGGGGTAACCGAACTGCTGAGTGGTTTCATCAACACTTACTGTTCGAGGTCAATCATGGCTTCAAATTCTTCAAGCCCCAGGTCCCAAGACATAAATGTACTGATGAGATTGATCCAAGGACTGGATGGAAGAAACTTGTCTTGAAAGTGAAGCCACCAAAGACAATGAAAAGGGTTCATGTGAAGACAATGCCTCAAGATATTTATCTGTCATTCAACCGTTGGTACTATGAAAATCGTACTGGCGAGGCCGTTATTGTTCGTGGTCGAGGACTACAGACTGAGCTCATCAAGATAATCGATCCGATGTGGTTGGTTAATTTATCAGAGACAGACAATGACGTGCTACACAGGAAGCAGATTTTGTTTGAACGCCAAGAAGATTACGACCTGGCTATGCAATTCCAACGTGTCGTTCGTGTATGCCATGAACATGGGATTCATAGTTGCAGAGATTGGCAGACAAAGCGTTTCAAATAAGTTAAAGACAAAGAGCTCAAGACGAGGGGGTGTCTGTTAGTGCACGGTTTTGCGTCTAGAGTCTTTGTATTTATCATTAATGTTTATTTGATATTTAAATGTAATATTTAATGTTTATTTTAGACTAATTCGTTATGTTTAAGTCTAGTTCGCTAGGAATGTTAGCGAACTAGGACATTATAATGTATTCCCTTCTGATTCGTTAGGGGATGTTAACGAATCAGGGGTTGGTTCGTTAAGATAACTTATTTAACGAAGGGGATGCTGGTTCGCTAGGGGATGTTAGCGAATCAGACCGTCTTCTATATATAGTGAACAAATGTTCACTTGTAAAGTGTCGAAGTTTTGAGAGAAATAATATTATTAAGAAAAGTTTAAAGTATTTACTCTCCCTCAAGCTTCATGTTAAATTTATTGATAATATATACACATACGTAGAACACCGAATCAAGGTTGATTATGAGATAGATCTATAATATTATAACTGACAGATCTGAGATCTGTGTTAATCGTTATTGACTGTTGGTTATTGTTCAAGTACGGGATCAAACATACACTAGCAGTTCCTATCAGATTTGATCATAAACCCTAACATCTTGATTTGATCAATCCAGTTATAATTAACCAAATAGATCTTAGGGCTTTTGATCAAGACATTAACGCGATTAAAACCATGTAATCAATTACCTCTAACATGGATCGGACGAGGGTGAACGAGATCAAAATAGGGCCGACTCAAGGTGTGTAAAGACGAACTAGTGAATGAACAAATTAATCTAATTATCTAGAAGGGTTAGGTTCGTGACAGATAGAGGAGTGTGTGGTACCAATTAATTGAATTAAGATTGTGTATTTATAGGGTAAATTGATCATGCTAGCCGCAGTTCGTTTTCATTCGAATTAGCTGTCAAATCACTATGGTTTACTATAATTAGGTTGTCGGTTAACGCGTTTATGGGTCAAGGAAGGATTTGGAAAGATCAATTACGCCGAAGATTGAGGAACAAGCAAGGGGGTATAGCTCGATGGTGATGATGGGGAAAGAAGAAGATGGATTAAAATAATAATATTTTAATAATTTTCAGAATGGTCCTTCGGGTTTGGATGGTTAACAAGTTAGGATAGAACATGAAAAAGGGGGTGATTTTTTTACAAGTTGGATAGTTTTATTAAATAAACGACACATATACGAGTGGTGTAATAAATGATCAATGACCAACCAAACTAATAACTTATTGGTTTTAATAAATAAACAAACGTCCGGTTAATAACATTCAAACGGGTCAAAATTCGGGCTTGAAAAATAACGAATGTTACGGTATTTACAACTTTTTGGAAATTTCGTCCCGAAATTAAAAAAAAACATAAAGAAGGAAAGTAAGAGTCTAAGAGAGAAAATATTTTTTTAAATGTAACGCAGAACTTTGAATGACCCGAATAACGCTACAAACGGAAAACATGATAAGGACACTTATATATAGGATGTATTGGCGGCGTATCCACCATGCCCTTATCACATCGACATTTGTATCGTTACCCAAAATCACCCTCGGTTCTGAGTTATGACACACAACTGTATTCACTATGAGTTCCATGCGAGGACTTTGATAATTATGCGTGCACAGATGGATTAAAATAATAATATTTTAATAATTTTCAGAATGGTCCTTCGGGTTTGGATGGTTAACAAGTTAGGATAGAACATGAAAAAGGGGGTGATTTTTGTACAAGTTGGATAGTTTTATTAAATAAACGACACATATACGAGTGGTGTAATAAATGATCAATGACCAACCAAACTAATAACTTATTGGTTTTAATAAATAAACAAACGTCCGGTTAATAACATTCAAATGGGTCAAAATTCGGGCTTGAAAAATAACGAATGTTACGGTATTTACAACTTTTTGGAAATTTCGTCCCGAAATTAAAAAAAAAACATAAAGAAGGAAAGTAAGAGTCTAAGAGAGAAAATATTTTTTTAAATGTAACGCAGAACTTTGAATGACCCGAATAACGCTACAAACGGAAAACATGATAAGGACACTTATATATAGGATGTATTGGCGGCGTATCCACCATGCCCTTATCACATCGACATTTGTATCGTTACCCAAAATCACCCTCGGTTCTGAGTTATGACACACAACTGTATTCACTATGAGTTCCATGCGAGGACTTTGATAATTATGCGTGCACTCATAATTATTTAGGTCGTCGCATGGCAAATAGTTCGTCTCGTTGTGCGGGTTCGAAAAACAAGGTAAATGAAAAACTTTTTAAGTCAATAAATAAATGGAACTATTGATCAAGAGCAATAAAAATAAATAAATAAATAAATAAATGAGTGAAATTTGATTAGCATAAATAGCTAGTAACAACTTTGCAACATAAAGAGAAATTACTAAGTTAATCGTCAAAAGTAATAATAACTGAATTAAATAAATAGATAGAGGGAATTTTGAATAGAAATACTTTGGATGACAATAAAATTCACGAATAAGTATTCACATAGACAAGTTCACATAACAAACGAATCACATGATTAGAGAAATATAATAACATATGAGGCTTGAAATCAATATTATACAATCGAATGAGAAAAGAGTGACGTGAGAATTAGGTGAGTTTGGAGGGTTTGGGTAGTCATGCATCAAAATATCAAAATAAAATTTGTACATGTGACTGCTATTAGATAACTATGTACAACAAATGTTCATAGTCCCAATTTCCAAAACGTTTGTAGGAAATCGGTCATAGGTAGTTTATGATACAAATACGGTACTATTAGATAACTATGCACATCACCATGCACTTAGTCCAGGTAAATAAACGGTCATAGACCACTTAAATCAAGATAATAAAATGTGTAACATTAAATAGTGCACTAAACGACAAAATAGGAATAAATGAGGGATTGAATACCATTATAAATAACCATAATTCTCATTCATAACAGTACTGGGGATTTAAGGAAGTCAATACATTACATTTAATTGAAAAGAACTAAATGAAAGAAACATCTTTTGCGTAGCATGTCTTCATAAAGGGTTAGGCTTAGACTTGGGAACCGTTGATGTAACACACTTGTCCTTGAGCACCTTGAGTGACTTGGTTAACTTGAGGTTGGCTGATTGGGATTTGGTTGACTTGAATTGGTTTAATGGGTTGGGCTTGAATTGCTTGGATGGGTTGAGCTTGGATTGGTTGAAGTTGATTTACTTGGGCTTGGTAAGCTTGATATTGAGTGGTTTGAGTTGGGTAGGATTGAATTTGGTTCATGTGTGCGAGTCTTGGGCATGCATTTCGAAAATGGCTAGGGTTTCCACAATTGTAACAAGCTCTAATAGTTGAGGGTGATTGAGTAAACAGTTGAGCATAAGGTAAGGGTTGGGTAAGAGGTGAGGTAAAAGGTTGCATCACGAGTTGGTTGCGTTCGCGACATGTGGTAAAGAGGTGACCAAATCAATTGCAATGGGTGCATTGTCGACACTTGAGGTTAGGTGAATGGTGAAAGTTACACGTATCACATAATGGGTGGGGTCCTGTGTAGGGTTTCTTGGTGGGTTGGGTTTGCGATTGGGTCAAGACATATTTTTGGGAATTGGACTTTCTTTTATTGTTGCGGTAGTGGGGAGAGTTGTTGTTGTTGTGCTTGAAAGATCCGGGCTTAGAAGACTCGGGTATGGGAGATTCGGGCTTGGGTTCTTTGGTGGGCTCGGATGCAGACTTATCATCGGGCTTCTTGGAATTTTTCCGCGTCAAGGTCCCAGACTTAACGTGGTTGTCGGTGAGTGTAGCGGCTAAGGTGATGGCATCATGGAGGGTTTGAGGGTCACGACTTAGAACCGAATCTTGGATTTGCATAGGCAAACCCGAGATGTACTTGTCGATTGCACGTTCAAAGGGAGTGACCATGTGAGGGATGAGAAGGCTCAGTTCATGGAAAAGATCGTTGTAGATGGTGTCATTTCCACTTTCTTGTTTCAAATTCCAAAACTCCTCTTCCAACTTCTGAAGCTCATGTTTCGGGCAAAACTTCTTGAGCATGAGTTTCTTGAGGTCATCCCATGGCAAGGC
Source organism: Bidens hawaiensis (assembly GCF_021521415.1). Lineage (NCBI taxonomy): Eukaryota > Viridiplantae > Streptophyta > Magnoliopsida > Asterales > Asteraceae > Bidens > Bidens hawaiensis. The sequence continues at coordinate 444,932 of NW_027491276.1, forward strand.
CATGGCAACCTCAGCGCCAAGCGTGCGCTTCTCACCTTTCCACCAATTGAGGGCATTCTTCTTAAGCATGCTCGAGGCGTAAGTGGTTTTCTTGTCCTCGGGACATTCACAATGGAGAAATATGCTTTCCATTTCTTCGAACCATTGGAGGAGAATGGTAGAACCATAGATACCGAAGTATTCGGGCGGGTTGGCACTCTTGAATTGTTTGAGGGGGTAAGCATTTGGGTTCGGTGTTGTGGATGATGTAAGGGCATTCACAGATTGGATTTGAGAGATGATTGTTGGGAGGGCTTCCACGATTCCCTTAGCGATGCGGGATGACATGCTACGGCCTGAGTTGCCGGTGCGACGGTTACGGTTGATAAGGCGGGAAGAAGACATGCTACAATGACGACACGTGAAAATTTTAATATGTTTCGGAAAAAAAAATTGTATAACTATGTGAAATTTCGAGTTTTGTGAAAATTCATGAGAATACAAAATAAAATTTTAATAACCTTAACTTAGAGTAATGATGAAATTGATAATTTGAGAAATCATTCTTAATAAAATAAAAAAAATAAAAAATAAAAAATATTAGGGAAAAATCTCATCATTGATTTAAGAGTGTGATCGTCAAATGACCACTTTTGATACAGTGAGGGTAGCAGATTCGGGTATGTTTGGTATGATATGCTTTGGCCTAATAAGTTTCACACCATTACCGAACACTCCAGGAAGGCATCCAGGTCTCGCGGTTGATTGAGATTTATGTGCATTGCACTTCCTTAGGCTCACAAGCCTTGGTGTCAAGGGTTCGGTAAACAAGTGCGTCCCTCTTACGGTTACTACAAGTATCATGATGTTTAGCTGTACGAGATAGATTAGTTATGAAATCCATGGTGATGTATTCCCATTTCCATTCTGGTATCTCCAAAGGTTGCATCTGTCACACCCCGACCAAAGGCGGAACATGTCGGGGCGCCACGTATTGATTGGACAATAGCTCAAAAGACACTAATTAAAGTGACAATAATTATTTAATTTATTAATAACAAAACAAGTACACAATATAATAATAAGAAACAATTACATCATGCTTTTGCAAGTTGAATAATATCCTAAGGCAAAACTAAATTCTTCAATCTTGAACAACGTAAATTACTTGTACCTGTAGCATGTATAAAAATAAAGTTTGTCAACATGGATGTTGGTGAGAATACATAAGTTTTAGTTGATTTATATTTATAGATAAACACCACAATTCATATGTTAATGTTGAGTATTACAATTCTTATGAAAACGCAAACAACTAAATAGATGTGGACCCGTTCTTATTGATACGAAATCAAAGTACTTGGGTAAATGTATGATCATACTAGATGATGATAGATGAGGATGAGATACCAGCCACCAAACATAAAATAAACACTTAAGCACATAGAGCATAGTCATAGATATTGCAATCATCACACATAAACATATAACGAATTGTGTTTTGAAATAGATGTAGAAATAAACAATAAATAAAATTAATAAGGTAAACATGATACCCCCAAAATATAAAAGATGAAAAAGGGGTATGTAAACTCACCTCAAAGACGGACAAAAGTGATTAAGATGACGATAAGACGGGAAAAGTCACACGCGAACACTAAAGCCTAATGAGAAAATAAGAGCAAACGGATACGCTAAGTAAATTATGATATTTATTACGAAAATTAGTTAAATAATATAATAATATATATATAAGGTTTTAAAAATAATTATTATGATTTAAGAAAACATAACTTAATAATTGTAGTTTTATAAATATATAAAATTAGTTTACTTGATTTTTTTATATTAAAAACATTAGTATTTAAGTTATAATATACTTTATGTATATATATATATCATAATACCTACACGTATATATATGAACGAAAACGTGAGTTAAACGAGTATTACAAACTGTTTTTTTATTAAAACAATCTTTATTAGTTAATATAGTTAAATGATTTAAAAATAAATAAACAAGAAAATTCCCAAAAAAATATCGGGTGCAGGGGTCGAACCTGCGACCTCTGCCCCACCATACACATGAATTAACCAACTGGGCTACCAGTTACAAGTGATTAAGAACAGTTTCCATAAATTATATACACTAGCAGTTCCTATCAGATTTGATCATAAACCCTAACTTCTTGATTTGATCAATCCAATTATAATTAACCAAATAGATCTTAGGGCTTTTGATCAAGACATTAACGTGATTAAAACCATGTAATCAATTACCTCTAACAAGGATCGGATGAGGGTGAACGAGATCAAAATAGGGCCGACTCAAGGTGTGTAAAAACGAACTACTGAATGAACAAATTAATCTAATTATCTATAGGGGTTAGGTTCGTGATAGATAGAAGAGTGTGTGGTACCAGTTAATTGAATTAAGATTGTGTATTTATAGGGTAAATTGATCATGCTAGCCGTGGTTCGTTTTCATTCGAATTAGCTGTCAAATCACTATGGTTTACTATAATCAGGTTGTCGGTTAACACGTTTATGGGTCAAGGAAGGATTTGGAAAGATCAATTACACCGAAGATTGAGGAACAAGCAGGGGGGGGGTATAGCTCGATGGTGATGATGGGGAAAGAAGAAGATGAATTAAAATAATAATATTTTAATAATTTTCAGAATGGTCCTTCGGGTTTGGATGGTTAACAAGTTAGGATAGAACATGAAAAAGGGGGTGATTTTTGTAAAAGTTTGATAGTTTTATTAAATAAACGACACATATACGAGTGGTGTAATAAATGATCAATGACCAACCAAACTAGTAACTTATTGGTTTTAATAAATAAACAAATGTCCGATTAATAACATTTAAACGGGTCAAAATTCGGGCTTGAAAAATAACGAATGTTACAGCATCTTTCCATGAGGCTTCTGATGTTCTGTCTTGACTTGTAAACAAGTTAACCACTTACTGACACAACCAACCACGTCATTCTTCATTCCTGGCCACCAGTAGTCTCTTTTCAAATCCTGGTACATCTTAGTAGTTCCTGGATGAATTGAATACCTTGACTTATCAGCCTCATCTAAGATTCGACCTCTGAGATCTCCATGACATGGAATCCACATACGGTCAAACCTAGTCTTAACATCGTGCGTGTTCTCCATCAACTCGTCTTGCTGACCGAAAATCCTTTCTTTCTTCACTAGCCCTTCGTCTACCAGCACCTCTGATTGCACCTTGATGATTTCTTCAAAAAGACTTGAGTTCATAATCAATTGGTATGACTTCACTGTTGCAATGACTTCTTCATTCTTTCGACTTAGTGCGTCGGCGATCACATTAGCTTTACCAGGATAGTACTTAATGTCGCAGCCGTAATCCTTAATCAACTCCAACCATCTTCTCTGCCTCATGTTCAATTCCTTCTTCTCGAAGAAGTACTTCAAACTTTCATGATCCATATAAATAGTATACTTAGTACCATACAGGTAATGTCTCCATATCTTAAGAGCGTGCACTATAGCTGCTAGCTCTAAGTCATGCGTCGGATATGTACTCTCATGGACTTTCAACTGTCTAGATGCGTAAGCTATCACTTTCCATCGTTGCATCAACACGCAACCTAACCCACGATACGAAGCATCCGTACAAACAACCAAATCCTCGTCACCATCGGGTAAAGCAAGGATTGGAGCTTGCGTGAATCATTTCTTTAATTCCTCAAAAGCTTCTTCTAGAAACTTACCCCAACTGAATACTATCGACTTTCGGGTCATACCGGTCAATGGTGCGGCTATATTGGAGAAACCTTCGATGAATCTCCTATAGTAGCCAACTAACCCTAAGAAGCTTCGTATATCAGTGTCAGCGAAGTCTTCCAATTCGTTATCGCCTCAATCTTAGTTGGGTCCACTGAAATCCCTTCAGGATTAATCACGTGACCTAGAAATTTCACTTCTCGCAACCAAACGCGCATTTCGAAAACTTAGCGTACAACTTATCTTTCTTCAGAGTCTCCAATACTTCTCTCAGATGCTCGGCATGATCAGACTCGCTTTTTGAATAAATCAATATATCATCAATGAAGACGATAACTGACTTATCCAACATCGGCCGACACACCCTATTAATCATATCCATAAATGCTGCGGGAGCATTCGTTAGACCGAATCACATCACGAGGAACTCGTAGTGTCTATACCGCGTCCGAAACACTGTTTTAGGGACGTCTGCCTCTTTCACCTTCAATTGATGTAGCCTGATCTGAGATCTATTCGTGAGAACCAACTTGAACCTTGTAGTTGGTCGTACAGATCATCAATTCTTGGCAAAGGATATCTATTCTTTACCGTAAGCTTGTTCAACTCTCGATAGTCTATGCACATTCTCATACTTCCATCCTTCTTCTTCACGAACAACACTGGCGCTCCTCAAGGGGAAACGCTCGGCCTTATAAAACCTTTGTCGAGGAGTTCTTGTAGTTGGGACATCAATTCTTTCATCTCGGACGACGCTAGACGGTAAGGCGCTTTCGCGACGGGCTGGGCTCCTGGTATTAAATCTATCTGGAATTCTATCTCTCGCTCCGGTGGCAACCCCAGAAGATACTCAGGAAATAATTCTAGGTAGTCGCGCACGATAGGAACGTCTTTCATTTCTTTCGTCTCGGCCGTAGCGTTAACAACATACGCCAGGTAGGCACCACACCCTCGTCTTAATAACCCTTCGGCTTTTATCATCGAAATGAAGTTAAGCCCTGAACTTTCCTTATCACCGTAAACCGTCACCGCACTACCATCCAAGGACTTTAGCTTTATTATCCTACTCTTACACACTATCTGAGCTTTATATTCAGACAACCAATCCATTCCCAAAACTACATCGAACCCTCCTAAGGTCATAACGTACAAATTAATAGGGAACTCATGTCCCTTTAATTCTATCTTACAATTCTTAACCATTTTTATTATTTTCACTGAGGTGTCACTAGCGGTTTCTACTATGTAGGTTTTAGCTAGTTTACTAAATGGTGTAGCTACGAAACTTCTATTCGCACCCGAATCAAATTATACTGAAGCAGAAACACCGTTTACTAAAAACGTACCGGTCACAACATCAGGAATCTGCCTGGCTTTTTCCTGGGTCAGCATGTAGGCTCTAGTCCTCGGCCTTGCTTGATCGGCATCTTTCCTTCCACTTCCTTCAGACTCACCATCGGTGCACTCCTTGCCATATGGCCTGTCTTGCCACATTTGTAACATGTTGGCTTTGCACTGCACTCATTGGCATAATGCCCTACCTTCCCACACTTATAACACGCATTAGACCCAAGCCTGCATTCTCCACCATGAGCTTTCCCACATTTGTGACAAACATCATAACTCCTACTCCACTTGCACTCACCACCGTGCATCTTTCCGCAGATCTTACACGACCTCTTCTCCCAAACCCTCGGTTGTTTGTTCTTGGGGTTCCACAATTGAGTACCGGGTCGTTTAGCAGTAGCGACCCACTTCTTATCCTTCTTCTCTTCCACTACCACATCATCTGCCGACAAGTCGTCGTAAACCATTTCTGCGAGCCCTACAACAGAATTAGAAGTACCTGGTCTACCAGCCTTGACCAAGACGCGAACATTCTGCGGTAGTCCTCTAAGGTAACACTTGATCCGCTTGGCCTCAGTTTTCACCATATCTGGCACCAACCTTAACATACGGTTGAATTCAGTGGTGTATTCGCGGTGTGTCATCTTGCCCGCCTTCAGACTCAAGAATTTCATTTCAACCTTCTTAACCTCTGCATCCGCACAAAACCTCCTCATCAACAATTCCTTTAGATCATCCCACCTCATCGCTTTTATCTCTTCCCGACTCTTTCTCTGCTCAACCGACCCCCACCAGTACATTTCCTCATCACCAAACGATTGGATAACATAACCCACAGTTTGGTCGGGACGACATTCGCTAATGACACTGTTACGTGAAAATAATTTATTAATTAATTAATTCTTTCTATTTAGTAACTCAGATACAACTTGTTCAAATAACAAAATACAAACAATTACAATAGTATTTAATTCATTAGAATACCCTAAGGTATAATCTAAGCGATGAATCTTCAATCTTCATAATCAACCTAAAAGTAAACTTGTAGCATGCATAAAAATATATTTGATTAACACGAATGTTGGTGAGCAATACACTAGTTTTTGTTATATGTATACAATGAGATAAAATTACAATTCATATGTGTAAATAGAACATTGTAACAACCATTGTATATATGAAGTAAATAACTTATGCTCATTTCTAATTGGTAACAACCAATATACTCGGATATGTAAATGAGGCCCTATTCTATTAGCACAAAGCTAATATAGTTAGGGGAGCGTTGAGCGTATGATCGTACTTAATGAGGATGGGGATGAACCCGACTCATAAACAATAATTGAACACTTTAGCACACAAATAATGAGGCATAAACAAATGATCGGGCAAATATTCGTATAAACACATAATGTTAAATTGTGGATTTAGTGTTGAAGTCTTAAAACATGTAAGTTTGAATATGGTACGCATGCCATCCCCCAAAAGTATAAAAGCATAAAAACGGGGGAGTATGATTACTCACTTTGAAATTAAGTGAGTGATGAAATATACGAGCCGGTCCTTAAGCTGGCAAACCGGAAGTTTCGATTTTTAACAAGCGAGTACGAGAAATAAGTGAGTTTAGGATTGGGGATCTGTCCAGAAGTAAATATTAAATAAAAGTAAAATAAACTAAACTTGAATTCAAGTTGGGGTTTTATTAGTAAAATCTTGAGTTTAAGCGAAAGTTAGGTTTTGGTTCGGTCCATGGCTCGGTATGAGATCGAGGTTGGTTGCCACATATCCAAAACATGAGAACTAACAACAAACTGAAAAAAAAAAACAGAAACTTGAAAGAAAATACAAGAATCGGCCGCTTGATTTATTAATCCGGGGCTTGGCTTGATACCAAGTTTCATACCAATTTACCTTTAACATGAAAAACAACTACAAAATATTAACCAAGAATGATCAAGCAAAATATATCACATCTAAGGTGTGAAAACAACCAAAAGGATTTTAATCAATTTTGGACACAACATATCATTGATTTGAATAATACTGAAAAAAATAAATATATATTTATAATAATTATAAAAATATTCAATCTAAATAATTAGGGTGTTATGATCATCTTTCAATTAGCAATTTTCCCCAAATTATGACTCGAGATTGGCTGGAACAACCGGTTTTCTCACTTGGTACAAATCTACGAACTAAAACTAAAATAGTGATTTTGAAGCCATATGAATGAATTACAATGAAATTAAATAACCGTTGAAACCACAACTCAATAAAGTTTATCATAGGATTTGGCCTTGCACCATTATAGTTCTTTATGACCAAGTTATGGCCTAATCTTTGATGACCAAATTTCTGTCCAAATTTGAAACACCATTAGAACCTATGTTCTTGATGTTTTGAAATGGTTTTTGTTAAAAAGCAATTATTCCACTCATTGTGTGATGTTAGTAAATTTTTACCATCTTATTACACCAATCCTCATTTTTCAAGAGTCAACAAAAAAAAAATAAAAAACAGAAACTTTAGACGAACAAAATCCCCAAACGGGCCAAACAAGCCTTTAATAAGCAAAGGTATTCCTTAGGATGACATAAATATTAATCAACCAAGGTTAAGAAGGGAAACAATGAAACTTATATATAAGACTAATACAAACTGAAAACATCCCAAAACATTACTCAAATCGGATTGAAAAACAAGCAATTGTTCTGTTTGACTTTTAAAGTCAACTTAGGTAATAACACTTAATTTTCTTCCACAAATCCAAAACTAGAGAAAAAGGAAGAGATGAAAATTTGTAAATGTTGAGAAGTGTTGGTATATATAGGCAAGTTTGCATCGATGGTTGGACATTAAATCATCTTACAACCACCTATGTATCCAAGGTGGTTGGTTGGTTTTAAAAATAAATTTAAATAAATTAATTAATTAAATAAACAAAACAATTAAATAAACTCTGATTTAGAGGTTGGGGAAAAGTTTGGTTTTTGACATAAATGGTCAATGTACTTTGGTTTGGGTTGGTTTCGAGCATAAAGAACGAAGTAAACACCGTTAAAGATATTAAAACAACATGACAAGTATGGGACATGATTATAACATGAAGGGCATTATTTTAAAGGATCCGAAGTATATAACTTGTCACATCCTCAAAATCCACTAATGGAGTTTTACCGTCAGAGGGTGTGAACTAACAGGATCAGAATCATTAGTTATAATCAAACCATAAAACAAAGTTTCAAAACCATGAAAACGTTTACGAGTAATTAAAAGCGGAAGCGTAAAAACCATAGAAACCAATGTTACGTCACGCAGGACGACTTAAAACCCAATGATAATAGTTTAAAATAAGTTTGCATAATTAAAAGTGTTTCAAGCAATGCATGATCCTAAACCGCGCGCCCGCCTCGGCTACCTGAGAATAACATACTAAAAGTGTCAACACAAGGTTGGTGAGTTCGCAAGTTTATATAAAATAAAGCGTTCAGCATTTGCGTTAAGCGTTTTGCGTTACAGCGTTTTGCGTTACAGCGTTTTGCATTACCAGATAGTGTTATGTCAATTATATATCTATAGGTAGCTAGCCTATAAAACAAGTATCACTAAGTGTTCGACACCAAAGCTGACTGTTTATCATTTGCCTTGCCACCAGGTCATCCAGACCGTGGTATGTGTTTAGCCAAGATTACACCCACTCGACCTCCAGTCGAGTTTAGCGTTGGGTGGGGTTTGTCAAACCCAGTAGTACTACTCAACAGTGACTCGCTATTATCCAAATATTAACCGGTTCGATGTGAATGAAGGACTTTAGTTATTGCGTTTGCCACTTAGTCTTTACAAGTGATATATAATCTATATTAACAAAATCTTAAATGCGTTTCGGAGTATGTTATCTCCCCCAAGTGAAAAGCGTTTAAAAAGTTTAAAAGGGGAAAGTGAAACTCACTGTTTGCGAAGTATTCCAAAAATAATTCACCAAGATGCGTGTCACAGAAAAACTCTCTCTAGCGTTCTAAAACAATAAAGAGATTTTTCTAAGTGTCGGAATATTATCGAGTCTCTAGACCCGGCACATAATACCTATGCACACAACATGTTTCGTGTTTCGTTTGTGAATCGTGTGTGACTTTAACAAGTTTATTTGTGATACGTTACATGTGTAAGCAATTATTTACGTGTCACGTATTCATAAAGTACATCACTAGCAATTACTCCCCGTAAGGGCAATTTGGTCAACACATAACAATTAACTAGCCATTATTCCCCATGAGGGCAATTTGGTCAAATCATGACAATCAATTAGCAATTATTCCCCGCAAGGGTAATTTGGTCAAAACATATCAATTATATAGCAAATATCATGTTTCATGCATTTTCACAAAATTCAGCAGCTAGTTTCACCGAGACAGAAATTCTACTTGAATGATTGTACTATCTCACCGATTACAGAATCACAATTAATTTACCAAAAATCATCACAAAAGCATATATGTCTTAGGTTTCCAGAACATATTTTATTATATTTTTTATTCCACATAGGTTTCTCACAATTATCAAATCATTATAGCAAACTCATAACAGTCAAATTCATGCGCAACAGAATGTTATTTGAAATTCCCGTTAAACGAAAAATCCAATAAATGCAAGACCACTTGAGTTAGGTTCCTAATTCAATAAGTCAACTTCCAGAAGTAGAACCAACCCAATTGGTCTCGTAGTTCATGAGATATAATATTTACAAAACAACCTAACAGCAGGTCTAACAACTCAGCTTTGCACAACGTTTTTGTAAAATTATAAAAGTTAACCTTTACTTGTCCAAAAATTACAAGTTTATATTCTATAGAAACTAGACTCAAACTAGTTTACTGTAGTATCCATAATCTCAACCAATTTTCACAATTACACCTCGTTACAGTCAATTAAACATCAATAACACAATCTGTCCAGAAACTGTTTGCATCCAAACTCAACATATTAACTATCTATGGACCATCATGCATTCATATAACACTCTAGACTTCATAATCACTATCCATGCACATCAATTACACATTACATACATGATTAGGGTTTTTGCTTGAACTCAAATCAAAGACACAAGCAATCAACATGTAACAATATCAATTCTAGTTATCAAATCATCATTAATACATCATCAATTCAAACAAAATCTTATGAACACACTAACATATAAAAATCGGCATCTAGGGTTTGTAATTAACCCAATAAAAGTCAAGATTAAGTATAAAGGATGCATAGGATAGTTGATTATACCTTCCTAGCACCTTAATCTTGAATCAAAAGCTTGAAATTGGTTGTATGTATGTGTGTGTATGTCGACGGCAGCCAAGGAGCCAGGGGGGGCTGATCGGTTTGTGTAGGGAGAGAAATAACAAGTTAGGGTTTATTATTTTTATTATTATTATTTATAATAATACTATGTTACACTTTGGCCCCTCCACTTCTAAGTATTACTTATCTAGCTTAAACTAACTTGTTTACATCTTGAGTTAGTGTTTATAACGATGTTATCACATAACACATAAGTCTAACACATAATTATCACATAATTACTGTTTTGACGTTTTTCGTTTATTCACCAATCGTTTGTGTCAACTCGTTTGCGTTTCGGTGCAATTCCCGAAAGACTACACATGTAGTAAGTGTTAAGCGTCATTTAAACCCTAGTTTAAATGTAATGAAGTGTGCGTTATAAATTCAATGATCTAAAGTTTGAATTGACGGAGTTGAGTTAACGGAGTTAACCTGAAATTGACGATTGTCACATCATTCCCATGTTAAAGAATTTTCGTCCCGAAAATTTGAGTCAAGTCGTGATGAGTGTCTGAAAAAGTAAGAAAAATTTTCAGTTTGTCATATCATCCCCTAGTAGAAAGAAATTTCATCCCGAAATTTAATTCATACCTCCGGTGATTTCTGACGGTTTGCCGGGTTTCGCGGTTTTCTGTGTTTGGTTAGCCCTTCAAAAAGGTGAGGATACTTTTTCATCATTTGATCCTCGCGTTCCCATGTGAACTCCGGTCCACGTCTCGAGTTCCAACGAATCTTAACGATTGGAATTTTGCTGTGCTTGAGCGTTTTGGTTTCCCAATCCAAAACCTCGACTTGTTCTTCAATGAAGCGTAACTGTTCATCAACTTGCAGTTCCTCCAAAGGGACTACTTGGGTTTCATCGGATAAGCATTTCTTCAAATTGGATACGTGGAATACATTGTGTACGCCACTGAGTTCCGTTGGTAGGTCCAGTCGGTACGCCACCGGACCAACGCACTCAGTTATCCGGTAAGGACCAACATATCGTGGGTTGAGTTTGTTTCACTTACCAAAGCGAACCACACCTTTCCAAGGTGAGACTTTAAGTAACACTTGGTCATTCACTTGAAATTCGAGAGGTTTTCGGCGCTTGTCGGCGTAACTCTTTTGGCGATCTCGTGCTGCTGCCATGCGATTTCGGATTTGAACAATCTTTTCCGAAGTTTCGAGTACCAGTTCTGGACCAGTGATTTGGCTGTCACCCACCTCTGCCCAGCAGAGTGGTGATCGACACTTCCGTCCGTACATCGCTTCAAACGGCGCTGCTTTAATACTTGCGTGGTAGCTGTTATTATACGAAAACTCTACCAAAGGTAAGTGAGGTTCCCAACTTTTTACGAAATCCAACACGCATGCACGCAACATATCCTCCAGGGTCTGAATAGTTCGTTCACTTTGCCCATCCGTCTGAGGATGGTATGTTGTGCTCATATCAAGACGGGTGCCTAGTGCGCTTTGCAGCGACTTCCAAAAGTGCGAAGTGAAACGAGAATCTCGATCAGAAATGATTGAGACAGGCACTCCGTGCCTAGACACCACTTCTTTCATGTAAACACGAGTCAGTCTTTCCATTTTGTCCGATTCCTTAATCGCTAAGAAGTGTGCAGACTTAATCAACCGGTCAACGATCACCCAGATGGTATCGCATCCCGTCGGTGTCTTAGGTAAACCCGTGATAAAATCCATTGAGATGTGTTCCCATTTCCACATTGGGAGTTCCGGTTGTTGTAGTAGACCAGATGGTTTCTGGTATTCTATTTTGACTCTGGCACAAGTCAAGCATTTGCTCACGTAGGTGGCAATGTCGGCTTTCATGCTCGGCCACCAGTAAAGTGCCTTTAAATCATGATACATTTTATCTGAGCCAGAGTGGATAGAATATCGGGACTTGTGTGCTTCGTCCATCACCAGAGTTCTCAACTCTCCGTACCGTGGAACCCAAATCCGGTTCTCAAAATATCGGACCCCGTCCGATCCGGTTTCAAGTTGCTTGTTCATGCCCAGCATGAGTTCCGATGGAAGATTATCATCTTTCAAAGCTTCTAGTTGGGCATCGCGAATCTGGTCGGGTAAGTTTGCATGAATCGTGAGTTACAATGCTCGCACTCGCCTGGGTTTATCTGTCTCTTTTCTACTGAGGGCTTCGGCCACTACATTGGCCTTGCCAGGGTGGTACTTGATGGCACAATCATAATCCTTGAGCAGCTCGACCCAACGACGCTGTCGCATGTTCAGCTCCTTCTGATCGTAGATATGTTGGAGACTCTTGTGGTCGGTGTAAATGGTAAACTTGGTACCATACAAGTAATGCCTCCATATCTTAAGGGCAAACACCACAGCTCCGAGTTCCAAATCATGGGTCGTGTAGTTCTTCTCGTGAACCCGTAGTTGTCGAGAGGCATAAGCTATAAACTTCTCGAGTTGCATCAGCACACAACCGAGACCTTGTATTGATGCGTCACAGTGTACCTCAAAATTTTCCGTTCCCTCGGGGAGGGCTAGAATAGGGGCGCTACAGAGTTTGGTTTTCAACAGTTGAAAAGCGGATTCTTGCGCGTCACCCCAATTGTACTTAGTGCCTTTGTGAGTCAAAGCGGTGAGGAGTTGAGCAATCTTTGAAAATCCCTCGATGAAATGTCGGTAGTAGCCGGCCAGTCCTAGGAATTGCCGCACCACAGTCGGAGTCTTAGGTGCTTCCCAGTTTTTGATGGCCTCTACCTTACCGGGATCGACATGGATACCATTCTCGTTGATCATATGTCCTAAAAAGTGAACCTCGCGAAGCCAAAACTCACATTTCAAGAGTTTAGCATACAGTTGTTCCTTCTTCAATAATTCCAGAATTACCCTTAAGTGTTTCTCATGGTCAGCTTCGTTCTTGGAGTAGACGAGAATATCATCAATGAAAACAATCACAAACTTGTCGAGGTACGCCTTGCATACTCGATTCATGAGATCCATAAATACGGCTGGTGCGTTGGTTAGGCCAAAAGGCATAACCGAAAACTCGTAGTGACCATACCGTGTTCTGAAAGCTGTCTTTGAGATATCTTCTTTGCGCACTCTTAGTTGATGGTAACCAGATCGCAGATCGATCTTCGAGTAATAACTCGATCCTTGAAGCTGGTCAAACAGATCATCAATTCGGGGTAAAGGATAACGGTTCTTGACCGTCACCTTGTTCAACTCCCGGTAGTCGATACACATGCGGAAAGTCCCGTCCTTCTTTCGGACAAACAAGACAGGGGCTCCCCATGGCGATGAGCTAGGTCGGATAAAACCCTTATCCAACAAATCTTGCAACTGAGTGGACAACTCCTGAAGCTCCGCCGGTGCGAGCCGATACGGGGCTCGTGCTATGGGTGCTGCACCGGGTGTCAACTCGATTTGGAATTCGACTTGTCGTATAGGAGGGAGTCCGGGCAAATCCTCCAGGAAAACTTCCGGAAAATCTCGCACAACAGGTATATCTTCAATTCGCTTCTCCTCCGCGGGTTTCTCAACAATCTGCGCCAAAACTGCCGGATGACCCTTTCGCAGGTACTTCTGCGCCTTCATGAGGGTAATGACGCTGGTGGTCATGCCGCTTCTCTCACCTCGGACCGAAATGATCTCGCCGGAAGGGGTAGTAATGTGAACTATCTTGTCGTGACATATAATCTCCACTCGGTTCTCGGATAACCAGTCCATGCCGACCACGACATCGAAACTACTAAGCGTAAAAGGAATAAGGTCGATATCAAAGACATGACCTGACAGTTTTAACTTACATCCCGCAAGTACATGAGTCGTTACTATAGTCTTACCGTCAGCTAATTCAACAGGAAACTTAGCATCTAACGGAGTTGGAGTTAAGTCTAAGAGTTGGCTAAAGGCTTTCGATACAAAACTCCTATCAGCTCCAGTGTCAAACAATACAGAAGCAAAACAATCGTTCACAGGGAACTTACCAGTTACCACATACGGATCATTGCGGGCTTGACCCGACCCAATAACAAAAGCTCTCCCTTTGCCATTGTTTCCACCACTACTGCCACTTCCATTACCTCCATTGTTGTCGTTCTGTTTCAGCTTGGGACAATCTTTCCTGAAATGACCTTCCTGCCCACATTCGAAACATCCCTTCGTCGTCATAGGTGGCTTAGGAGCACCCTTTGCCGCAAGGTCTCCTCTACATTCCTTCGCCTGGTGACCCATCTTTCCGCATCTCTGACACTTGACATGGTCACACGGGCCAACATGATGATAGTTGCACCTATTGCACTTCGGATATTTCCCAGCATATCCGCTCGAACCCTGCCCGCTACCGTTGTTATTGTTGTTGTGACTCTGATTGTTAAAGCTCCGAGTGAATTCGGGCTTACGGTAGTGTTGTTGCTGTGGGAGGTTCGAGGAGGAGGATCTGGTGTTGTCAAACTTTCTCTTTCCGCTGCTCGGGTTGCTGTTGCTGTTGTTGTCGTTACTCGGGTTGTCACGGGCTTTAGTGGTTGAACCCCTAGGTGGTAACGCACCTTGGGTCACAGCCTGATCCGTCAGTTTATGAGCTAAACGGATCGCTTGTTGAATCGTGGCTGGTCTGGAAAACGTCACCATGCCCTGAATTTGCGGTGCTAACCCATCAATATACATTTCAATCCTCTTACTCGGCGGATCCACCATCCGCGGACACATCACAGCTAACTCGTGAGAACGGGTAGTGTAGGCTTCGATTTCTGAGCCCACCATCTTCAGTGACCAAAATTCTGACTCTAACTTCGAAATCTCCTCTCTCGGACAGTACTCCTCTCGCATCATGTTTTTGAACTCCTCCCAGTTCATCGCGTTAGCCAGTTCCAATCCAAGAAATCTGCACGTTCGAATTCCACCAAGTGAGGGCAGAATCCTCAAGTGTTCCAGCAGCGAATTTGACCCTACTGGCAGGGGGACAATTACATATCTCAAATGCCGACTCGGCCTTCTCAGCCCAACGCAGGAAGCCTATAGCTCCCTCGGTGCCCTTAAACGAACTGGGCTTGCAGTCAAGGTAATTCTTGAAGGTAAATGTTCCACTTGGACCTCCAGCTTGATTCTGAACATGTGCGGCTAAAGCGGCCGCCGCATGGTCGTTCAGCAGGGTTTGGAGTTCAGCTGCAGTCAAATTGATGTTGCCACGTCCATGTCCAGCGTTTTTCCCAGCCATTTCCTGCCTCCGGTTCTTCTTCGGGTTCTTCCTCGGGATCCTCCTCAGGCTCCTCTTCGGGATCTTCTTCAGGTTCCTCTTCAGGCTCTGCCTCAGGCTCGGCCTCAGGCTCTGCTTCAGGTTCGGCTGCGTTCTGAGCAATTTGCATTTGTAAGACATCGCAACGCTCTAAAGCTATCCTTGTTCGGGTCCTTGCTACTTGGAGTTGCTCTTGCAAGTCTATCATCTCGGCTTGCATTTTTCTCATAATCTTCATCTGTTGATCATTAGCCTCTTGCATTTCCTTCATTGCCGCTGCCATGCGGGCAATCTCCTCCTTAGTCTCGGTTCCGTCTTTTAACAGTCCTGAAACGTTCGCTCTCGTATAGCGCATGTAACCCACATCACGCTCCAAACATGAAACAACAGCTGCGAGAACTCGCTCTACAGGTTCGGTTATGGGTGGTAGGGTGTTGGGATAAGCAGGGTGGTTCGGGTGAGGTAACGGGGGAACTTGTTCGCGATAGACCATACGTCTGATCATATTAAGGTACCAATCCCAGCTAACTTCGATTTCGTAAATGCCTCCGGATAAGCGGTACCTCTTCGGTGCGGGAGCTTCGAGTTCCGGGACTACTCGGGGCGGCGATGCGGTAGGTAACTGCGGTTCCTTCCCGTGAGAATGAGTCATCGGATCAGATGATGATGAGGGTGGCGGCGTCGACATTCCTACAGGTAAGCCGTGTATGCGCGCGCGTATGAGTGAAAGAGGTAAAGAGATAAGATAACAAAGACTACACAAATCTATGTAGTGCGTATCATTATAACTAATGGGTCGTCGCGGTTATAGTCTAGTATGCATGCAGCTTCTAGTTCGCTATAACCAATGGCTCTGATACCAATATGTCACACCCTCAAAATCCACTAACGGAGTTTTACCGTCAGAGGGTGTGAACTAACAGGATCGGAATCATTAGTTATAATCAAACCATAAAACAAAGTTTCAAAACCATGAAAACATTTACGAGTAATTAAATGCGGAAGCGTAAAAACCATAGAAACCAATGTTACGTCACACAGGACGACTTAAAACCCAATGATAATAGTTTAAAATAAGTTTGCATAATTAAAAGTGTTTCAAGCAATGCATGATCCTAAACCGCGCGCCCGCCTCGGCTACCTGAGAATAACATACTAAAAGTGTCAACACAAGGTTGGTGAGTTCACAAGTTTATATAAAATAAAGTGTTTAGCGTTTGCGTTCAGCGTTTTGCGTTAAGCGTTTTGCGTTACAGCGTTTTGCGTTACAGCGTTTTGCGTTACCAGATAGTGTTATGTCAATTATATATCTATAGGTAGCTAGCCTATAAAACAAGTATCACTAAGTGTTCGACACCGAAGCTGACTGTTTATCATTTGCCTTGCCACCAGGTCATCCAGACCATGGTATGTGTTTAGCCAAGATTACACCCACTCGACCTCCAGTCGAGTTTAGCGTTGGGTGGGGTTTGTCAAACCCAGTAGTACTACTCAATAGTGACTCGCTATTATCCAAATATTAACCGGTTCGATGTGAATGAAGGACTTTAGTTATTGCGTTTGCCATTAGTCTTTACAAGTGATATATAATCTATATTAACAAAATCTTAAATGCGTTTCGGAGTATGTTATCTCCCCCAAGTGAAAAGCGTTAAAAAGTTTAAAAGGGGAAAGTGAAACTCACTGTTTGCGAAGTATTCCCAAAATAATTCACCAAGATGCGCGTCACAGAAAAACTCTCTCTAGCATTCTAAAATAATAAAGAGATTTTTCTAAGTGTCGGAATTTTATCGAGTCTCTAGACCCGGCACATAATACCTATGCACACAACATGTTTTGTGTTTCGTTTGTGAATCGTGTGTGACTTTAACAAGTGTATTTGTGATACGTTACATGTGTAAGCAATTATTTACGTGTCACGTATTCATAAAGTACATCACTAGCAATTACTCCCCGTAAGGGCAATTTGGTCAACACATAACAATTAACTAGCCATTATTCCCCATGAGGGCAATTTGGCCAAATCATGACAATCAATTAACAATTATTCCCCGCAAAGGTAATTTGGTCAAAACATATCAATTATATAGCAAATATCATATTTCATGCATTTTCACAAAATTCAGCAGCTAGTTTCACCGAGACAGAAATTCTACTTGAAAGATTGTACTATCTCACTGATCACAGCATCACAATTAATTTACCAAAAATCATCACAAAAGCATATATGTCTTAGGTTTCCAGAACATATTTTATTATATTTTTTATTCCACATAGGTTTCTCACAATCATCAAATCATTACAGCAAACTCATAACAGTCAAATTCATGCGCAACAGAATGTTATTTAAAATTCCCGTTAAACGAAAAATCCAATAAATGCAAGACCACTTGGGTTAGGTTCCTAACTCAATAAATCAACTTCCAGAAATGGAACCAACCCAATTGGTCTCGTAGTTCATGAGATATAATATTTACAAAACAACCTAACAGCAGGTCTAACAACTCAGCTTTGCACAACGTTTTTGTAAAATCATAAAAGTTAACCTTTACTTGTCCAAAAATTACAAGTTTATATTTTTTAGAAACTAGACTCAACCTAGTTTACTGTAGTATCCATAATCTCAACCAATTTTCATAATTACACCTCGTTACAGTCAATTAAACATCAATAACACAATCTGTCCAGAAACTGTTTGCATCCAAACTCAACATATTAACTATCTATGGACCATCATGCATTCATATAACACTCTAGACTTCATAATCACTATCCATGCACATCAATTACACATTACATACATGATTAGGGTTTTTGCTTGAACTCAAATCAAAGACACAAGCAATCAACATGTAACAATATCAATTCTAGTTATCAAATCATCATCAATACATCATCAATTCAAATAAAATCCTATGAACACACTAACATATAAAAATCGGCATCTAGGGTTTGTAATTAACCAAATAAAAGTCAAGATTAAGTATAAAGGATGCATAGGATAGTCGATTATACCTTCCTAGCACCTTAATCTTGAATCAAAAGCTTGAAATTGGTTGTATGTATGTGTGTGTATGTCGACGACAGCCAAGGAGCCAGGGGGGGGGCTGATCGGTTTGTGTAGGGAGAGAAATAACAAGTTAGGGTTTATTATTATTATTATTTATAATAATACTATGTTACACTTTGGCCCCTCCACTTCTAAGTATTACTTATCTAGCTTAAACTAACTTGTTTACATCTTGAGTTAGTGTTTATAACGATGTTATCAAATAACACATAAGTCTAACACATAATTATCACATAATTACTGTTTTGACGTTTTTCGTTTATTCACCAATCGTTTGTGTCAACTCGTTTGCGTTTCGGTGCAATTCCCGAAAGACTACACATGTAGTAAGTGTTAAGCGTCATTTAAACCCTAGTTTAAATGTAATGAAGTATGCGTTATAGATTCAATGATCTAAAGTTTGAATTGACGGAGTTGAGTTAACGGAGTTAACCTGAAATTGACGATTGTCACATAACTGGTCTGGTTTTCGGGTTTGGAAAATGAAGAATATCACAGTTCTATCTCTAGGTTATATATCGATCGTTAACTTGGGGCATGAAACTTTAACCGGTAGTAGACAAGCTAATTAATTGGTTGGTAAATGTGTGAGCTACTTATGGGAAGGATCTCATTAGATGGATCTAGAAACTATTTAGGGTTTTTTTTAACTTATTAATCTTGTATGTATAATCCGCAAGCTGTTAAACACGTAAAAACCTAATTAAGAAACCTTAAATCACAATGGGATTGGTAAATTGTCTTGCTTCTTAAAATTGGATTGTATTTGTGTGTATATAACATAACTATCTGGGTTTTTAAGATTAACCTTAACCGACTCTAATCTATCAAGCACTTTACACACTGTTTTAACAACATATCTTTAAAACAACTTTCATAAGCAATTCATCTAATAGCTTTCTTTTCTATTTGAAGGACTCAAAAGTCTAATCGCTTAGATTACAGAAATTTCTAAGATTCTCATATTTTAAAGTTGTTCATTTTGCGTTTTAACCCAAACTCATGTTTTCATTAATTAAATAAATATTGAAATAAGATCTAGTATCTGATGTGTGCTGCGTGTGGTTATAAAATATAATGGATGAGAGATTTAGCTTTTTCATAAGATCGTGTTTTAAATTTATAAAAGTGATTTATACTAAGACTAAACACACACAAAATAGGCAAGTGTACCTATCATATATGTAAAATAGTATTGGTAAGAAACAAGTATCGATCCGTGAATACAAATGTTTCTAATAGTGAATCTTTGTTTTAGTTCAATCGGATTCAAACTTTTTATATAATATAAATACTTATATATTTATATATATATATATATATATATATAGGTGACAAAAAGAGAAATTATAAATGAGTAATTCAATTATATGAAGGTTACCATCTAAGATCAAGAATCCACTCCATTTTTCCTTAATGATTATTAAGTAAACATGTGATAAAGTTGTCATAATAATATATAACAGAATAGCCCCACATTTCTAAGTGAACATATTCTATGACATAAAAGAAAGTAGCATGCGTATTTTCAAGTCCATCTTATGCTTAATATTGTCAGACCTCAACCTACGGCGGAAATACCGGGGCGTGGTCCTAATAATAAGCGACAGAATAGTCCCTCATTTCTAAGTGAACATATTCTATGACATAAAAGAAAGTAGCATGCGTATTTTCAAGTCCATCATATGCTTAATATTGTCACACCCCAACCTACGGCGGAAATTCCGGGGCGTGAACTGATTTCCCACAGCTGTCACACCCCAACCTACGGCTGAAATGCCGGGGCACGAACTGATTGCTCACGGCTTTTCAAAGGTTACTATCATGCATTATTAAAATAACAATATCTATTAATTAAATTAAGTTTTCAAATAAATCAAATACATATCCATAATCATACAACAATACAACTTATATCACAAATGATCTTGATTAATTATTTTTAACTTAAATTCTTCACTAAGTCTTCACCAACCTGCATTAAATTCCTACGATAACCTGCATATGCGTATAAAAAAGAATTTTGTCAACAACACATGTTGAGTGAGCAACACACCAGTTTAAATGTACATATAGTATATATATAAAAATAAGTATTGCAACAAGTCATATGAGAATAACAAATTAACCAAATGAGCAAATATAACTGAGATGTCGAGAAGCACAAGGGCTAACGACTGGCGTATGATTATACTAGACTGAGATTATGTTGGACCTCTCCGAATGCGGAAGCATATAAAGCAAATAAGCACATAAACAATTAAGGTATAAGTTATTAACACATAAGACAATAGTTGCAGTTTTGAGTATAAGTATATATGAGAAATATAATTTACGCATATGTCCCCAAATCGTGGAAAAAGAAATAAAATAGGGGAATGTGGTACTCATCTCAATAGACGAACAAAGGAAATAGATAACAATAAGAATGACGACTCGCGGAAATCACGCGTTGACGATAAAGCCGATAAAGGAAGATAGAATATGGATACGCTAAGTTAATGAACTAGATCGATTAAGAAAGCTCGATAACTATAATTATTATTTGTAAGGCCCCATTACCGGTGCCTCACTTTAACGTTGGATTTACTCATAAACGCGGTTCTAAATATCAGAGTTAATAAAAACTTTCGCGGAATAATATAAAAGTCAACCATTCATTACAAACATCCTTAACTTGTCTTTCAAAAAAATAACATAAAACATAGTATTTCAAACATCATAACAAATCTCCAGATGCCAGCCCCTTCGGATTCTGCCATGTGTCTCACTCAAACCATCTGTCTCAATCTGTTAACCTGCGTGCATACTAAAAGTCAGCTACACTGAGTGAGTTCTAGTTAATCATACAACATTCAATACATTCATAACTATATACTTCCATACGTACTTCATACTTTCATAATTCGTTCGTAATATATATACTTACCTTCATACTTTATTCTAAATTCTACTTTACATTATTCTATTCTGCCTCGGATATTATTAGGGTCCGGTCCCTTTTTCTGTCTTGAGTGTTATTGGGGCTCAGTCCCTTTCTGCCTCGAGAATTATAAAGGGCTCGGTCCCTTTTCTGCCTCAGATATTATTAGGGTCCGGTCCCTGTCTACCTTGAGTATTATTAGGCTCAGTCCCTTTCCTCTGTACCTGACTATCTCTTACCTTCATTCATAATATGCATACATATCATTCGTACATTATACATAACATTATACCTTGACAGTACGTGCAATATCCGAAGGTCGTTCACGTACCGACAAGCAATCATTCATACCTTATATACATATAATTCATATCTTCAACTATCACCCGACGGTACATGCAATATCCGAAGATCGTTCACACACCGTTAAGCATTCATTTATACATAATCATATAAGGCATACACTTACCACTTAAGGTAAGTGTATTAACTAATCACATCGAGTATGCACACAGCCCCGAAAACATAACAAGAAAAGGGGGCTAGAAACTCACCTGAACTCGATTACGTTCACCGTTAAGTGTTATTCCTTTCCTTAGCTGTGCACGACTAACTGTATAACAATTACACATATCAGTTAACTATTACTACCCATATCGCGTTTCTAGTCTAATTATAACCCTCAATGAACGGGGGTCTGGGGGAAGCACCCCTGGCAGCGGGGTCTAAGGGCGGCAGCCCCTAGCAGGGTCCAAGGGGCAGAGCCCCTGGCTGGGGTCGAGCTGCCAGGTCAGCTTGGAAAATTTTTATTTCCATTAACTGTCTTAACACATTTTCCATTAGAATTTTGAATCATTAATTAATTTACTAACTTAAAAGTTCAGGGACCATTCTATCATTCTTTCAAAGTCTAGTTCGTTAATATGCTCTCTAACGAATTGGGGTTCATTCGTTACTTCTGTCTTCCATAACGAATTGGTTGTTAGTGCACGGTTTCGGTGTCCGTAGCGATCGAATAAGTTATAGGCAGTTTAGTCTTTGTATTTAATGTATATTGTAAATAGCCTATAAATAGGTAGATTATGTCATAATTTAGGTAGAGAACTTGTACATAGATCTGTTATATTTCTTTTGTCTTTTCTGAAAGGTGACCACGACCCCATGCTTCCTGACGATCGGCCCCGTGCCTGAGTGTCCAGTATTTTCTTTTCTTGCAGATTTTTGTCTTTTCTTGCATAGAGAAGCATGGGGGCGTGTTTAGGGGGGCACGGGGGGCGTGGTCAGGTGATTTCTTGGGGCTTTGGCTTTTCGCTTGTTTCTTCGTTTAAGGCTTGGGTTTATCTGAAAATACATTTTAATATGATAATTAGCCTTATGAGCTATATTATTTGATAGAAGGTGCAGTTTTTTAGAGATTATTTGATGCTAAAAACATGTATAATTTTATAAACATCAGTATCAAAAGTCATTTTGTTAACGGATTAATATCCGATATGTTTTCACCACTATACTACACTATAATAAGTACGCCTGTATGTAAAATATTTCATGGTGTTTAACCTTTTAAAATTAAGTTTGTGCATCTAAACTCAATAGTATTTATTGTTATTATTTGCACATGTCACTATACTATAACTTGTTGTTTAGTCTTGAATACACTGACTAGATATTTTAGTTTAAGACATATTATTTGAGTTACGGACTCAATTGAGCTGAGTAATTTTGTTTTTGTATAACAATTATCGTCACATTTGATGAAACTTGTTCATGTATATGAGATCACAGGGTTTATGAAATCTCAATGCAGTCTTAATTTAAAATGAGATCACGTAGAGCTTATTACATGAATGGTGGGGTACGTCAAAATCATATGGGAGTCCATTGATTTAACGTGAGATCATAAGTGAGTTCACGATCTTGGTGTGTTATGGGCTCGGAAGAGTTGTTAGTGCACGGTTTCGGTTTCCGTAGCGATCGAATAAGTTATAGGCGGTTTAGTTTTTGTATTTAATATATATTGTAAAATAGCCTATAAATATGGAGCTCATGCTCATAATTTAGGTAGAGAACTTGTACTTAGTTTAAGTTATTCTCTCCATAACTTATCTCCACTATAATGTATTTCATCCATTATTTATCAATAAAGTATATATTTAAAGTATCGATTTCTTGTTGATGTATCGTATTAGCGGCTAGATCTTGGTCACTATGACGTTCAATCAATTGGTATTAGAGCAGGAGCTGCTCTCGATGCATCAATAAGGTAAATTTGATTTTTCATGTTCTTAGGGTTTTGGTCAGATCTGGAGTAAATTAGTGTGTTATAGATGGATTTGAGTGTGAATTCGTGTTTATGGATGGAAGATGATGCTTCCTGTGTAATTTGGTGTTAAGTTATGGTGTATTGAGTGATTCACCATGGAAGAGTATGTTAACTTTTGATTCGGTTTATGATGATTTAGAGATTGTTAAGTTAATTGGATGATGGATTTGTGTTTATGATTGAAATTCGCATGTTTCTGTGGATTTTGGCGGTTAATTATAGTGAACTGAAGATTTCACCATGGAAGTGCATGTTATGGGTTGATTTATTTGGTAATGAATAAGTAATCGTTAAGTTATTTGGAGTATGGATTCGGAATCGTGGTGAAAAACCGAGTGTTCGGGTAGATTTTCATGGGTAATTATGGTGTTTTGATGATTTTACCATGGTTAAAGCTTGGATCTGCAGATTCCGGTCAAATCTATGATTTTCCGGCGATGTAACAGTATTTTCCGGCGAATTACGTTTTTCTGGCGAACACCTCAGATCCAACAACCTGATTCGTTGTTACTGTTGCTAATTCGTTAAGGAGTCTAACGAATCTACTGTGGCAATTCGTTAAGGAAAATTTAACGAATTAAGAGTTAATTCGTTAAGGTAATAGTAACGAATTAAAGTTAATTCCTTAAGGAGATTCGTTAAGGTAAACATAACGAATTAAGGTAATTCGTGAAAAATAAAAAAAATATATTTTGTCTTTTAAAATATTTTTAAAAATATATATATTTTTAAAAAAATACTTTAAAAACACAATATTTTTGTCTTTTTCAATTTTCTTATAAACATAATAAACTTCACAGTCTTTTTGGATTTTCAGATTTTTCTTTACAAACTGAAAATACATTCTTTTTGGATTTTCAAATTTTAAAATTTATTTTGGTTTTAGGGGGTGAAAATCTAGAAAATACAAAAAGATTGTGTTTTTCGTTTGTATAGATAAAATCCAAAAAAAACATTAAAAATTCCTAAAAATACAAAAAGATTGCTTTCTTTTCTTTAATGTTTTCCTTTAAAATATTTTGAAAAACCAAAAACATTTTAAAATTTGAACATCCAAAAAGAATGTATTTTCAGTTTGAGCAGAAAAATCCGAAAATCCAAAAAGACTGTGAAGTTTATTTTGTTTATAAGAAAATTGAAAAAGACAAAAATATTGTGTTTTTAAAGTATGTATAGAGAAAAACCAAAAAGATTTTTGCATGCGTTCGCTGAAAATTATGTCAATTATCTACATTTGAAGGGCATGTACGTGTATATGTTTGGTTCTGACATTCACTTGTAAATGATCAGGTTAGCCATTCACTTGATAATGGAAAATAGTTGGGGGCGTTCGTTATGCGTTTTTAGATTATTTTCTCGCTAAAAATTATGTCGATTATTTAAGTTTGTGAAGCATGCTTGCATGTCTTGGTCCTATTATTCACTTGTTGAATTGATGGAACAGCCATTTATTTATAGACTTAAGTTAACTAGGGCGATTAAATTTATCTTTATTTTGATTTTTTTCTCCTCAAAATTTTGAGTTTATGAAGCAAAAAGAGAAAATGATAGTACATTGATTATCTTGACTCCAAGTCCAGCAAGAAGTAAGCTTAAAGGACTGTGTGCTTAATTGCATTGGTGCATTGGTAGATCTTAAAACAACCAAGTAAAGTAAAGTATGTGATATAAACATAAAGAAACGCCAAATTGAAAGGGGTGTTAGTCTTTAGAAAAAGTCTTGGTGAGGATGGCAGAAATGTAATAACATGTCATACTCTATCCTTATACTTGTTTGATCACCCAAAAATAAAATAAAGCAAATAACAAGCTTTGAGTTTTTGGACACGGTGAGTCTTTATGCGGCTTAATCATCTGGGTATTCATACGCATGAATATTTCATTCGCTTTTAGAGCAAACCCAAAGTCATTAAACTTGATCACTGCTGTACTTCATACAAATTTCCAAATTACTGACTTGATCAAAATCCGCTGTTAGTCATATATGGTTCCTCCCTTGCGTGCGTCTTAATACCATTAAGAAACAGACCTCAGGGGATACAATGTATGTAAGCCGACAGATGGACTCGTGCATATTCACTCACAGTAACAGCAAATTAATGCATTGCTCATAAATTTCTTTAAAATAAAATTTTGATCAAGAATATAATGGTTTAAGTCAAGTTGGGGTGATATGGCAAAAATCAAATTAAGCTTGAACTGAGATTAGAGGCTGATAGTTTCTGATATTCTGTGCTATAATTGAACCAATTAATCATATCACAAAAATACTTGAAAGTTTGTTATTAGATTTAAGTGGACAACAATACCAATGACCGACTTAACACCAGTCATAATATCGCTGAAATATAAAATTGTGATGGAAGGGCAATTTGGTCAATATTATTCTCTGCTCAAACTAAACAAAAATACAAAAATATGGCTGTTTTTTTTAAAAAGATATAAAAAAACACAAAAAGATTTTATTTGTTAAGTTTTGGATATTTTTCATGTATATATTTTTTTTATTTTTATTTTTAAAAAATTCCAAAATTATTTTATTTTTCATTTTTATAATTTCTTTAATCATTTTTAAGTTATGTTTCGAGAATGAGAAACATTTTTTATAGTATTTAATTATCGGGATAAAAGGTTCTCGGTAATTCTTTTAAGTTAAATTTATTTATTTATTGGATAATATCTAATAAATTCTTTATTTAGTTCATTTAATTATTTAAGTTAAAATTAAATAACTCTTAATTCGTTAAGTATGGATAACGAATTAGATGGTTTCTAGCGAACTGCTTTCCAGTTCGCTATTCTATTTCGCTTTCGCACTCTGTAACGAATCAGTTCTAAGTCGTTATACATATTTAACGAATCAAGACATATTTTAAGTTAATTCGTTAAGTCACGCACTAACATAAAGGTAACAAATTGGGTGATTCGTTATTTAAATTTTCAAACAAATCTCTTGCTTCGTACATAGGGTACCTTGGATAGCGTGTAAGGCTATATAAGATAGCAACACGAATCGTGCTTTCACTATTCACCATCTTCCTTATACCTAAAGCAACTTTTTTCAAATTTTTCTCTGAATTTTCGACCTTCGATTTTCTAACTTTCAAGTATATCATTGTGTTTCTATGGTATAGACGATCATATCTATGTCATTTCGTCAAAAATGGTGTTATTTGAATAAACTAATTATGTATATTTCTGTTTTAAGGGTTTTTCGAGTTCAAAACCCTGATTTATTTATGATATACGGTGTTTATGTAGTTGATGTATAATCATTTGTGATCGGAATGCGATTCCGATACCCTTGGTAGACTTTAATCGAAGTATGATTCTTGTTTACCGGGTCGATTGAGTGTTTATAGTTTTGGAGTTTTTATACTCTGGTTCACCTAAGTTATTTCTTAGTCTTGAGCCTCAATCTCAATATCATGTGTTTAGTAATATGTTTCCGAGATCACTACACATAATGTTTCGGTTATCCGACGATAGTTATGGGTTAATTGAAGCTGGGTTTGTGTTGTTGACTTTTGGGGTTCATATTAATTTTGACCTTGACTGTGTGAGTCAAAGATCAAGTCTAAATTATTGACCATTCGTTAACCTTAGCAAATTGAAACTGCCTCGTGTCCAATTCGTTAAGGAAATACACGAACTAGCTCAGCGAATCACTTTCTCAACGAATCAAATACGGATTAGCCAAATTTATAACGAACTAGACTTTAATTCGTTAAAATTTATAGTTAATTCGCTTAGGCTCATTCGTTAATTTATTTACTTGATAGCGAACAAGTCCATTCGTTACATTTCTGTAACGAATCAACTTGTAATGTTAACAAATGACATTTCAATATTTATTTAACTAAGTAACGTGACTTAATAAATTATTAAAATAAGATTGATTAAATATGACATATACAATTGAACACACCATCTAGAGATACATAGTTATATATATACATGCTATCTATATCACCACATTACTTATACACGTTTAACTTCTATTCAGAAATATGGCTGATCAATTGAATCAAGATCCACCAGTTGCTGATCAAAGGCAACATGAACAACCACCTCAAGAACAGCAAGACGATGTTATTTTATTATCGTTTGATAAGAAACATAACATCTGTGCTTATGTTGATCAAGATGTTGCTGATGTTGCTACGTTTGGAGCCATGTTGGAATTCTTAAGACGCTCGGTGATACATTATGCAATCACTGCTCAACCAAAAGTTTATCTAAGCATTATTAGGCAGTTTTGGGATACTGCTGAGTATGTTGAGGTGGAAAAACACATTCGAGCCACGATAAATCGAACTGATATTATAATTGATGTGGACGTGGTTTGCCGTGTGCTTCGTTTTGATGACAATGATGACTATCCAAGTGATTTTGACAAACAACTGATCAAGGGTTTGTTCACTCGTTTACGTTACAGTGGAAATATTGATGAATCTATGCTGGACAAGAATGGTTTATGCCCACCATACAAGTATCTTCTACATGTCTTGATTCATTGTATGAGTGGTCGTCGTGGTGGTTTTGACCAATTCAGAAGCAGTGTACAATCGGCTTTTGTTGCACTTATTCTCAACAAACCATTTAACTACTCCGAGCTGGCATTCGATCATCTGACAGAACAAGTTCAGCAGACGGACCAGAAGAAGAAATTTTTGATGTATCCCCGATTTCTACAGTTGATAATTCACGACCTTATTTCAGATTTGGTAATTGATCAAACATTGGTGAATGATGTGCTTGACTTAGCACACATGATGGCTGACACAGTGCGTAGAATGACGATTTATCGAAAGGGAAGACCACATAACAAACGAATGATTGGTCATATCATTAACCCTAATTATGTATGTCCTTCCGAGGATCGCTGGATTCATGATGATTCAGATTCTGAGCGTGAGGAAGGAGAAGGTGGGAACGATGGTGATGATGGAGATGATGGTGGTAATGAAGGTGAAAATGGTGATAATGGTGATGCAGCTCTTAGAGAGCAACAGGCCGCAGTTGAAACTGCATTAGCTGCCACTATTGCAGCTCAACGAGAAAGAAAGAGAAAAGGCAAGGAAGTGGCAACTGGTGAACCTTCAAAGAAGAGACGTGTTTCAGCTGGGGCTGGTGTAATCATCGGTGTGCCACCACCTCGTCAACCAACGCGTCAACGCCCGGTAGTGCCGCTTACAGCTAGCACTCCGGAGATGACTTTGACAACGACGATGGTTCCCCATGAGCAGTTGGGTATGATTCCTCAATCAGCTTTAACTGAAATACCTTTGCCGACTGCTACAGTGGCTACAGTTCCTCCAACAACGTCTATGAGGCCTCCTCCTCCTAGTGATCTCTCATTCATGAGAATTACAAGGCCTCAAGGTCCAATCCAACCAGTTCATCCATCACTGTACAACATGCCACCGAACCGTCAGACAGATATGTTGTTTAATCTTCTTCATCTGTATGAAAATCAAATGTCTGCCGACCGTCAGAATCAAGAACGTTTATTGGAGAATCAACGACGAATGATGAGTTATATTTCATTCTGTCAAAAAGAGACTAAAGAGCTGCGTGCGATTGTTGAGTCTCAGGGGGTGAAGATAAAGGAGTAAGAAGATCTAATCTTGCAGTTGACTTACAAAGAAGATGCTTTAAAGAAACTCAAGAATGATGATCAAGATCCTGATGAGTCTGGTTCAGGAGGTGAGCCTAAACAAACGCACGGCTCATCTTCCGGTAATGGTACAAGTGGCGGTGATGATTTGAGTAAACAGATTGTTGCTTATCAGGATTCAACTTCTGTTAAGCCAATTGAAATGATTGAAGCAAACATTGTGATATTTGTAGATGGATCGGGGGTGGTTAGAAGTGTGGTGAACAGGGATGAGATCCAGGTTGGTGAGTTTGTTGATAGGTCTCTGACATGGGAGCAGATTTCAATACTGCTAGGGTTAAATGATGAACAGTTGACAGTTTTAGAGACAGAGCCTGACATCGAGGTGTTGAATGAGGAAGGTATAACAGATGATCCATCATTTGAAATGAATAAGAATTTTATTTATGATGATGAGGAAGTTGAGATGTAGGATGTGACTGTTGAGGAGTATCCTGACTTGTTTCAACACACAAATGTTGATCAAGGTGCTCCGGTGTTTAATGTGAAGATGGTAAAAGAAGCAGAAGATCATCTCGAGAAGATATCTAAGGGTAAACAAGTTGATGACTTTGTTGACAGAAGATTCGACCCAAAGATTGATCCTTCCTGGGCTGACATTTATAGCTGGTTTGCTCATCAAGACAACAGGATTGGTAATATTATCAATGCACACAGGTATGTCGATAAAGAATCACGAGAAGCCATTGCACGCGCCAAAGCTAATCAAAAGACCACCTTTAAGGCCGTGTTAAAAGTACAAGGTGACATTGTTTCTTGGCTTTATGATTCTGAATTAAAGGTATGCATTGTGAAATGGGAGAAGGGCATCCAGTATTACGAAAGGATGTCTGACCTTCTCTCGTTACCAAGATGGGATGTGCGCACTTTGGCATATTGTCCGTTTATTAATCGGGGAGGGAATAAGCAGGCAAGTTGGTTTCACCAACACCTGCTGTTTGAAGTGAACCACGGGTTCAAATTTTTCAAACCACAGATTCCAATTCGCAAGCGTCTCAATGAGATTGACCCAAAGACAGGTGGGAAGAAGTTGGTTCTTAAGGTAAAACCGCTGAAGATTATGAAGCGTGTGCCGGTGAAATTGATGAACCAACACATTAAGGTATCTTTCAACCACTGGTACTACGACAACAAAACCGGTGAGGCCGTCATTGTGTTGGGAAAGGGTTTGAAGACTAAGCTAATTAAGATTATCGACCCAATGTGGTTGGTGAATTTAACCGAGACCGACAATGATGTGCTACACAAGAATCAGATTCTGATAGAGCGCAATGAAGACTACGACCTGGCTATGCAATTCCAACGCGTTGTGCGTGTGTGTTATGAAAACGGAATTCATAGTTGCAGAGACTGGCATTCCAAGCACTTCAAGTAATTTAAAGACAAAGAACTTAAGACGAGGGGGTGTCTGTTAGTTCACAGTTTTGCGTCTCGAGTCTTTGTATTTATCTTTAAACTATTTGCCGTTTTGTTTAATGTAATAAAATATTATTTACCTTGTAGTTCGCTAATATAGTAGCCTAGTTCGCTAAGAATGTTTAGCGAACTAGTTATAAGTTATATCCTCCTGATTCGTTAGGGGATGTTAACGAATCAAGAGGCGATTCTCTAAGTTATTTAGTTGAATGTATGTAACGAAATGGAAGCTGATTCGTTATGGCTTGTGTAACGAATCAGTTCCATCCTCTATTTATAGTGAACCCTGTTCACGTTTAATTTAAGTTTGGAGATAATTAACGAAGTGCTGTCCAATTACTCTCTCTCAATCTTCATATACACTTTAATATTATAAACTACAATACTGATAATATATATATACAACATATAGATCATATGTACTTATGAGCTAGATCCGAGTTAAGGTATTAATCGTATTAATACAGATCCGAGATCTGTTATAGTTATAGATTGATAACAAGTGTTCTAACTAGTGGTATCAAAGCATTCGGGGCTCAATTACACTTGATTCGGTGTTTATTTAGAATATTGAATGTTTAATTAGCTTTTGATATCGATAGTTTTCTGTTTTGGTATGTTTGAATCAATTTAAAGGTTAATTGAGTGGATTATGGACGAGTTGGATTGGATTTGAGTTGATATAAGTATTGGTAAGGTATTGTGAGTGGAATTGAGAAATTGGATTGGTTTGAGGTGATTCGGTATTGGTTTGGTTAGTGGCCGAAACAGAGTTTTTGTCTTGGTATAATTGAGTTGGTTATAGGAAATAATCGGTTACGAGTTTAGTTGTATTGGATTCGCAATCGAATTACGAGTGTCTTGGTAGGTAATTTGTGAGTTTTGGTTAAGAATTGAGATTGTATTACAGATTTTATGCTTCTGGGTTTTGGTGTTCATCATTTCCAGATTTCTGGAAATCTTTGTTGAAGATTTGAAGATTCAAAGATGCACATGATTCGCTATCATCTTTATGTTGATTCGCTATCCTGTTTCCTTTGATTTGTTATCTAAGTTAGTTGATTCGTTATAAACTTCAAGTGATTCGCTAGCCAGTTCGCAATAATTTGTGATTCGTGTTATCTAATTCGTTATTTGGATTAACTGATTCGTGTGACACGCGTCCACTTTGGGATTTGTGTCATAACAACCTTTGCCATGTGGCATAAGGTGTCAGAGTTTGTTACAAACCGTTGTAACAACCTGATTCGTTATAGTTGATTCGCTAATCAACTGTAGCTGGTTCGTTATCTATTTCGCTAACTCTTTCTTAGTGATTCGCTACTGAATACTTTCTAATTCGTTAAGTTTCTCTTATCAATTCGCTAGCTAATTCATTAGTCAATTCGTTAGTTTGACTTATTGTTAAATCTGATTCGTTGACTTTCAGACTCATTAGATTGATTCGTTAAACTCAATCTTGATTCGCTATCTGATCAATCTTAGTTTCGTTAAGATTTTATTCGTTAATCTACTGTTCACATTTCGCTACAACTGTTTACAGTTCGTTACATTTACCATTCGTTAATCTTATTCGCTGGTTGATTCGCTACACCCTTAAATTTTTGAAACTTGTCAAAAATGGCCGGTATGTATGCATTAGCGTCTCAAAACATGTTAATGCAACAAATGTTGCAACTTGATACCGAGATAGGTTCACATTCGAAATGTCCAAGATTGATGAAGTTTAGTGACTTTGCCAAGTGGGAACCTCGTTTTCGTGCTCATTTGGGGTCTGTTCACCCTGATTGCTCATATTGTCTAGATGAAGTTTATATGGCACCAATGATTGGTGATGATACTATTGGGTATACTCCTAAAGCTGTTTCTCAATACTCACAAGAAGAAAAGAAAGCTTTAGAAATCGAGATAAAAGCCTATTCCACTCTTACTATGGCATTGCCCGAAAATATCTTTCATCAAGTGGGTAGTATCAAGAGATGTGCTTCTTTATTTCAACATCTGTGTATGAGAAGTATGGAGAACACAACTGAGAGTAAGAAAGTGATGCTCAAGTTTCAGTTTCGAAACTTTAATCTATTGAAGGGAGAAACAGTTGAAGAGATGATTACACGGTTTAATCATTTAATTGCTGAAATGGACAGGATGAAATTGGAAATTTCTGAGACTGATAAAATTGACACTATTAAGAGTGTGCTTCCAAATTCTTACTCGACATTTCTAATGGTTTTGAAAGAGAATGACTATTTCTTGAATGAAGACTTGACTTCACTTGAATTTTTACAAAAGATTGAAGCCAGAGAATATGATCTTAAGTGTCAAAAATCATCCAAAGAAAGTCAAGATCCGGCTTTCTATGGTGGAAGTATGCCTCTTAGTTCAACGATCTCTCCAATAAATGCTTTTCTTACTCAAGCTGCAAGTGAAAAGGAATCAACTATGTTTAATGATCCAAAAGTATGTTTTTACTCTGCTGGTAATTCTGGATTGTCTGGTGGTTTTGGAAGTTCAACCACTACTAATCCATTTGCTTCACCACCTAGTGTTAATATGAAGAAAGTTGAGCAAAACTTTGCTTTTCTGACAGCTTTCATGTCTTCATATGAAAACTTAGTGAGTAGTAAGATTGCCACAAGTGATTTAACTGATGAGGACTATGATCAGATAGATCCAGATGATTTGGAAATCATGGATTTAAAGTGGAACATGGCTATGATTGTCCGTAAAGTTAAAAGATCCATGAAGAGAACTGGAATAGATCTTCCGGCTTTAAACAAGAAATTGGGTTTTGACAAGTTGAAAGTAAAATGCTATAATTGTCAAGAATTTGGGCATTTTGCAAAGGAAAGTGACAAACCAAAGAAAGAATACACTGGTTCTCGTGGTCAGCATCAAAATTCTTCTGCACCACGAGGTAGTGATGCTGAAAAGAAACCATCTTCTTCTACAACACAAGAAATGTTGGCAGATGGAAATGATTGGTCACAACGGTTACCATGTAATGATGCTCAAGAAAATTTAGCTATGTTTGGATTACATAAAGATTGTCAAGATGCAAGTGGGAGTGAGATGTCTTTTGATAATGATTATGGATCTGATTCTGGCGACTCTTGCGACAAGCCTCCAACAGTATTTGCTTGCATGGCCAAAATCAATGAGGTTAGTCATTCTATCTCTGCTACTTCATCTATTAAAGTATCATGTGTTGATTGTGAATCTAACAAACCTAAGTTAGAAGCTTTGAAAAATCACAATGATAATCTTGTAAGAGAAATTGCTTCTCTTAAGGATACTTATCGACAATCTCTTGAATCTCAAATGAGATCTCGAGAAAAGATTGAAGCATTGTCGACAAGTAACCACGATCTCAAAGATGATTTATCTGTAAAAATGACGATTAACGATTAAAAGTTTCAAGAAATTCTGAAACATCGTTCAAAGATAACCGAACTTGAGAATGAGGTACTTGAGTTGAAGAACAAACTGGGAAAGTTTAGAAATTCTTCTTTTCTGTTGAATGAAATTATTAAAGTATCTGGTAAACAAAAGGATTCAAAGAAAGGAATCGGTTTTATTGAAATTCCGCCACCTTTTCACAATGATTACAAAATTAACCCTTTTGCTAGAAAAGAAGAGGATTTGATTGAAAAAGAATCTGTGATTTCTGAAAAATCTAAACCAGTTAAAACTGAAAAAGAAATTGTTAAGCCTCAAGTTGTTCCTCAAAAACCACATGTTCAAAGTAACAAAGTCTTTGTTGAGAATGTTGACAAAGTAATTATCGAGGACGTGTTTAAACCTGAGATAATACATATTCTTTGCAAACCTCAAGAATTTGAGGAAGCTGTGTATGGTTCATTTAAGTCTCACATGAAAAAGGAGAAACCGGTGAAAACTAAACCAGTAAAGGCAAAGAAGTCAGATAAACCAAAGATTTCTGATGAGAACTTAATGCGGTTTATTAATCCTCCTAGTTCTAATCCTTCATCTGTTAGATTTTTCAAGTTGAAAGGAATTGACACAATGTTTACTAAGAAAGACATTCCAATTAGTATCATTAAACCAGAACTGATTGAGAGTGTATTTCACAATGAAACATCACAAGTTCAAGAACTTGAACATCTTTATGCTCAAGAAAAAACATCAGTTTCATCTGATCCATTGACCAAGGCCAAGCAAGTATTATCACATGCTAAAAAGGTTAAATTTGTAAAGTCAACGGGAAAAGATACTCTTAAAAGTTTTTCAAATTACTCTAATTTAGATTTTTACTTGAAAAAGAAATCTGAATTATCTGATGAATTTGCTAAGAGCATAACCAAAAATGTGAGCCATCATCAATCTTCTGCATACTCTGCTTCAATTAATTCTCAACATCATCGTGCAGACATGCGAAGTTGTTTTATTTGTGGTCAGAAATTGTAGTCAGAAGAACTATCAGAATCTTCATCCTTTTATAAAAGACCATTCCAAACCGGTTCCGTTGGTAAAGGAGATTCTTAAACGACCTGTGTTGTATGCTAATGACACTCATATTATGTTCTCTAATGTGAATCCTCGAAAGGTTATTCATTTTAATGAGACACATGGTCAGGTAAAACCAAAGTTTGATCCATATGAGCCAATTTGTAGGAACACGAATTCAAATATTGTTCAAGCAGCTTACTTAAGACGAAAGTCTAGGAAGCCGGTATCTTATTCACAAGTGGCTGAACAACAGCTGAAGTCTGTTAAATTTAATGATCAAAGAGAAAACCAAAAGGTGCCCAAGACTGAGGCCTGGGCTGCCTTTTTGAACTAATCATCTTTACTTTGTGTGTAGGGTACATCCAAGACTGTGTCTGGTGAAAACTGGATAATGGATAGTGGATGATCTCGTCATATCATTGGGAATCTCGACCTATTAACCAACGTGAGAAATATTCAAGGGGTTATGTGGCATTTGCTGGGAATTCTGGGTGCATGATCACACAAGAGGGTGAAGTTTCAAATGGTCATATTACTTTTGAGAGAGTAAATTATCATGACAAGGTGGATCATAACTTATTAAGTGTATCGCAGATTTGTGATAAAAAGTACACAACGATATTTACTGACAAAGAATGTCTTATCTTGAAACCGGGCTATGTTATTCCCGAGGACATGGTTGTCATGCGATTACCACGATCGAATGATATTTATGTCTTAAACATGAGCTCTAAAGTATCCACATCGATCGAAACATGTTTTGTCTCGAAGGCAACTGAGAAAGACTCGATTCTATGGCATCGTAGAATGGGTCACATACATGTTAGAAAAATGAATTATTTGATGGCTAATGATTTAGTGGAAGGTGTCTCGTTGAAGAATTTTAAGTTATCTGATTACTGCGTTTCATGCAAAAAGGGCAACCAGAAGAAGAAGACACATCCTTCTAAATTATTGAATTCCATTAATACTCCTCTTGAACGACTTCATATGGATTTGTTTGGTCCTATGAATCGCGCGAGTATTTCTGGGGATTGGTATTGTCTTGTGGTGACTGATGATTATTCAAGATACTCATGGGTGTTATTTATGAGTTCGAAAGATCAAACACCGGTTTTTGTACAAAACCTTATCACCAAGATCGAATCACTTTACAAACAAAAGGTGAGAAGAATCCGTAGTGATAATGGTACTGAATTCAAAACACTGTATTGGATTTTTTTTGTGTCCTAAAAGGAATTCATCGAGAATACAGTGCACCTTATGTACCTCAACAAAATGGTGTTGCTGAACGAAAGAACCGAACAATTCTGGAATGAGGCGGTGAATACAGGTTGCTATACTCTTAATCGGGTTCTAACTGTTAAAAGACTCAAAAAGACAAGTTATGAGTTATTGAATAATCGAAAACCAAACTTAAAGTACCTGGAACCTTTTGGGTGTCCGTGTACAATGTTGAAGAAGGATGCGGGTAAATTTGAAGAAAAAGCTATCGAAGGGTATTTCTTGGGATATGCATCACCAAAGAAAAGGGTATTCAACTTTACATCTGGTTGCATTGAAGAGTGGTACCATGTGGACTGTCAAAAGTACACAACTCCTCCTCAAGGGAAAGGTCCCGATTGGATGTTTGACTATGATAGTTTATTTAATTCATTTACTCCATCAACTGAACACATAGACGAAGACCTGGTTCGAGCATACTTTGAAGAACATTTGGAAATTCCACGATTTTCAAGTTCTAATGATGTTGAAGCTCAACCTGATGCTCCAACTGAAGAACCACATGTTGCTTCTCTAGTTATTGTTGATAATTTAACTTCTTCGTCTGATGATGATCAAGCTGAAGATCAAGTTATTGAACTTGACAGTGATAATGTTTCATCTCATGAACTTGGTGAACATTACACTAATTTATTTGATAATGTTGTTGTTCCTGAGAATCCCACTCTTCGGATTCATGGATATCATCCACAGGAAAACATCATTGGAGAACTTGATGTGGGCGTCCGTACACGTCATCAAGTTGCTTCGTCAAGTGATAATAACGTATTGTGTGCATATGCCGATTTACATTCATCGGGAGTTGTAAATCTTGAAAAATTCACTTGCTTTCTATCTCAAGTTGAGCCAACGACGGCTCGTAAGGCACTTGAAGATCCTTCTTGGGTAGAAGCTATGCAAGAGGAATTACAGCAATTTGCACGTTTGGGTGTTTGGGATTTAATAGACAAGCCTGCTAGAGTCAAGAAAGCGATTCCGACTAAGTGGGTATTTAAGTGTAAGAAAGACGATCGAGGAGTGATTGTCAGAAACAAAGCAAGTCTAGTGGTGCAAGGTTTTCATCAGCAAGAGGGTATTGATTACACAGAAGTATATGCACCAGTTACAAGATTAGAGTCGATTCGAATCTTCCTGGCATATACTGCTTATAAGAATATCAAGGTCTATCAAATGGATGTTAAAAGTGCTTTTCTTAATGGTGAATTACACGAGGAAGTGTTTGTTTTACAGCCTCCTGGTTTTGAAGATCCTGATTATCCGGACCGAGTTTACCGATTGAACAAGGCCCTATATGGTCTACATCAAGCCCCGAGAGCTTGATATGGCACGCTTGCCGACCATCTGACTGATAATGGCTTCAAACGAGGAACTGTCGACTGCACTTTATTTCATAAAACTGTTGGTGACGATCTTCTCCTAGTTCAGATTTATGTCGACGACATTATCTTTGTGTCTACAAACGACACGTTGTGTAAGGAGTTCGAGAAGTCCATGCAAACAAAGTTCGAGATGAGTTCGATGGGAGAGATGAATTTCTTTTTAGGGTTGCAGGTTCACCAGTCTGCTAACGGAATCTTTATTCATCAGACCAAGTATGTGAACGACGTCTTGAGCCAATTCAAGATATCTGCCGGAAAAATCCCTTCTACTCCTCTTCCCGTGGGTCACAATATATCACCGTATGAATTGGAGGATACCGTTGATCCTACCCTCTATCGTGCCATGGTCGGTTCTTTAATGTATCTAACGGCTTCTCGCCCTGACATTATGTTTGCTGTTTTTCTTTGTGCTAGGTTTCAAGCAAGTCCACGAGTGACTCATCTAGCTGCGGTTAAGAGAATTCTTCAGTATTTGAGGGGACATCCAGACATCGTGTTGTGGTACCCCAAGGATGATACTTTTGATCTTACTACTTATTCAGACTCGGACTACGGAGGTTGCAAGATCAACTTCAAATCAACGACTGCAGGATGTCAATTTTTAGGAAACCGGCTTGTTTCCTGGCAGTGTAAGAAGCAGACAACGGTCTCCACTTCAACCGCCGAAGCTGAGTATGTTGCAGCCTTGAGTTGCTGTTCCCAGGTTTTGTGGATACAACAACATCTCCGCGACTACGGTTTGAAGTTTCTTTCTACTCCTATTCTGATTGATAATTCTACTGCAATTTCTATCACAAAGAATCCTGTACAACATTCGAAAACAAAACATATCGAAATTCGATATCACTTTATACGGGATTGCTTGAGAAGAAGTTTATTGACCTTGAGAAAGTACATACTGACTTTCAGAAAGCCGATCTGTTTACCAAAGCTTTTGACAAAACGCGTTTTCATTTTTTTCTTGGTTTAAACGGATTGAAGACCCTCGCTGATATCCTTAAACAAGGATGACTATCTTTATTTTATGTCATTTTTCTTTTAAAATTTATTTTGGTTTAAGGGGGTGAAAATCTAGAAAATACAAAAAGATTGTGTTTTTCGTTTGTTAGATAAAATCCACAAAAAAAAAAAAAAAAAATGGCGGGAAAACTTTTCTTGCGCGAATTTTTTCCTGAATGCTCCTCATAAGTGAGATTTCATTTTTGAAAATTTTGGCGTTAATATTTATTTTTCGAAAAATTTCGATGAATTTTTGGCGGGAAAATCGGGAAAAAATTTCTTAATCGAAATTTTTCTGGGATGTTCCTAAGGTATTGGAGACTCTTCGTGTAAATTTTGGTATTATGTTTTTCGGCCGACTGTTTACGTGTTTCGGCTGGTCGAGGGGGAGATCTCGTGTAATTTAAAGAGGAGTGTGTTTGTTTGTGAACCTTGAATCTTATTTAAGACCTTGCCGAATTTGTCAAGAAAAGGGGGAGATAAAACTTTCATTTGAGTTTATTTAGCTTACACCTTCCTACTTTTGCAAGGTTTCTTGAAAATTTAATGCATTTCGGGTGGTAATTCATGCTAGCAAAGCTACGTTTAACTGAGTTCAAGACTGCAGTTGTTTTTCGATTGGTGATTAATCTGTTCAAAGATTGAAACCTGACTATGTGGGATACGAGTGTCTGTTCGTTTACTTCTTTCTGAGGGACTTGATCCTGACTATGTTGGCTACGAGTATACGGCGGATTACTTCTGTTGAGGGGGACGATTCTCGAACGTGTTGATCTTATTGAAGAATATACGAGTCTTGTCATTAGATTGAAAAATTTGATCATTTGGGGTTTATTAATGGAGGTTGGAACTCTGAATCTTATGATGCCCAAACATTAGTGAATCTTTGCGAATGAGATGTGGAAGAGCTTCAAAGAGTATATTTGGATACACGTTATCAAGAGAGGGAAAACCGAAGTGAAAGATGTTGAATGATCGGGTTTTTCAAGAAGATGTGTGACGAGGTTAAACGTAAAGATATGTTTTCTTTACCGGTGCTGACAGATAGCTGATGACTTGATGCTGATTGTTGAAAGATTGAACCATATCATACGCCAATGGATGATCGGGATGATCTCCAAGAGTTGCTCACTTTGAGGGGGAGATCTGATATGAGAAGCTACAAGTTATTGGTTTGCTGAAAAAGATTTAAAGATTGTTTGTCTGCACAAGCCTGAAAATCATCTGTCAAGCGGGAGTCTGTTAGTGCATGGTTTGTGACTGGTGATTTGCAGTTAAAGTATTCAAGGATAAAGTATTCGATAGCTACGGAAAAGGGGGAGTCTGTTAGTGCACGGTTTCGGTGTCCGTAGCGATCGAATAAGTTATAGGCGGTTTAGTCTTCGTATTTAATATATACTGTAAAATAGCCTATAAATAGGGAGCTCATGCTCATAATTTAGGTAGAGAACTTGTACATAGTTTAAGTTATTTTCTCCATAACTTATCTCCACTATAATGTATTTCATCCATTATTTATCAATAAGGTATATATTTAAAGTATCGATTTCTTGTTGATGTATCGTATTAACGTCTAGATCTTGGTCACTATGACGTTCTCTCAAGAGTGTATACTAATCCAATATAATCATTTGGAGTTTTGTGTTTCTAAATCATACGATTATCTTATGGTTCAAGGGTAAATTTAAAGCATATGGGTGTCTTGTGATTTATGTCACCATGGTTGTTATGTGATAATATTATGAGTGGTTATTACTTAGCGAAAGCTAATTTGTTGTTAGCATATGCTTTCAAGCGACTTGCTTAATCAAGAGTGTTGAGGAGGATCGGATGAATGATTGAACACAAGTCTTGCTTGAAATATGCATATTATTATTATTATTATTATTATTATTATTATTATAAACAAAAATGATGGTTCAACCACATATCTTTTAATTAGCCTAATATTTTGCCAAGTGGCACCCC
This sequence comes from Bidens hawaiensis, assembly GCF_021521415.1. Classification (NCBI taxonomy): domain Eukaryota; kingdom Viridiplantae; phylum Streptophyta; class Magnoliopsida; order Asterales; family Asteraceae; genus Bidens; species Bidens hawaiensis. Next base: position 486,071 of record NW_027491276.1, read on the forward strand.
TATCTTTTCATCTTTAACTCTTAATTATTTTATTAAAATAAATCATTTAAAACTTTCTATAACTTATCCATGTATCACATCCAAACACTAGAATTTTTAAATGTTTTTCCCTATAATATTTAATTTTAACAAAAAAAAAACGTTTCTAATAATGTCTTACAATATTTGTTTTAAAATTTTAATATAACATTCCATTGTTTTTTAACATTTAATGGCTTATACAAAATATTAGTCTTAATAATTTCAGATAAAAAAGTTAATGCATTAAATTTTATGCGTAATCTTATTTTTAATTTAAACTATAAACTACATTTAACACATTAATTCTTGAAAACTTTTCATGATTTTTAAAATCTTTCACATCCAATCATAATTATAACTTCTATTATATTCTCAAAAAAATTATAATAGTATCATACTCAAAAGTTTAGAAACTAATGTTTATATAATTTTACTATCCTATGTTTTTATTAAAATTGGTTTATTTCACATCAAAAAACAAATGTTTAAATGTTATAAGTTTTGGACAACCATCCAGGAACGGTAATTTTCATTGTCGGTCATGCGATGTTACATGATCATGTGCATCAAATTTAGATAAACACCTTTAAAGAAAAGTACATGTGAATATGACCAAAATATACGACGATCGCTGCTATCCAAAACCTATAATGGTTTCATGTTGTTTGAGATATTTTGTTGCTTTTAAAAAAGTGAAGCTGCTTTTTATATTTAAGATAATGTTTTTATGTTTTAAAGTACCTATTTCAATTTTTGTGGATTAGCATTGTTTTAAACACTCAGAAACGGTATTTTGCTTATACATATATATATATACACACATGTATTGGATCATTTCATAAGTTTTTTTACAGCGAGAAGTGCGAGAAGTGAAGGTGTAACTCCATTAATCCATATTTTCACTCCCTATCTTATTGTGTAGGTGCGTATGTAGGTGTGTAGGTACATATTTTTGTATATGTGTATGTATGTTTGAATGTGCGTAGGTATGTAGGTTTGAATGTGGCTCGGTACGTTTGTATGTGTGTAGGTATGCATGTATATGTGTGTAGGTATGTTTGAATGTGTGTATCTAAGACATAAATACAACCAACCTACATACATGTATGTAACATCATAAGAAAATGGAGTGAAATTAGGGATTAATGGAGGTACACCATCACTTCTCGTACTTCTCACTGTAATATCAATTCTCGCAAGATCCATATATATATGTATATAGGGTGAGGATCATAAGAAAACTTTTTGAAATTGAGAATTTGAGAATCATTTTGAGCCACAAAAAAACCTTTTAAAAAAATAAAAAAAATTATAAAATGAAAAAGAAAACAAAAAATTTTAAGCAGTAAAAAAACCATAATTTTTTATTTTTCATCCCAGTTTCATAAAAAAACAAAAAAAAACCCACATAGTTATACACATATGTATATTTGTATTTAATCTCGATTTACATAATGTACATATATGTACATTATCATTTATATTAATTGTACATATGTGTAAAAAGAAAAAATATGTAAATAATTTAAAAAATAAGTATTATACACATGTGTATAATTTTGCTAAACCGATATTTTTTTAAAACTTTTTTTATGAAACCGGGATGAAAAATATTTTTTTTTGGGTTTTTTTTACTTTTTTTATTTTCGGGTTTTTTTTATTTTATAAATTTTTTTAATAAGAGTTTTTTTTTGTTTGAAATGGTTCTTAAAGTTCTCAGTTTTAAAATAGTTCTCACAAATCTTAATCCTATATATATGAACATTAAACAGAAATATTAATTTATATTACTTTATAATATAATATATTTATTTAAACTTTGTGTATTGTTTATTTAAGTATTTGTATTACTTGTATCAATATTTTTTTAAACACTATTCTTCTTAAAAATATAAATCTCTATATCAAATTATTATTATTATTATTATTATTATTATTATTATCAAATGATTTATTAGTAACAATCGTGTGTTATTAGTAAAAAAAGTTACTTGAATAAATTTTAAACATTATATACAATGAAAGTTTTTAAAGATTTTTGTCGACTTTCTAGATTTGAACTAGAGATGGAGTTAATCTTCTAATATTCAATAAAGAGGGTAACTACAAATGTTGTATATGAAGAAATTTTTAGAGATTACTAAAAATTTATCATCTAATTTTCTTTTTCTTTTTTATTTTACAAAAAAGTTATTTTATTCAACTCTGTAATACGTATTCATATTCATTCATCTAATACCAAATGAGTATAAATATCTCACATTGTTTTGTTCTTTTGTTAATATAGTTTACCCAACCAGTGTATACACGGGTATTTTGTTGGGTTTCTATGGAATTTATAAACTTAGTTAACCATTTAACTAGTCACAATAAAGGCGGAAGCGTGATATAAACAAACTAAACATATGTATCCATGTGTTTATATATGTATATATTACAAGTTTATAGGAAATGTGTACATGAACAACCTAATTTATTCATGTTAAAAGATTACCAATAATCTATTTATTAGAAACCCGAAGCAAGGATCAAATGATACGGGAAAACTAAACTATCAAAGCTATAAACACTTACATTCTTAACCTTTTAAGAGTGTAGTTGATGTTGAAGAAGATGATGATGTTGATGCTAGACTTTCAAAGGGAAAATCCTCAAACGGAAGATACCCCGAGCCTCCAACACACACCGAACTTTGTTAGGGAGCTTGAACACGAATAATCGAGACCCGAGCCTCCTTTTGATCTTGGCCGTAAGCAAGACCAAGAAAGAAAGAAAGTCTTGTGGTTGTCTTACTTGAAAAAACTTTGTGTTGCTTGTTAGAATATATATATATATTCACACTCAACACTTAATCAAATCATTCATACATGGTGTTAGATTTTAGTCAAGTGTATATCACTCAAGCTCCACCAAACCATGACAAAGTTTGACCAAAACTTTGGGGTGTGGGGCCCACCCAAAACCGGCCCCAAAAATATATATTTATTTATTTATTTTTTTATTATTTATTTTATACTTTATAAAATATATAAACACCCCATCTTTTATAAACCATTTTATAAAAGAACACATATTCCAATAATAATTATTTGAATAAATAAATTAACCAATTAATTTATTTAACACTTTCAAGTAAGTATTCAGAAACCCGATTTTCTGAATGTATCGTGTTCTGTATTTGTCTCATAGATCTTATCTTAACAAATACATAATTGGTGTGTGTCTAACTCGTTATTGGGTATGACCCGACTTGGATCAAACACAACTAGCCACATTAACCTAATTATGTGTCTCGGGCATACGGTATTCCAACATATTTAACCTAGTATATAATAAATACGATACAACTTTGGTGTCGCAAGTGCCCGATTGGGCAATTTGCCAACACCTTAGTGGACGATGACACTTTTTTACTTTTGTTGTTTTTAGTTCTGGAAACATAACGAACATAACGTAAATTGATCAAATGCCAATTTTGTTTTTTCTTTTTTGTTTAACTGGCCGAATTCACGTAGACTCATCACATTTTGTTTTAGTTTGGTACCATAACGAACGTAACAAAAAACAACCGAATGTCAAATTTGTTTTTGTATTTATTTTTGTTGTTTATTTGTTTCAGTTTTGGTGCCGTAACAAACGTAACTAATACCAACCAATTTGTGTAGACTCGTCGCTTCAACACCCGGGATTGACAATATTCGGGTTTTACCGATGCCAGAGTTTAAGTTCCGATACTATAACGCATGTAACTGAAACCGACCGAATTCGTGTCGACTTACCGCCTCAACGTCCGGGGACCGACAACGTTTGGGTTTTACCACCGCCCGAATTTACCGACCTGTCTCGCGGGTGAAACACTAGTTTTTTATATAAAAAATAAGTGGATATACTTAATAAGATAATTATTTTTGTTCATATTAAATAGCCTTTTTATGTTATTTGTAAAAATATCTTACCAATTATCCAAGTTTATCTTTTTATTTCAATTATACTTTCTACTTATTTTTTCATTTTTTCATTCTTTCAAAAACCAACCAACCAAACATAAATATATGGAAAATCTTAATCATTGAGCAACACCAATATATACAAAGACCTAGTAAACTAAACACAAGTCAAACGACGACAAACATGTTAAATATCTTCCTAGCATGGTTTTGTGCAGATACAATGGAGTTTACCACCATCAGTTCGACATCTTCCACTATCAAACCCCTCAGTTTTGCACACAATACTACAGTTATTGTCACTCAAGCAGTCGCCCTTAAACTTCTTGCTCTGGGACTCGCATGCCCCAACATCCACCACCATCGGACCACTCAGTTCTGTCAAACACAGAGGTTTATAACTAGTGTAATAATCAAATACAAAATCATCGTGTTGATAAATATTAAATATATTGTAGGTTCCCAGCCGGATCTACACGGAATATCTCGTTCTACGTAGGTGCGGAATCCCTACGTAAGACGTTACGAGCGTAGAAGACGATATACGTTAACACGATCAAACACACGTTACAATAAACAAAGACTCGTTGTATTGCAACTGGAAACACGTGATATCAATCACTGATTACACACACACGTAAACTCGTTACAACTCGATTCTGATCTCGAATACTAAGTAAGCAGTAACCTAGCACCTTATAAACACGACAACTTCGCCTGGCATGTTCAGGCGAAGTTGTTCCTAACTTCGCTTGTTCCACAAGTTCGCCTATACAAGCGAACTTGTGAGAACTTCGCTTACATACAAAACACAAATCCAACTAACTCGATTACAGACACTATATACTGAACTACTGACATCATGCCCCAACAGACTCCCCCTTGGCAGTAGCTTCATATCTTTATCTTCAAACACGTGTCTTGTAATCTTGAACAATATTGGATCTTTCGTCTTCAAGCATGAACTCCTTCTCGTACACATACCGAAACAACTCTTTGATACTTCTTCGCTTCGTCTTTCCAAGCAGGAATATAAAATATCTTCTTCTCATTCAGCACCTGCAGATCAGCTTGAGACAAGTTCACTAGATGCATTGGATCATATACTCTCAGCTGCTCTTGTTCATCTTCGTCCTCCATTACTGCTTCAGCTGTTTCACAATCTACATACCACCACTTCAGATCTTTCAGCACATCCTTGGGCAATTGTTTCATCGGCACTTCTTTTAAACACCGGATCGGCTTATACTTCATAATCATCCAAGGCTTGCCATCTGCTCTCATCCCTCTATCTTTATCTTCAATAAGTTTTCCTTTCTGTGGTTTCAACAGCTCGAACTTCTTCTCCTTTATACTTTCCTTCCAAACAATCTTCCCAATGACTCTAGCCATGTTATCATCACTCCTGTTTATTAACCCCAATCTGGCTAAGTCCTTCACTTCACACTCTGGCAATGTATTCAACGATCTCAACAGCCTTTTGAAGTACTGAACACCATCATACCTCTTAATCACAAAGAGCCTCAACTGCTCATCATATATCCAGCATATAATCCCCTTTCTCGATTCAGCATAACCTCTAATGTTGTAACTTTTCTTGAACATAGTAGGGACCGCCGGTTTCTTCGTTTTTACAAACCACTGAGTATAGCCTTCTTTCCATCTTGGCTGCTCTTCCCATTCCGTCTCATCACTTCCCATATCTTTACTCATATCTGCCTTATCACCATCCGGAATCTCATGCTCAATATTCTCCTCTACAATCTCTCCCTCTTCAATCTCACTATCAATAACAATCTCAGCACCAATCTTCTCTATCTCTTCAACTGGTAATACATCATCATCACCTATAAACTCATCATTCATCTCCTCAACATCCACGACCACCACCTCATCACCTGTACCGCCCGCTGCACTTGTTGACTCCCCCTGAGATGTGGAAGTCCCAAGAGCTTGTTCAGTTCTTGGCAACTCTCCACCTGCACCTTTCGATGCATTGGGATCATCGTCTCGATCATTTCGCTTCTTAGTCCTCAGCTCATCGCCTTTACAGCTCGTCTCCCCCTGAGATGCCAAGAACTCCTTCAAAGCATCAACGATTTTGCCATGTTCTATCAGCAGGGACGACTGTATCTGATTCTCTGCAACGAGGCGCTGAATAGCATGGGTCTGGATAAGATTCACCCTTGATTGTTCTGCCACGACCCGTTCAAGTGCTTCTATTCGTTCAGTGTCGGATAAGGTTGCATCGAAATCAAACCTCAGATGTGATATATCTTGAGTGTACTGAGGAGGGATTTCCAATGTAACCAGGACCTCAGAAGTAGGCGTAAACGTAACCGCAAGTGGTATCGTAACTGACAACCCTGCAGTCGCTACAACCGTCGACTCAATAAATCTTGCCATGACCTCCGTTGGAGTGAGAGTTGGAGGTGGCAAAGATACAATCTCCGGAGTCGATAGTTGGAATGTAGTGGGTGGGAGGCCGAATGAGGATGAGGTAGCCACCACGGGAACGTCCGTGGCGCTTGGCCTTGTAACTGGCAACGATGAAGGTACAATAGTCATACCGGACAGTGCGGGTGGAGTAAAACGAACCACCCTTGAGCTCTCACCAGCTCCTGAACCTGCACCTGTCCTTTCCCTTCTTGATCTGCGAACCAACTGATGTACTTCTTCCTCATAATCTGACTCGCTGTCATCATCGGTTCTCTTCCTTTTCCCATGAATTCGTTCTTGAGTTATCAAAATTCGTCTCGCTTCAGCCACATCATCATCAGAATCAGAATCAGCCACCGTTGTAGCTGTCCCAGTCACATTCACACTCGAAACCCTTTCAACTGAGACTTGCACATTTTCCTCTGGATCAACCCTCTCCATATCAAAGAATCCTTGACCGCCAAACGCAGCATCAAGGTCTACATTCTCCTCCGGTGACACAATAGGAGCAGCAGGTATAGCTTGAGGTGCTCCAGCCTGTTGTGGTTGAGGATCCCGAAACTCGTCCCCACGAGCCGGAACATACTCTGGGTTGACCAAATACCCAAATAGTGGAGTATGTAGAGAACGGAGCTCAGGTTTGCTCCTCGCACTGGAAGATCTGCACTGGGCGAAGATCCTTTTACTTACACTTTCCACGTATCGAATCGGGCGACGCTGAGGTAACGTGGGAGCAACATGATTCAAGATCATTTGGAGGAATCTTGGATACATGAGAAATCTCTCACGCGCCACCGCTCTTCTTTGACGATCTATCTCGTAGAAGACCATCTGACTGAAGCTGTAACGTTTATTGTAAGTCAGAGCAGTCATCGCCGACTGCATGGTCGCGCCCATCCCATTAGTACCAGCCTTTCTCTCTGACATGCACACTATCATCACATGCATGAGAAAGCGCCACTGGTCGAGCAAGAACCCCTTGCGTCTCTGAGTGTCCCCCAAGGGACCTGAGTATCCCATTCTCAGAAACGCTCCATCTCAGAATGGAGCCACAAAATCTGTCGGATCGTCTCTTGTTTCATCTCCGAACCGCAAAGCCGCCCGGATCTGTTCAGATGAGAACTAAACAATCTGATTGTTGACCGTTGCTCGCATAACCGGGGGCTCGACTCGACAGTCATATTCCACTGTCTGCCAAAAATCCTCAATGTTTGGCAAGGATATCGGCAGTGTTAGGGTAATCGCGTGGAATATACGCGCGCGGAGAAGAAATGTGATGATCTCGCGGAAATCATCAACACCGCTCGTATCCGGGTCCAATGTTATGTACATGTTATGGCCCGGGAAAAACTGTCGTTGGTTGTCTCCTCCGTCATCACCACCTGCACCACCTGCTCCAGCTACAGCAGCCATTTCTGCAACAAACAGGCTAAGTTAGATAAACGTCAAGGAAAATCACAAGTTCGCCTCTTACCATGAGCGAAGTTATGATTTATACTGTATAGGCGAAGTTAGAGGTGGGGCGAAGTTGGGAACAACTTCGCCTCAACTTGAACTTCGCCTGTTAACAGTTAATTAAAATTAAAAGGGCCAGGCGAAGTTAATGATAACTTCGCCTAACCACAAGTTCGCCTCATATACTGTTACATAATTAATTATCAGGCGAAGTTACGGATAACTTCGCCTAAACTGTAACTTCGCCGAATATGAATCCGCAATAGTTTAATCTGTTCAATCGACGTGTAGTTGGTGAATTTGGAGATTACGAATCTCGTAGAGCATGTTTTTAAGACGATCTAGACGTCCAAGTTGATTACGACCACGTAATAACAAGTTTGAAAATCGGTTGTTAAGGTTTCGAATAAACAAGATCGCGTATCGGGTCGAAACGACCTTTGATTAACCTTAATGAACGTGATTATACGAAACTACAACCCGACACACCTTTAATCACGGATTAGAACTGGAAAAATGAACACAGATGAATCGAGATATATGTTCGCTTAGGGTTTCAGAAGATAAGTTTGCCGGTTTATGAAAATAATGAACAGTTTGACCTTAAAACTTCTTATATAGGGTCAGAGTTATACCGGCGAAGTTATGGATAACTTCGCCTATTGCAGGCGAAGTTATGCACAAGTTCGCCGATATTAAACTTTACAAAACAAACCCCTATAATTTGAACAATTTGCAATTAAGTTTTAAAACATCCTTTAAAAAGTTAAATGATACGATCAAGACCAAGTAACCAGGTATAAAATCATACAACTACATAAGTAAAAAAGAATTTTAACAATAAAGTACACGGGATCAAATTTCAGTCTCAACAGGGACCACTATGTTTTAGAAAAAATCCGAACAGGAATCATACTAATTAAGTGACTGTCACACAGATCCGTGTTCAGCTGTATTATGACATAAAAAAACAGGTTGTAAGCAGGTAAATAACTTAAAATGGTGTTCATCGCTTCTGTGATACGGGTTAGGTCAATTAAGCTCAAAACTTAAATGGGCAACAACTCAGAGATTATGATGCCTCATATCTATTCTCAAAGCGTATTTGGCTTTCCCCAAGTCACCCCGAGTTGACCTCGACCCATAGTGTCTGATTAAATAGCAAGTACTCTTCGATCTTTAGACTCTTCATCCCGTTCTATTTCTTACATCTTGATTGAGAAGTATGAACATTATGAACTCTAGAATGTCTCAATAACACACCCTTTTTATTATTATTATTATTATTATTATTATTATTATTATTATTATTATTTTTAAGTATTTACACAACTTCAGAGTAGTAAACAACTGCAAGTCCCGAATCTGGATCACAGCAGTTTCTTGACACGCTATCTTCACGGGAATCAGAACACTCACGGGCTCGTGTATGACTGGGTAATCGCTTTTCTGCCTATCATTCGGAAAGATATATATAGAAACATGCACAACTCTTAAGGAGTTTCCACGTAAAATCGAGGAGATTTAGTTAGTATCACTTCTACTTTTACGCACCATAAGAAGCTACCATGACATACAATGACTGTTCTAAAGTCTTTTAGGCCTAATAACTTCACTAGTTAAGCACACAGAATCAGTATATCTATCACTTTCCAAGGTTGGATCAATTTTCTGTTAAACATAGTAAAGGAACTTCTTACGAAGTAGTAGACTTGAAAAATAATTTCATCTCCCGAAAAAAAAAAATTTAACTTCTATCGCCCCGATCAAGTCGAAGTTTTCTGGTAAATGGCTATCCTGAAGATCCAATGGATCAGCTGGACCGACCACATACAAGTATGTGTCCTTCTAACTAAGTATGATCGACTAATTTTCAGCGAAAGAATAAAAACACATCATAAACCGCCCCGGTCACTTTCAGTCATCTGGTTAATGGCTATCCTCATAGTCTACAAGTAGAAATGAGGACCAAACATATCCGAAGATATGTCCTTCAAACTGAGGCAACCGACATAATTCTAAGCGATAGTGATGTTTTTTTTTTTTAAACAAAGACGAAAAACACGGTTACTCGGGATTGATCATCCCATTCAGCTCAACAAGGTTTTGAAAACGAGTTTTGTCAAACGCTTTAGTAAACAACTCAGCGAAATTATCTAACGTATCAACCTTTTCGAGCACAATCAATTTCTTCTCAGCACAATCCCGTATAAAATGATGACGGATGTCAATGTGTTTAGTTTTGCTATGCTTTACGGGATTGTTAGTTACTGAGATAGCAGCAGTGTTATCTATGCAAATAGGAGTATGAGTGAAATTCAGACCATAATCGCGCAATTGCTGTTGTATCCAAAGAACCTGGGAGCAGCAGTTCGATGCTGCCATGTATTCTGCTTCACAGGTTGAAAGGCGACTGAGGTCTGCTTCTTGCACTGCCATGACACTAATCTGCCTCCAAGAAACTGACATCCACCTGTTGTTGACTTCTGATTCTGATTGCATTTGACAGAAGACAAGATTCTTCTGTTGCCATCTCAGTCGACCTCATATCCATAACATACGTATTCTTTTCCCTTGGAGCCTTCATTACTATCCAATCCTCTGGTATCTTGAAACCAGGATACAGCACGATCGCTTCATTCTTGGTAAAGTGCACGGTGTAATCTTTGTCACAGATCTGCGATACACTCAGCAGATTATGCTTCAGTTCTTCAACGAAATTCACTTTCTCTAAAGTCATTTTTCCATTAGTCACCGTCCCAATTCCAGTAATCCTTCCACCGCTCTCTCCAGCAAAACTCACTCTTCCTCCCTGAACAGGTTTCCATTCGTGTAACAAATTCTTGTTACCCGTCATGTGCCGGGAACAACCGCTATCCACAACCCATAGATTGTTTGCAGCCCTGTTCAACTGTTCCTGCACGATTAAAGCAGAGGATTAAAATCTAGGGACCCAAGACCTATTGGTCTTAGGTCGATACATCCCGTACTTTGGCTGTCCAAAGTTAGTATCAGAATAATTTCTGTAAGTCCTAAAAGGATACCTTCTTGTAGATTGACTATGAGGCCATCCAAACCATCGTGAATTAAATGATTTATTACTAAAGATTTGGTTGTTAGCAGGGAAAAACTGAGAACGATTTCTTTGAAAACCTGGATTAGTCCAATTTCTGAACTTTGATGAGTTTTCATTTTTACCATTATTGTACTTACTATTAGTTCTGTTCTCAGTTTTTGAAGGCCTCATACCTCTGAATCTCTGCTTCAGAGGGCAATCAGCAATTAGGTGTCCTAATTGATTACATCTGAAACAACTCCTGTGTTCAACTTTCTTTTCAATAGTTGTTTTAGATGTTGAGGCTGCATTACTGCCCGTTTGTCTCACATATGGTGGGACATACGGGTTTAGTGGAGAATTCTTTTCATTTGATATATGTTCCTCTCCACGTTTTGGTAATACTGCCTCTTCTTTTGTCTCACTCGACTCGGATGACTTGTCCGAGTTTGATGAGACAGGACTAGGAACAGAAATCTTAACACTCGAAACAGGCTTACTTGTTTTTCCTTTACTAACTTCTGGTTCTTTAATAGTAACCTTAACCGGAACTCTCTGACCAAAATCAACATCAACAGATTTCTGATTACTAGGATATTAAGTATAGTTATGATTGTAAGGTGGTGGAACTTCATGACATCCAATTCCTCCCCTTTTAACTGGGGAACCTTGATCACTAACGAGGTGATCAAGTATAGCGGAGGAATTTCTAAATTGCTCAAGCTTTCTGTTAAGTTCCACCACTTTCACCTGGTGATCAGCTATCTGTTTATCCCTTTCAGTTATTAGTTTGGTTTTCTCTTCTAACACTTCATAGCTAAGATCAATTACTTGAATTTTTTCAGCTAGATTTGCTTTAAGACTTCTAATATCTTTCTCACTAGCTTTTATTTTTACCTTATAACTGTTTTCTCTAGCTTTAGTGAAATGATGATCTTCTTTTAATGTTTTAAATTGAACATCCAAACTAACAAACTGATTAGTTATAGTTGTCAATTGTTCAGACAGATTTTCACATTTCGTACAAGGGAGTTTGGTACTTACCTCGGTGAGCTGGTCTGTCACTTCTGCCATGTAAGCTTCATTTTCTCCAGTTACTTTCTCACTTCCTGCAGTTTCGATGTTCGCTAAATTGGCCTGTTCGAACACTTCCTCAACATGCAGATTCCAGTTGTATTCCCCATTCTGTCTGGATATCATGGCTCTATTCTCATTACCACCCCCACTCTGTTGTGTAGACCTGTTCTGACTACGTTCAACTCGTTCATTTGTGCACTCCTTAGCAAAGTGTCCATTTTGTTGACAGTTATAACATCGCACCTTTGACTTGTCAAAATCTGGTCTTTCACCAACAAACTTTCTACTTGTCTTCTTCATAAACCTCTTAACTCTTCTCACAATCATCGCCATCTGCCACTGCAGATCCATCTCTTCCAGATCATCAGCATCGATCTGATCATAGTCTTCGTCCAAAGTTGCAGGATCAACAATCTTACCCTTAATGTAATTTTCATATGAAGCAATGAAAGATGCATAGAGAGCAAACTGTTGTTCAGCAGATTTAACACTCATGGGCATCTTTGAGTAGTTGTTGTTCGAAACACTTGGGGAAAAACTACTCTTGGTTGCTTGAGGTTTAGAAGCATTTGATCCACCCGCTACAAAACACACATCACCATTCATGTTAAGAGATACATGACCTTCATGTGTTGAGTTAGCGCCCGAGTCTCCCTTTGAGTAGTAAGCAGATGATTCAGACTTCGAACTTGAACTTGAGTTAACTTTTGCACCATACATTCCTGGATCCTGAACCTGATCAGTTGGTGTCTCTTTTCGAACCATGTTAAGTTCAAAAGTTCGTAGTTTGTTGACTGCTGTTTCCAAGTCAAAGTCGGCAAACTCTTTGTCTTCTCTCATCAAGACAGTGTACATCTCCCATTTCGGCGGGAGAGCATCAAGAAGCTTTTCCACGATCTCATCTTCTTTGTAAGCAATGGAATAATTGCTTAGTTCTGTCATCAGATGATAATATCTAGTGATGATATCATCAAGTGATTCATTCTTCAAGTACTTGAACACCGAGAATTGGGTTTTAAGTAGTTTAATCTTTGATGCACGAATCCCCACATTACCCTCAAATCGGCTTTCAAGCGCTTCCCAAAGTTCTCTAGCAGTTTTATACTTCCTGAAGGTGTGAAGAATCTCTTGTGGAAGAGCCATTGTTATCGCTGCATGAGCTTTGCTTTCAGCCTCATACATTTTCTTTTCTTCTACTTCCATCTTATTGTATTTCTTTATCTGTTCACGACCCTCATACAAGGCAGTTGGTGGAATGTAACCATCTTGAATGCACACCCACATCTTAGCATCTTGGTATTTAACATACTGTTCAAACCGATCCTTCCAAGCCACGAAATCGGTACTCTTAAGCATCTTCGGTGCCTTAGTAGCTGAACCCGCTTCCACTTCCATCTTCACCAGTTCCGTAATATTTATTGAAGTCATCTTTCACGAAACACAAAGAAACTCGAAAAATAAAAATTTTATTCTTAACAGTACTGTAGGCGAAGTTGTGGATAACTTCGCTTAAGTCTTAACTTCGCTGATTCTTAACTTCGCTCCCCTTTTTAAATTCGCCTGATTCGGCGAAGTTGTAGATAACTTCGTTTGAGATAAGCGAACTTGTGAAGTAGGCGAAGTTCTGGATAACTTCGCTTGAGATAAGCGAACTTGAGAGGTAGGCGAAGTTGTGGATAACTTCGCTTAACCTTATATCTTCGCCTAAACCTTACGAACAGTAGCAGCAACTTCGCCTGATGAACACGATGATTTTGCAGGTTTGATTTCTGGGTTTTACGAGGTATGTGAAGGTGTAATGGGTTGTTTATGATGGTGGGAGGTGAGTAGGACACAAAAACTCGGTAAACTCGTCCCGCGAATAGTCAAACGGAACGATTTCTACACCCGCGTGATAATCCCGAACCACACAATCACGAGCAAATGCTCTGATACCAATTGTAGGTTCCCAACCGGATCTACACGGAATATCTCGTTCTACGTAGGTGCGGAATCCCTACGTAAGACGTTACGAGCGTAGAAGACGATATACGTTAACACGATCAAACACATGTTACAATAAACAAAGACTCGTTGTATTGCAACTGGAAACACGTGATATCAATCACTGATTACACACACACGTAAACTCGTTACAACTCGATTCTGATCTCGAATACTAAGTAAGCCGTAACCTAGCACCTTATAAACACGACAACTTCGCCTGGCATGTTCAGGCGAAGTTGTTCCTAACTTCGCTTGTTCCACAAGTTCGCCTATACAAGCGAACTTGTGAGAACTTCGCTTACATACAAAAAACAAATCCAACTAACTCGATTACAGACACTATATACTGAACTACTGACATCATGCACCAACATATATTTTTTAAGATATCGACTAGGTGAATTTATTATCGCTTGCCGTTAGAACCATAACAAGCAACAATGTTGCAAACAACTTCACGAAAAGGTTCATTTCACCTAGAGACATAAGAGATCAAGAGAGAGAGTGGGGAGGGGGGAGGGGGAGAGATGTGATGGTAAATAGATTGAGTGTATGGAGGTATTTATATAGAGTATTTTGAAACTATAAACTATATTTTTATTGAAATTAAATAGTTTAAACTTTTGATTGATTACACCATATGACTGTCATCATTTTAAAGTTTTGAAACTCACATGCTTAACTCTCTCTCTCTCTCTCTCCTGCTTTTTTATTTGTTTTTTTTGTGTATTTTTGTCATTTTAGAAGTCTAAAATTATTATTTTTATTTGTTTTATTGTAGGTGTCTTTTTGTAATTATATAAGCACAAAATTATTATTTTTTATTTCTTTGTAAGAATCAACTTTAAGTTACATGTGATCTTCTTATCTATATCGTTTATTTGCTTTTTAAGCTCCGTCTTTTCATTTTTTATCCTCACATATTGTTAGTGCACGTTTTTGGTGTCTGTAGCAATCGAATAAGTTATAAATAGTCTAGTATGTATATTTATTGTAAAATGGTCATTCGCTATTGTAACATCCCCAAAATTTCGGTCTAAATTTAACAAATTAATAAAGTTAAAAGACCAAAAATATTTTCAAGATCAATAATAATAAAAAGAAAGATAAGAAAATAAAATTATTTCATATTAAAAAAATAAGGAAATAAAAAGATTTTCTAAGATAAGTCTTCCCACATGAAGGAAATAAGAAAAGAAACTCCATCCCACATGGAATGATGTAAGAAAGTGGAAACATTTACCTTGGGTATAAATAAGGAAATTGGAATCCATCCACATGGAAAGTGGTAAAGAAATGGAAGCTCTTTATAAGAAGTAGAGTTTTCATAGTAATATTCTTTTATGCTTAGCATGCACCAAGTGGTCCTAGCGGAGGGTTCGGAGCACCCGACGTGCACACGCACGGGCTCGGACGATGGCGATGGTGATTGCAAAGGCGATGGCGAAGGGCGCAATGCGGCGCTTTGATGACGCACTTTGCACTTCGCACGCTTGCATCGCCGAGAGCCGCCTTATTGTTTTTGGAAAGTGGAAACAAGACTAGAAAATGACTAGATTTCAAAGTGCAGGGACTTAAAAAGGCATTTCTAGAAATTGTACCTCATCGCGATACACGATGGAGGTAAGTCTAGGGATCGCGTATCACGATCCCATGCCAGCAACGCGAAACCCGTGTTGAGCCACGTGTCAACACATGGCAGTGTGACAGACCACATGTCACCACGTGTCGTGACTTCATAAAAGGAAGCACCGCGATACGCGACGCAGTTAAGATAGAGCCCATCGCGTATCGCGATGGGACTCAATTTTTTGCTATAAAAAGGAGGGCCACGACCATTCTCCCACACACCTCCCACTCTCTCTCTCTCTCTCTAAAAATACTCTCTCTACACCCTTTTGCGTGCCAATCTCGTAGTACATGCCAAGATCCGAAGCTTTGACGGTTTAAAACCCTGATACGCGATATAGAGTAGAAGTGCGGCTTGATAAGTGATAAATATTTAACTCCGAATACCCGTGTAAGGTAGGGGTTTTGTTTAAGTTATTATTTTATTATTATAAATGGCTTAGACCATAGTCGGTGGTATAACCCGAACCTTGATTACAATTAAGCATTATAGAACTTTTCTTAAGCGAATGTTATAATCAAAATATTGTTTCTTCTTGATTAAGAAACGTAAGCAAGTACATACAAGGGGTATAATCAAAATAGTATTTCCTTATGATTAAGAAATATAATATTCACATATAAAAGTTATTGTTAAATTAATGTTTCTTCTTGAAGAAGAAACTGAGTATAGATGTTTCTTCCTGAAGAAGAAACGTACCATGAATTGGGTAAATAAACAAAAGGACTAAAGGTTCAAAGGCTTTATAAACAAATGATTTCATCAAGGTTAAAGTATACAAAACAGACTAAAGGTCTGAAGCTAGATCGATGATCTAGTTATTTATACAAAAGTTATTCTCGTACTATAGGTCTGTGGTAACCAATCAAGAAGCAGAATCAGAAAACAGGAATCAGTATCAGAAATTGATTATAAACAGAAAAAGGTGAATACGCTCTAAACTTTTACAAACTCTTTTAGAGTCAAAATGTTTGCATAGGATTTACGAATCCATAAAACTTTGTGTTACAATAATAAGAAACGGACACCCTTATTAAGAGTATACATGTGTTTGGATCCATTCATACATGGTGACTCGGCATTTTCCCGAGGCCATGCAAATCATCAACATGTCTCCGGAAGCTTTATGAGAAATGATTTGTGTATATAATTAATTGTACATGTACTTAGGGTAATTTGATCCCAATTTAGTTGGGTGCCTAATGAGTAGTCACAAAGGTATTATTGTTGGTTTAACAAATGTATTGAAAAGATTTCTACAAAGAGTCAGCGTCATTCACCTGCTATGTGTTGACGTATTTTCTTACTCATTTTACAGGAAAACAAGAAAGGTTAGAATAGACAAGCAAAACAGAATAGAAGATTGGAAAATTAGTCATTAGATGCTATCTGATGGCTCAGATATTTTATATTAAAATATTATAAAGAATTATGTTTTCTAAAGAAAGGTATTTGAAATATCAAATGGGTATTTAAACCCGAGTCTTCAATTATAATAATATTGTATTTAAGACTTCCGCTAAAAAGAACTTATTTTCTCAAACATGCTTTGTAAACATTAAAAGGATATTTTAATCCAACATTTTATAAATGAATATTTTATAGACTTTCGCAACTCTGATATATTTACAAAACAGGTACCAACTATTGGTCACACGCCTAGGCTCTAAGTCGGGATGTGACAGGTTGGTATCAGAGCCATCAATCTTAGCAAATTAGGTATTTAAGTGTACCTAGGCTTTGATTAAGGATAAGTTTCAAATACTTATTATACAAAATATTGATTCAAGTAAATTAGATACTTGATTGAAAGTATCAAAAATTTCAATCATTAAATGATAAGATATAACGATACGGATAAGATAGGAGCGTCTTTCTATCCCGAATCTAACTCCGAACAAATGCAATCGTCAATCTAGTCACGGATTATCTCAGAATTTAATAAGTAAAGAAAATAATTCATATGGACATCTTTGATCTCAATACCTAGTAATGAAAATTAATGCCAAATATCAATGGAGGAAGATCCATATTCATTTTATTCTAAATATCCCACTAGCACAAGTCATTCCAAAATATGCATGGAACATGATCAAGTGGATCTAAGAGACCAATGAAATGGAAAAGAAGCAATGACTTATTCGGAAGAAAATCCTCTTTGAAAGGAGTATTTCAAATTTTCAAGCAACTCAAGATCCTTACTTTGCTTACACTAAAAATGAAGATCTGCAAACAATTTTCAATTCCTAAGAAGGAATATATCACATTGAGATCGATGTTACCAAATTAGCAAAAACAATGCTCCAAAAGGAAATAGAAATAGAGATAGAAGAAATGGAAAAAGAAAAGGAGACTAACAAAAACGCCAAGATTAAGAAATTAGTCGTTCGCTGGAAGATATAGATAATAAAAACGTTAGTAGTTATAAAGTATAGTTGTAATAAATAGTGTGCACTCTCGTAACTATAATAAGATAATAAAATATATGTTTTGAATTCTTCGAATATTGGACTTATCTTTTAAAAACTTTATTATAGTATGTCAAGAGAAGAAAGTGCAAACTCTCACAACAGTCCTCCCAAGAAAACTGGAAATGAAGAAAATGTTGAAAATAAAATTAATGAAATTCCCGTCCAATATATAGAAAGAATTCAAAAGATGATTAAAGAAGCTATAAATCCAGTTCTTGACGCAATCAAGGACATTTCTACAAGTCAAAATCAACCAAAATCTAACAAGAAAAGTCGAAGTAAGTCTGTACGTTCAAAAAAGGAAGAGGCTTATGATAGCTCTAGTATGTATATTTATTGTAAAATGGCCATTCGCTATGGTTTGTATAGCGAATGGGTCCATTTGTTAGTTAACTAGGCTATTCGTTAAGTTATTACCATTCGTTATGAAGGCATAACGAATGGTGTCTCATTCGTTACTAAAATATAACGAATGAGGCTAACTTAACGAATGGAGCTGATGGCCTATAAATAGGTAGCTCATGTTCATAATTTTGGGTGAGAGAGATCTAAGCCATAATTTATCCTCTCCATAGTTATTATTCTCCATAATGTATTCATCCTTAAGTTATCAATAAAGTATTATTTAAAAGTATCGATCTCGTGTTAATGTATCGGGTTAGCGGCTAGATCTTAGCTCGTATTAGGTTCACACAATTGGTATAAGATCAAACGGCTGCTCTCGTTGCATCGATTAAGGTATGAATCTGATCCGAATGTTGTTCATCATGTTCTTCAAATTCCAGTTACTTTTTTGGTCAGATTTGGAGTAAATCAAGGTGTTATTGACGGAATTGTGGGTGGATTCGTGTTCGTTGAGGAAATACAAAGCTTCCATTGTAATTTGGTGTTAAATTATGGTGTATTGATGAATTCACCATTAAATAGAAAGGTACTGTTTGATCAGATTCAGATCAAATCAGTGGTTGTTATGCTAATTGGATGATGGATTCGTGATTAGAATGAAAATATGAGTCTTCGTATGTAATTATATTGGTTAATTATGGTGTTTTGATAAATCTGCCATGGATGAAGCTTGAAACTGCAGATTCCGGCCAGATCTACGTTTTCCGGCCACTGTAACTGATTTTTTCGGCGAAACATGCTTTCCGGTGACAGTTCAGATCTAACAACCTAATTCGTTATGTTACTGTAGCAATTCATTATGGAAACTTAACGAATGGACACTTTAACGAATCAAGGTAATTCGTTAAGTTAATTCGTTAAAGTAATTCGTTGAGTTAATGGCAACGAATGAAGGTAATTCGTTAAGTTAGTTCGTTAAGATAATGGTAACGAATTAAGGTAATTCGTTATGTGTATGACGAATGTGGAAATCTTAACGAATTAAAGGCCATTCGTGTAACTGTTATAACGAATGAGGATTGTTATAACGAATTAAGATGGCAATTTTTAATGAATTGAGTACATTCGTTAAGCGTGTAATGAATGAGTAACTGGTTGACGAATGGTGACTAAGTTAACGAATGGAGATAACGAATGAGAGGTCATTCGTTAAAAAAAGAGTAATTTGGCGGGAAAATTATTCTTGAACGAATTTTTTCCTAAATACTCCTCGGAAGTGAGATTTCATTCTTGAAAATTTTGGCGAAATTATTTATTTCTCGATAATTGTCGATGATTTTTTGGCGGGAAAATCGGAAAAAATTTTCTTAAACGAAATTTTTCTGGGATAGTTCTAATGTATTAGGGACTCTTCATGTAAATTTTGGTAATATATTTTTCGGCTGACTTTTTATGCTTTTCGACTGGCCGAGGGGGAGATCACGAGTAATTTAAAGAGGAGTTTGTTTGAGATTTGTGAAGACTGTTCAAGACCTTGCTAATTTTGTCAAGAAAAGGGGGAGATAAAACTTTCAGTTGAGTTTATTTGGCATTTATCTTCCTACTTTTGCAAGGGTTTCTTGAAAAATTTATTGCAATTCGGGTGGTAATTCTTGATTGCAAAGCTACGTCTGATTGAGTTCAAGACTGCAATTGTTCTTCGATTGGTGATTGATTTGTTCAATATTGAAACCTGACTATGTGGGATACGAGTGTCTATCCATTTACTTCTTTCTGAGGGACTTTGATCCTGACTATTTTGGCTACGAGTATACGGCTGATTACTTCTGTTGAGGGGGACGATTCTCGAATGGGTTGATCTTATTGAAGAATACACGAGTCTTGTCATTGGATTGAAGAATTTGATCATTCAGGGTTTATTAATAGAGCTTGGAACTCTGAATCATATGCCCAAACATTAGTGCATCTTTGTGAATGGGATGTGGAAGAGCTTCAAAGAGTATATTTGGGATACACGTTATCAAGAGAGGGAAAACCGAAGTGAAAGATGTTGAATGATCGAGTTGTTCATGAAGATGTGTGACAAGGTTATATGTAAAGATATGTTTTCTTTATCGGTGCTGATGGATAGCTGATGACTTGCTGCTGATTGTTGAATGATTGAACCATATCATACGCCAATGGATGATCGGGATGATCTCCAAGAGTTGCTCACTTTGAGGGGGGGGGGATCTAATATAAGAGGCTACAAATTATTGGTTTGCTGAGAAGACTTATAGATTTGCCCGTATACACAAGCCCGTGAATCATCAGTCAAGGGGGAGTCTATTATGCATGATTTGTGACTGGTGATTTGCAGTTAAAGTATTCGAGGTTAAAGTATTTGAGAGCTACGGAAAAAGAGGAGTTTGTTAGTGCACGGTTTTAGTGTCTGTAGCAATCAAATAAGTTATAAATAGTCTAGTATGTATATTTATTGTAAAATGGCCATTCGCTATGGTTTGTATAGCGAATGGGTCCATTTGTTAGTTAACTAGGCTATTCGTGAAGTTATTACCATTCGTTATGAAAGCATAACGAATGGTGTCTCATTCGTTACTAAAATATACGAATGAGGCTATCTTAACGAATTGAGCTGATGGCCTATAAATAGGTAGCTCATGTTCATAATTTTGGATGAGAGAGATCTAAGCCATAATTTATCCTCTCCATAATGTATTCATCCTTAAGTTATCAATAAAGTATTATTTAAAAGTATCGATCTCGTGTTGATGTATCAGGTTCACAGCTAGATCTTGGCTCGTATTAAGCTCACACAATATAGGGAACTGCTTGAAGCTAAAAAAGTGTGTTATTTTTAAATGTTTATAAATATGGATAATAATTGTTTATAAATTAACAATATACGATCTTTACATAATATAAAAAATAATAAAATACAAATTAAATCTCATATTACATTGATTTATTATTCGGTTTAGTTTCTTCATGTGGAAATAAATAATCTTAACTTTTTTATATTGGTCGATAATAATCTCATATTTAAAAATCTATGTCATTGACCCAACATTTCAACTATTTTTCTTTCAATGGACCTCCTTTAAAAAACATTTAGCGCCATTAATTTTTTTTTTTGAATTTCAAACCGATGTTTTATGGCTTTTGATTAGAAGAAGGATACGGGTCGACTGATCTAAAACTTATCCGAAACGTTGATCCAAAAAAGAGTGTTTCAGTTTGGGTATTTGAATTTCCAGTTAACAAAAATCAAGCTATTTGAATCATCGTTTCGAGATAAGTTTTTCATCAGTTGACTCGTAGCTTTCTTCTGACCAAAAACCCTAAAACATCGGTTTGAAATTCCGAAGAACACTTAACGACGTTAAGTGTTTTTTTATTGAAGGTCCAATGATAGAAAAATAGACGAAATGTTGGACCGCGCAAGAATTTTAAAGATGAAATTATTATTGACCAATACACAAAAGGTGATGTTATTTATTTACAAGTTGAAAAAAAAAAACTTCTTTTTACATTTTATTATTATTATTATTATTATTTTGTTGAAAAACAAATTTCTCTAATTTTTGTCGTGAACTTGAATCCAAACCTTTTACCTTTAAACTCAAGTCTTTATCAAATGACCATCACTAAAATGGTACTTAATTTTACATCCCCTCATGTGATGGTTTTATGGTGTATCCTTAACCTCCCATATCAAATTTATTTATTAATTTATAACGTTTTTTTTTTATTTAGTCATTATCAAATTCTGAGACCTTAATAAAAAACATACTTTAGATGCAACGTAATGTATTGTTTTACTTTTATGTAATACAAACTGTTAAATATATTTTTTTATGATTAATTTTTTAGTTGTTATCTCACATTAAGAAATAATAAAAAAAATACAAAAGTCAAGGTCGTAATAAGAATTGATTTTCCTTCTTCAATCTTCACTATTGCTAAAGAACTTACAAGGGAAAAGGATAAACATAAAACCCAAGATTGATAATATAGTTTAAACATAAGGAAAAATATAAACGCAACACAATAAAAAACTTATAGGCTTTTTATAAAAAGAAATGAAAAGGTTGATAAATAAAAACAATAAAATAAAAGTAGTAGAACGGAATCTAATAAAAGAAAGGCAGTGATGGATACATACTAAATCACACGTACGCATATGAAAGAAAAAAAGAAGAGACAAAACACACTCTTTTTAAAGAGAAAAAGAATAATAATTTAACAATGAGAAGATATTATTAGAATTTTCAGTTTTGATATGTCACTATAGTTTAAATGTTAAGATCAAATGCTAATAGATTTAATGTGGTAGAAGAAGAAAAAAATTATGATAATATTAGAGTAATTACTATTATTCTATAGTTTTTGAACTATAACTATTATGTGAATATTAGAGTAATTATTATCACTTTAAGTTTTTAAACTAAGGTAATTATTATTGCTCAAAAATATTTTTTTTTGTAGCGTGGTTACTTACTTATTTTAGTACAAACCCGCTTATTAGGTTAATTTCATATATCGGATCTCACCTCATAAAATAATATCTTAGTTTTAGACTATATATCCATTACATATTACTTATCAATGTTTCGCTTATATGATAAACTATACATATTTAGATGTTAACTGCCATCACAAGGTTGCTCGGGTGGTTAGGAGGTTTTTCACAAGGTTCCTTTTGATATGTCACATATTCAATTCTCACAAGTGTATATCACTTGGTGGGAGATTACCACTGGTTGATGTAGAAGCCTCTCTTCAAAGACTTATCAACCGATCTATCTTGATTGAGAAAAATTAAATATCCAAAACTCATTTAAAACATAACCAAAATTCTAATAATTCCATGATTTTAAGTTCCAGTTTTTAAAACTTCACATTAGGAATGAGATCGGTACCGTACCGGTATCGAAAATTCCGATCCCGAACATCACAAATTTTTTATACCGGTACCGAAATATTCGATTCGGTGCTGGTACGGTACCAGGAAGTCCTGGTACCGGTATTGAAGAAAAAAATCGGGAAATACCGATACCGTACCGATCTCTGCACTCAAAACTTTGGTACCGATTCGGAACCGACGGCACCACATTTGATACTGTTTCGATACCAGTAGCGAATTTGATCATCCCCACTTCACATATAAGAGTCGTAATAAATTTAAAAATCTATATATCTATCTATATAAATGTTTACCAAGTTCTATGTGTCACTCTATGGTTGCTCAATACCCCTTCTCAAACCACTTATTTACTTGATTTGTTATTTGAAGTTTCTAATGCGTTTGACCCAAATTCGCGATTATGAAAACATCGTCACCTGCGTCAATCTTCTTTTCACAAGACAAATCTTGTAATACTAATACGAGTACTCAAACTAAAGTACAATAAATACTCTCTTTTGACACAATTAAAATAATTGAACCATCACCTCCATATCATTCTGAAATCTATGAATATTATTTAAAAACTAATCCTGTACCCTGTTAGGGGTTCCAGATTTAACCATTGAATCTAAATCTAATATTATATCCAGCAAGCCCCAGGTAAACCAACCATGTAGATGGGTCACATGCCATGTGACCAAACAGCTTTTTCCACACCTCCCAAAACATACATACACACACTCTCTCTACAACCCAATCTCACTTTCTCTCTCTACATTCTCATTTCCATTACCAACTGGAATCATGAAACCCTCTAATCACTTACTCATAATAATCTCCTAAAAAGCTAACAACACAACACAACATAACATCATGATGTTGAAAACCATCTGCTTTAATGTCTTTTTTGCTCTGCTTCCTTGTCTTGTTTTTGTTACTTGTGAATCTCAGCAACAGCTTTTATCTTTCAAATCAACAATTAATAACCCTAACCTTTTACCAAACTGGTTACCCAGTACCCACACGTGCAACTTCACGGGTGTCTTATGCACAAATGCCATGGTACTCTCAGCTATTAATCTCACCGGTATTGATTTAAGCTGTGAGTTTAATTCAATAGCTTCGACTTTGCTCACGATTCCTACTCTCGAATCGTTTGTTGCAAACGGCTGTAATGTTTCTGGTACGGTTGGTACGAGATCTAAGTGTAGTAATGCTTTTAAGGTTTTAGATCTAGCTGGAAACCGGATCTCGGACATTTCGTCTTTATCCGGTTGTAAAAATTTGAAAACGATAAATTTGTCGTTTAATCGTATCGCTGGTGAAGAAACACTAATCGACCCCGGGCAGATTACGGATAATCTGGGGGTTAAATAGATGTTTCCCACGAGGATGAGGTCCAGCAAAGAAAGTTGTTCTTCAGGTGACCTGCAAAACAGACACCGTATGCTCGTCACTGAGAAGGGGGGGGGGGTTCCTCCTTGTGACCACCCTCCGGCGTGAGAATCAGACTAGATTGCTCTGAATATAAGTGTATATTAAGAGATTGCTAGAGAAGATAAGATAATGAGATATCAGATGATGTCCTTACCATTCCAAGGTGTTGGAGTATTTATAGCCGAAGGTAGGTTTCCAAGAAGGTACAGCCGGCTGAATAGTATTCCTGTTCTACCAACAGTGGGCTACGCACAAGCCATGCTGGTTGGTGGATAGGCTGCGGCCGATAGTGACAAGGTCGGCTGTATACTGTTCCTTTACTGCCGGCTATGCACTGTTCCACCAACTGTAGGCTACGTACGTCCCATAGTAAGGGTTGGTGAGTAGACAGCGGCTAATAGTGACAAACAGTACTAGAGGGTGCTCCTCCTCGTACTGTTGTCGGTGAGCTGTCACCCTGTGATTGGTTCATGGGCTGTTTTGGTCAGATCGTCTGTTTTGCCCATACCTTGGCAGGTATAGTACAAAAGATCTTCCAGAAGCATACGGACTGGCTCATTTGGGCGGGAGTATTCCCGCCTTGCTCATTCCTTCAGGTGACATTACTGAAGTAGCAAGTGCCTTGTGCGTGTAGCCTTGCTATCAGTGCGGGTAGCCTTCCCTGATGGCTTGTATCCGCAACTGCGGGAACAAGCGGGTACTTCACCATTGGGAGGCTTTCCCTGCGGGTACAGCTGGCGTACTGCGCGTAAAGTCTTCTCTGCGCAGACGTCCCTATTCAAGGTGAGTCTTGCGGGTCCAACTGGGCTCTGCTGGGACCTACCTCTTCAAGTCCCCCCAGTCCAATGTTCTTCTCATGAATTATTAATAAGTGAGGTGAACTTTTGGACTTTAGCAAGGGGTTTTGAAAAGGGTTTTTAGTTTTAAGGTTTTCCGTGGGGATTCTTCCCGCGGTTTTCCTAATGTCACGCAGAAATTCCCGACTTTTCTGCTTGATCTTTGGGTATGAAGCGGGTAGGTCTGTAACCTCCTCGCAAGTCAGGAGCGTTGAGTCCCACTTGTGTGGATTCTCCATGGGGTTTTGGTAGTTTTGAACATAGTGATCAATTATGTTAAAACCACCAATTCCATCTTGGAGTTTCAAACAATATAGTTCTCGACGTTCCCGCTATGCGGGGATGTTATTCCCGTTTCCGCAAGCATGGCCCAGAAGATCCTTCTTGGTTTGAATTCCCCGCGGAGCGCTAAGTATGTGAAGGGTTTTCCCTTGACACTGTACCCGCACTCGTCTTACGGTTACTTTACTTCCAAGGTATTCCTGGCGTCAATTCCCTGCGGATGCTAAGTATGTGAAGGGTTTTGCCTTAACACTGTACTCGCACCTGTCTTATAGTTACTTGGTTGCCAAGGTAAGGGGTCTTTTCCCGCTTTTGAATCTTTTTGAAATTTTGAAATTCGAAGAGTTGGTGAAAGGATAAGAACAGTCCAAACTATTGAAACGTCGTCCGACGGTTTCTTCTGACAGTGTCAGGACGTGCAAGAAGTTATGGCAACGTGACAGTATATGGTCATTCCAGGAGCTTTTTCAGGCGCGTGGGCGCGAATTTTCGGGCGCGTGGCCGCGAAATTAATGGCACGCGTCCTTTCAACAGCTGTTGCCAGCTTGCTCTTTGCCACGTGGCATAGTTTCATTGCACCTGCGATTTCTCTCTCTTCCGCATTAAATTCATCGCATTGATTGCGATTAGTATATAAAGGGGGGAGAGGGTCCTTTGTAATCCACACTTTCACTTTTCTCTTTATCTTCAAAACGATTTCCGGCGAATACTCACCTTTTCAGTCGAGCATTCTCTTGAAATCGTTCTCTTCTTTCATACCTGCAAGATGTCTTCTGCTCACGATCTTGAGGCTACAACCCAGGAGGCTGGGGTGTACGCTGAGAACCCGTCATTCACGTCCGACAAGGATGACAAGAGTACTGCTGGCGAGTGCCAGTGTGCTCTGCCTGTCGATCTATATCAGTACATCGTCAGGAAGTTCATGCTCGAGTCTTTCGAGCCTGAGTTTCCTTAACCTCACCAGACGGTGTATGATGCCCCCAGAGGCAAGATCGGGGTATATGCCGCATTCTTTGTCTATGGGAATCTTAGGTTCCCCTTGACGAAGTTTGTATACCGTGTTCTGGAGAGGCACGGTGTACACCTGACCGAGGTACACCCGATGGCGATCGCGAAGATTCGCCACTTCGAGTGGGTGTGCCGGATTCTGGGCGTTGAGCCCTTCGTCGACCGCCTGATGACCTTCTACTCTTGGAGGTGCATCCAGGGGTGGTATACTCTGATAACCCGGATCAAGGGTTTGAAGATTTGCGCAACCGAGCGCAGTCTTCGTTCATGGAAGCGGGAGTTCTTTTATATCTCCGCTCGCGCCATCCCCCTTGCCATGAAGTTCAAGAATGGGCAAGCACTCCCCAGCCTTCACGCCTCCAACTACCAGGAGGCGGAATGGTTCTCAAAGATTTCCCGAGTCCAATCTCCGGTTTACCGCTTTGCGGAGTCCGGGATGGTGATGCTCGGGATGAGCCGGGTGTGGAAGGATGCGGAGGCGCAAAAGATCCCGATCGTCCTTGAATACGGTTTGAACTCTGTCCCTTACAGTATGCTCTGTCTTCTTTGTTTATATAGGTTTGTCTTCTAACTGTTTTTCTTTTATTTCAGAGGGGAACGACTTGCAGTCGCTCCTGCATCCGCGGGAGGCTGATAGTCCCGCTCGGATGGGTACTCGTGCTCTAGATGAGAACGAGTTGCCCATCCTTGAACAGACGGCGGATCGGTTCGTGGAGGTCTACCCGCCAGGCCACGAGATCCTGAGCGCCAGGCGGCCAGGTAAGGCGTTATTCAACCCTCGACCCCTCAATGCTGAAACCTCTGCTGGAATTCCTCTAATCTTGTGTTCTGATGAGGAATCCGCAGATGGTCCTCCGTAGGTGCGGAAGAAGAAGGCTGCCGGCGGGAAGGGGAAGGCGAAGGTGGCCTCCACTGCCGATCCGGTGCCTCGATCTGATTCAGAGACTGAGAGCGAGGAGGTGGCGGGGCACCCAGGTGGTGATAAGACCACTGCTCCGGAGGCTGCGACGACTGTCACCTCCGGAGAGCCCAGGATGACAACGGTGAGCGGCGTAAAGAGGCCGGCTCCATCGGGTTCGTCCCCGCCTGTCCGCACTTTTAGGCTCAAGAAAACCCGTAAGTACAAACTTCCTTTATTTTTAACTTCATAGCTTTCCATCATTAATACTTATCTCCTTTGTGCAGGCGTGGATGCTACCGCATTCCAGGGTGGAGCGGGGAGGAATACCTCCGGACCCATGACGGTAGGCTTGGTCAGCCTACCTGAGGCGACGACCCAGGCGGCTGCGCCTGCTCCAGTTGGTTCAGTTGCTCACCCAGTTGAGCCAACTGTTCCAACTGTGATGACATCACCGCCGGCTGTCAGTGCCATATTTACTGAATCTTTCACTGAGCCGCGGTGAATTTTTCTGCGGACTCCTCCGCAGCGGCGACCACGGTTGTGAGTTCACCTACGGTGAGTTCACCTCCGTTGGTTTCTACTACCGCGGCAGCCTTCACCATGCCTCCTCCGTCATCGGCAACGACGGCCGATCCTTCAGGTATGCTTGGGGCTTCTCGTCAACCTCTGCCTCCTTCCCATCTGCCTGACCTCTTGGACGGATTTCCCTTGGGTTCAGGTGATGGGTTTGGCGGCTATCGGCCTGTTGTCGACCCTACAGGTGCGTAGGGTTCTTTTGGCCTTTTTTTTTTGTATCTTCTTTTCCTAACTGCTTTTTGTTTTTTGCAGTGTCGGATTCCAATGAAGTGTGTGTTCCACGATGGAACATCCGCCGAGGAACAACCCTTCGCACGCCTGTGGAGTGCGTGGAGTGGGCTCGTCACGCAGCTCCCAGTGGTGCGTTGGGGGAAGCCATGGCTAGCTACCAGGAGGGTAGGCTAACCAATGAGCTTCGGGTTCTCCTGGCCCGGATGCAGCCGCGCGTCGAGCTGCTTTGTCGTGAAAACGACAAGTTAAAAGCAGCTCGTATCCAAGAAGTAGCTCAGGCGCGGGCTGTCCGGGAGGAGAATAGGAGGCTCTCCGCCGTTGCTGCGGAGAAGGAGAAGGCCTTCAAGGCCCTTGAAGTTGAAGTTCAGGCCCGTCTCGAGGCCCGTTCCAAGGCTGCCCAAGCTGTTAACGAACAACTTCGGCTGGCTAAGGAAACTGCTCGGAACGGAACTGAAAGGGCCACCAAGGCTGAAGCTGTTGCTTAGCCTCTACGCCTCGAGAATGAGGAACTTAAAGCCAAACTAGAGGCGCTCCAACAGGCTCATGATGCCTTGGCGATGGAAGACGCGAAGAAGCTCCAAGAGATCCTGGACCAGAGGGGGGTGCTTGACCAGACTGAGCGGAAGCTAAAGGGCGTTGAAGAGGCTGCGGCTAAAGAAGTGTTACTTGCCAACCTCAACAAAAGTGAAGCCGAACGCGCCCGTAACCAAGCTCAAGCTGCCCTCCAGGAAGCTCTGGTTATTAAGGAATGGCTTCTTCGAGAAGCGTTGTCTCAGGTATGCGTAATTTCATATCTTTACTCTTTTCTTTGCACATAGAAGAGATTTTGACACTTGTATTTTTTCTTGTAGGTTGTGCATCGAGTCTTCACGGACACATCATACGACGATGCCATGAGCGCAGCCCTCAACGCTTCTCGTGAGGATGGGGAAAAGGCCGGCTTCCTGCTTGGTCTAGGGTTCGTTGAGAAAGGCATCCCGCCTTCCAACTTCCCTTTGTACGATGTGGATACTGAAGCTGTTTATGACCAAGCAGTGAACCAGTATGCCGCCTTCCCGCATCCGGTGGTGGAGAAGGTGAACGAAGTTGCTGCTGCTGATGATGGGCTAGCTATCCTTAAAGCTTTCCTTGAACCGCCACGCTCTACTGATGGTGCGGGTCCAAGTGGAAGTGGTCCTGAAGCTTGATCCTGAAGATCCCTTTCCACCACTAGCGTAGATTTTTGTTTTTGTATAGCTTCTTTTGTATGCGGGTATGCACCCAGCAATCTTTGTAATATTTGAATTTTGATGGAATAAAGATTGTGTTAATTCCTTGCCTTGTTTATTTTACGCATGTGTTGATTTAACTTAGCAATTTCTTTAGTACTTAGATAAGTTAACTTTTTAACGTGGCAAATTATAAGTTTGTTTCGCTTCCTCTTTCATGATTGTGCGGGTATGACCGTCACTTACACTTAGTAGGATGGCTTAACTTTACTTATATCTGACCTGCGTGGAAGTTTTCCTCATCTTTTCCTTTGAAATTTTCTAAGTGTTTAGAATAAGTTAACCTTTGAACGTGGTAGATAATAGGTTGAAGTTTTGCCTCCTTGTTCGTGATTGTGCGGGTAAGACCGTCACTTGCACTTAGTAGGATGGCTAAACTTTGCCTACATCTGACCTGCGTGGAGGTTTTCCTTAAAACTTGAAATTTTTACGTTTTGTGTTTATGCGGGTTTTGCCTCCTTCCACACGTAACGACTTACTTCTTCCCATATTTATGCGGTGAATACCGGCACATCAGTGTGGGAAGTTCATAAGTATAAAGGTAAGGCTATCAACACATTGTGAAAGGAGAATCATTTCCATTAGAAGTGGCTCTAGGCCTTTTCTTTACAAGTTTGGAATTGATCTACATGTAACATTTGCGTAATTGAGCTCCATTCCATGTTCTTGGGATGGGAGTGCCATCGAGCATTTCGAGCCGGTACGCGCCCTTTCCCAGAACTTCTTTGATAATGTATGGCCCTTCCCAGACCGGGGCCAGTTTTCCTGGGCGTTGTTGGTTCGAAGCCTCGTTGTTACGCAGTATGTAGTCTCCTACATTGAAGTTGCAGAGTTTTACCCGCGTGTTGTAGTACTTTTGCATTTTTCGCTTGTAGTTCTCTTCACGCACTGCGGCTAAGTCTCTGCGTTCCTCGGTTAGCATAAGGTCTAACCGTCTTTCCGCATCATTGTCTTCTGGCTGAATCAAGACCCTTGGTGAGGGTAAACCAATTTCGACCGGGACCATGGCTTCAGTGCCATAAGTGAGACTGAACGGGGTTTCTCCCGTACTGGCCTTTTTCAGCGTTCTGTTTGCCCAAAGGACGTGCGGAAGCTCGTCCACCCAGCCGGATCTGTGTTCCAAGAGTCTTTTCTTTATGCCTTCGACGATGCTCTTATTTGCTCTTTCTACCTCACCATTACCCTGCGGGTGCGCCACTGAGGTAAAAGTGTGGGTGATTTGAAGTTCTTCCAGCCACTTTTGTAGCTTCTTGTCAGCAAAGTTGGTGCCGTTATCGCTCACCAAATTCTATGGAAGTCCAAAACGACAAATAATAAATTCCCAAATAAATTTTTTGATATGTTTCGCGGTTGTTTGGGCTAAGGGTTTTGCTTCTATCCACTTGGTGAAGTAGTCGATGGCTACCACTAGGAACTGAACATTTCCTGCTGCTGTAGGAAATGGGCCTGTCACATCGATGGCCCACTTCTGAAATGGCCATGAAGAGGTGACTGGAACAAGTTCATTCTTCGGGCGATGCGTGTTGGGTGCGTAGAGCTGACAATACCTGCATTTTCTGATGTATGCCAGCGCATCCGTATGCATCCCCGGCCAAAAGTATCCCGCGTTGTTTAGCTTAGCTACAACAGCGCGTGGACCTGCGTGTACTCCACAGATGCCTTCGTGTACTTCCCTTAGGAGGTAGTCAGCATCTTGGTTGTCCACACATCTTAAGAGTGGGCCAAGAAAGTTACGTCTGTAAAGGATGTCATCGATGAGTTGATAATTCAGTGCTTTACAGCGTAGTTTTCTTGCCTGTGTTATTGACTCTGGTAGTGTACCTGCCGCAAGGTATTTTATTATTGGTGTCATCCACGTTTCTGTGCCGGTTTGGATGACACAAATTTCCTTGTGCGGGACCGAAGGTGCCTCGAGGAGTTCAATGCGGATGTCCTTTCCCAAGTCGGTGAAGGCTAATGATGCAAGCTTGCTTAACGCATCCGCAGATTTGTTTTCACTACGCTTGACGTGTATGACTTTGCAATCGTTAAAATCGCGCATAAGGGTTTTTGCTTGTGCGAGGTACAGGGCCATTGTGTCGTTCACGGCCGTGTACGTTCCGTTGATTTGATTGGCTACTAACATGGAATCCACGTGGGCTTCAAGTGTTTCACTCCCATCTTACGCGCAATTCTCAGCCCGGCCAAGAATGCTTCATACTCGGCTTCGTTATTCGTACTTGGAAAATTCAGTCGAATAGCGTAAGTGTATTCTTGGCCTGCTGGGTTGGTTAGTTTCAGCCCTGCGCCTGAACCCTCGTTACTGGCTGCTCCATCAGTGTAGAGTCGCCAGACATCATTGATGTCCTGTGCTGGAGAGGGTTGAGCCTCTTCTTGGCACTCTTTTTCCCGCGATGCAGGCACTTCCGCAATAAAGTCGGCCAAAACCTGGCCTTTTATGGCTGGTCTTGGCTTATACTTTATCACGTATTCCCCCAACTCAATTGCCCATTTGGCTAGGCGTCCCGATAACTCGGGTTTGCGTAGAACGTTTGCAAGTTTGAAGTTGGAGAGAATGGTGATTGGGTGACCCTGGAAATATCGTCTTAACCTGCGTGAAGCGTGTATAAGTGCTAAGACTAATTTTTCGAGGGTAGAGTACCGGGTTTCTATGTCTGTTAGGATACGGCTGACATAATAGATTGGCATCTGGATGCCTTTCCGTTCAACTAGCAGGACCGCCCCGGTTGCTCTATCTGTTGCGGAAAGGTATAGGATTAACCCCTCCCCCGCTTCTGGTGCTGTGAGCGTTGGGAGTTCGATCAAGCGTGACCGAATCTCCTGAAAAGCTGCTTCCGCTTCTGGTGTCCAGCGGAAGTGCGTTTTCTTTAAACAGTTTCTCAACGTTGACACGAAAGGAAACGACTTATCCGCGTGGTTTGCCAAAAAGCGATTAAGTGCGACTAGTCGTCCATTCAGTGTCTGAGCCTGTTTGATGGTAGTAGGTGATTCCATTTTGATAATGGCTTCGACCTTTTCAGGGTTCGCTCTGAAGCCATCTTTAGTGACGATGACCCCCAAGAACTTCCCTTCTTCCATTCCAAAGGCACACTTGCTCGGGTTGAGCTTCATGTTTATCTTCCTGAGCGTGTTGAAAGTTTCTTCGATGTCTTTCAACATCGCTTCTGCGTCAGGGCTTTTGATGACCAAGTCATCCATGTAGACTTCCAAGTTCCTCCCAATTTGGGCATGAAACTGGTTGTCCATCAGGCGTTGGTATGTGGACCCGGCATTCTTAAGTCCAAATGGCATCATTTGGTAACAAAATGTGCCATCGGGCGTCCGAAAAGCGGTTTTGTCCTGATCATCAACGGCCATGTGGATTTGATGGTACCCCTTATACGCATCCAGGAAGCATTTAAGGCGAAACGGTGCTAACGAATCCACCTTAAGATCAATTTCGGGTAACGGATAACAATCTTTGGGGCATGCTTTGTTTAAGTCCTTGAAATCTATGCACATGCGCCATTGTTTGTTATTCTTTGGTACCATAACGGGATTTGCAACCCATGTTTGATATCTGCTAACGCGTACGATGCATGCGTCAAGGAGTTCCTTGACTTGGGTTCTACACGCGTTAGTTTGTTCTGGCCCCATTACTCTGCGCTTTTGTACGACTGGCGTAACAGCCGGATCGCACTTGAGCTTATGCTCTGCCTTACTTCGGGGTACACCAGTCATGTCAGCTGGTGTCCACGCGAAGATGTCAGTGTTTTTCTGTAGTAAGCGTTTGAGTAAGGTGCGTGTGGGGTCAACAACTGTTGGGCCAATGGTAACGGCCTAGTCAGGGTATTTGCCGTTGAAGGCCCATCTTTCCGGTTCGGTGATGGTTGGTTTAGCCATCTTTGGTTTGGGTTTAGATGAGACAGATGCGATGCATACCTGGGGAATGCCGGTGATCATCGCTACACCCTCAGCTGTTGGCCATCTCATCATGCCGTGGACTGAAGATACCACGGCGTTGAATCTTGCCATCCCGTCTCTTCCGAAGAGAATGTCGTATGTGTGGTGTGGCTTCCTCATCACGACAAAATCCACGTCTTCTGTGCGTGAGTGATTCCCGTCCGTAAGAGTGACGGGGAAAGATAGGATACCCAGGGGGGTGTTTGTGCTGCCGTCGAACCCTTCCATCGAGGCGTAGATCGTTTCCAGGCGTTCCTTGTCTTCGTCATCTAGCTTGTCGAAGAACTGCCTGTACATCACCATTGACGAGGCGCCGTTGTCAGCAAGAGTGCGAGAAGTGATGTAGTGCCCCAGCTGGCTTTTGATGACGATAGGGCCTTCTTTGCTGGGTCCTCCGGGCACTCGCGGGAAGCGCACCTCAGCTTCCTTCCACGCGCATGGTTCTGTCGCTCGCCTTTTTCTTCCTCTAATGTTGCCATGAACCATGTTGATGCTGATGTCAACGGGCTTTCGTCCGTTGCCTCTGTACCGGTTATCATTCCTTCCTCCCTTCTTGATTGATGCCACAAGGTGTGCAAGTCTTCCATCCTTGACGAATGTTTCAACAATATCCTTCAAGGATGTACACTCCTCCGTACTATGACCTTTTGTCCCGTGGAAGTCACAGGATTTGCTTTGATCCGCATTAGGTCGCTGCCGGATCATTGGAGCTTTTGGCCATGGTAGTTTTTCGGTGGCAAATATCTACGTGACGCTTTTGGTGAGTGGCGTCCACCGGTGTTTTCGGCTTGAAGGGTGTGTGTTATCTCTTCCGCCAACAAGAGGGTGAGAGCTGGATGAGGTGTCAAAGTTTACCCTTGACTGCCAAATACCTAGCTTCCTCTTTTTGTTCTGCCGGGCGATCCGAACATTGTTTTCTCTAGTCCTTTGCGTGTAGAGGTGTGTACTCTGGGGAAGATCCCTTCCCAGTTGCTTCTCCGTCTCGGCAAAGCGCTTGGCCGCCGTCATGATGGCATCCCATGTGGATGGCATGCCGTCCTTACCCGTCAATGTGCGGATAAGCTCTGGGTATTCGGCGCCCTGAATGAAAGCGGCGCGAACAAGATCTTCACTTATGTTGCCCAGACTCAGCTTTTTGGAGTTGAAGCGAGTGATGAAGTCTAGTAAAGATTCATCCTCCTCTCTGACGCAGTTGAGGATCGTCCACTGTTCTTCAGTATATTTCCTCTGTTGGCTGAAGTGTTGGCTGAACTTGTTCTGAAAGTCCGCCCAATCATAGATGTGGTGGACCGGTAAACGATCGAACCATGCCCTGGCCGCTCCAACCAGAGTCATCTGGAACATATAACACCACGTGGGTTCCGTCCAGTTACTGACGGTTGCCCCCGCAATGAATCTGTTCAAGTGGTCGTCTGGGTCGGATAGACCATCATAAGTGCCGATGTTGGACATTTGTTTGGCACTTCTCGAGGCGATTGCTTCCGCAATGTCCCTTGCAAACTTGGACTTTCCTGCATTTGCAGCAGTTGGTCTAAAGGTTTTGGAGAAGTCACGTGGGTTTTTCCCCGCGTTCGTTGGTTTAAAGGTTTCTCCAAAATTCCTTGTCGGTTGGAAGTCCGTTTCCTTACGCTTCCCTTTTGCCTTATGGCGAGGGTTTGCGTCAGTATCGGATTCTTCCCGCTCATCGTCCGAGTACTCGCACTCACTGTTCATGTTGAGATGTTGGCGAGTACTGCCGAATTCGTCAGCCTGTTGAAGTGAACGCAAGCGTTCATCCAACTCAGCTTGGAACTCTTTCTGACGTGCTTCGGCCCACGCCTTAACTTGATCGAGTGTTTGGCGAGGGACCCTCGTCCGTTTCTCCAACTGGGCATCAGTGAACCCCAGTGAAATATTGTTTACTGCACTTGTCCCGGCTTGGGTAACCGGGGTAGTGTTCGTAAAATTTGTATAACCGCCGGTGTTCCCCCCAGTTGCTGGGGTTGTGGTTACCGGGGTTTCTTGGTCACTTACTGGCTTTGGGACCGGAGTAACGTTAACCATTTCTTCAGAAATTTATAAAAAACTAAGAATTAGTTCTAGCTTTTATGCACGGATGGCGCCAATGAAGAAACACTAATCGACCCCGGGCAGATTACGGATAATCTGGGGGTTAAATAGATGTTTCCCACGAGGATGAGGTCCAGCAAAGAAAGTTGTTCTTCAGGTGACCTGCAAAACAGACACCGTAAGCTCGTCACTGAGAAGGGGGGGGGTTCCTCCTTGTGACCACCCTCCGGCGTGAGAATCAGACTAGATTGCTCTGAATATAAGTGTATATTAAGAGATTGCTAGAGAATATAAGATAATGAGATATCAGATGATGACCTTACCATTCCAAGGTGTTGGAGTATTTATAGCCGAAGGTAGGTTTCCAAGAAGGTACAGCCGGCTGAATAGTATTCCTATTCTACCAACAGTGGGCTACGCACAAGCCATGCTGGTTGGTGGATAGGCTGCGGCCGATAGTGACAAGGTCGGCTGTATACTGTTCCTTTACTGCCGGCTATGCACTGTTCCACCAACTGTAGGCTACGTACGTCCCATAGTAAGGGTTGGTGAGTAGGCAGCGGCTAATAGTGACAAACAGTACTAGAGGGTGCTCCTCCTCGTACTGTTGTCGGTGAGCTGTCACCCTGTGATTGGTTCATGGGCTGTTTTGGTCAGATCGTCTGTTTTGCCCATACCTTGGCAGGTATAGTACAAAAGATCTTCCAGAAGCATACGGACTGGCTCATTTGGGCGGGAGTATTCCCGCCTTGCTCATTCCTTCTGGTGACATTACTGAAGTAGCAAGTGCCTTGTGCGTGTAGCCTTGCTATCAGTGCGGGTAGCCTTCCCTGATGGCTTGTATCCGCAACTGCGGGAACAAGCGGGTACTTCACCATTGGGAGGCTTTCCCTGCGGGTACAGCTGGCGTACTGCGCGTAAGGTCTTCTCTGAGCATGGTGGGTCCTGCGGAAGCAGTTGGTCGTTGCGCAGACGTCCCTATTCAAGGTGAGTCTTGCGGGTCCAACTGGGCTCTGCTGGGACCTACCTCTTCAGCTTGGCCAGAGGTTATGCCGCGGGTGTTATCCAACGGTTATGGTGGGCTCGTGGAGTTTAATGTGTCCGGAAATAATATAGGTAGTTTGAGATCATGTTCGTTGCTTGAGGTGGTTGATTTCTCCCGGAATAATTTTTCCGGTGAGTTGCCAACGGATGTATTGTTGAGTTTAACCCGGTTGAAGGTTTTGAATCTGGGGTTTAATAATTTTAAGGGTGAGTTGTCGGATTCGTTGTCGGAGTTGGTTAATTTGGAGAGGTTTGATGTGAGTTCTAATCAGATTTCGGGTAGGATTCCGGCCGGAATTTGTCAACATAAGTTACAGGTGTTGTACCTTCAGAATAATCAGCTTGAGGGTTTGATTCCTGAAGCGATTAGCAACTGTTCGCAACTGGTTTCACTTGATTTGAGTTTCAATTCGCTCACCGGAACAATCCCGGGGAGTTTCGGGTACTTGACAAAACTTCAGGATTTGATCGTGTGGATGAACTTGTTATCCGGTTCAATCCCAGAAGAGCTTATGTTTATTCAGAGCCTAGAGAATTTGATTCTAGATTTCAATTATTTAACTGGTTCGATTCCGGCTAGTTTAAGCAACTGCACTAATTTGAACTGGATTTCCCTTTCGAATAATAAACTGACCGGAGAAATTCCGGCTGCTCTTGGTTGTTTGTCGAATCTTGCGATTCTTAAGCTTGGTAACAACTCAATTTCGGGCCGAATTCCAGCGGAGCTCGGGGACTGTAAAAGCTTGGAGTGGTTGGATTTGAACACCAACGAGTTAAGTGGAACAATCCCGCGTGATCTTTTTAAGCAGTCGGGTTACATTGCTGATGCGTATCTCACTGGGAAACCGTATCTGTATATTAAGAATGATGGGAGTAACCAGTGTCATGGTGCTGGGAATTTGATGGAATTTGGTGGGATCAGGCAAGCGGATTTAGTCCGGATTTCATCACGACACCCGTGTAATTTCACCCGAGTGTATGTAGGGATCACTCAACCGAATTTCAATCACAACGGGTCGATGATCTTTCTAGATCTTTCCTATAACAAACTTGAGGGTGAAATCCCGAAGGAGCTTGGGGCAATGTACTATCTCGACATATTGAATTTGGGTCACAATGATCTGACCGGGCCGATACCCGAAGAACTTAGTGGGTTAAAACAAGCAGCGATTCTTGATTTGTCACATAACCGACTCAACGGGTCGATCCCTAATTCGTTAATCGGGCTTTCGCTTGGAGACGCGGATCTCTCTTTTAATAATTTGTCTGGTGTTATACCAGAAGCCGCCCCGTTTGACACTTTTCCACCCGATCGGTTTTGGAATAATCCCTGGCTGTGCGGGTATCCCCTTGCGAAATGCGGGTCGGATCCGAATGGTAAATTAAACGGTCACCGGAAATCAAAGAAACGAGAACTGTCGCTTGCGGGAAGTATAGCAATGGGATTATTATTCTCACTGTTTTGTATAGTTGGAGTGATAATAATATTGATAGAGATAAGGAAAAAGAGGCGGAAGAAGGCGGCTGCCGCCCTTGAAGCGTACGCCGATGGTGGTGGCACTGGTGGCAATTCGTATTCTGGTGGCGGCTTTAGCACCGCTTGGAAATTAACCAGCCCCCGTGAGGCATTAAGCATAAGCTTAGCCGCCTTTGAAAAGCCGTTGAGAAAACTCACCTTCGCGGATCTTCTAGAAGCCACAAACGGGTTCGACGACAAATGCCTTATCGGGTCGGGCGGGTTTGGTGACGTGTACCGGGCCCAGTTGAAAGACAACACGGTTGTGGCGATCAAGAAACTAATCAACGTCAGTGGACAGGGTGATAGCGAGTTCACAGCTGAAATGGAAACGATCGGGAAGGTAAAACACCGAAACCTTGTCCTGTTGCTCGGGTATTGTAAAGTGGGAGACGAAAGGTTATTAGTATACGAGTACATGAAGTATGGAAGCTTAGAAGACGTTTTACGTGACCGGAAGAAAACCGGACTGAAATTAAACTGGGCTACGAGACGAAAGATAGCGGTTGGATCGGCCGGTGGTTTGGTGTTTCTTCACCACAATTGCAATCCACCTATTATTCACCGGGACATGAAATCGAGTAATGTTTTACTAGACGAGAATCTTGAAGCTCGGGTGTCGGATTTTGGTATGGCGAGACATATGAGTGTGATGGATACTCATTTAAGCGTCAGCACATTAGCGGGCACACCAGGGTATGTCCCGCCCGAATATTATCAGACTTTTAGATGCTCGACCAAAGGCGATGTTTACAGTTTTGGTGTGGTGTTGTTAGAGCTTTTGACCGGGAAACAACCAACAGATTCGCCGGATTTTGGTGATAATAATCTCGTCGGGTGGGTGAAACTTCACGCAAAGACGCGCATAAATGACGTGTTTGATAAGGAGTTGTTGAGGGAAGATCCAATGTTAAAAGAGGAGCTTGTGCAGCATCTAAAAGTGGCGTATGCATGTCTTGATGACCGGTCATCAAAACGACCGACGATGGTTCAGGTGTTGGCGATGTTTAAGGAGATTCAAGCGGGCTCAGGGCTATCGATGTCTAGTATAGCCTCGGTTGAAGGGGCGGAGATGACGATAATGGAAGAGGGTGAAGAAAGTAAGCAATGATGTAGGATGGATGGGGCTTGGATTTTGTATGTATGATGTATGTATGTATGTATTATTAGTATTTGGAGGTAATGTTGTGATTATACATAAAAGCAATGTTGATCAGTTTTCATGTATATATTTTACATAATAGCTTTTGAGAGTTATGCTTGAGTTTCTTTGTTTGGCTACTACTTTCTGCTTGTTGGTTCTGAGTAAGGATGCAATATTTGGAGATGTTAAAAATTAAAATCCAGTTGAGGTAAAATGGACATGAACTTCATAATACATCAAGCTCTATAATAAAAATGTATAATATAACATAACTACAATATTTATAACAGTTTCAGGTTTTAAAATAATTACCATATTTCGGTGTTATATTATATGTATATAATAAACCACCTCAATTTATAAATCCATGCGTTAACATTTTTAGCCCAAAGTTTAGACTGTTATAAAGTTTCTTGTGGTGACAGTTAGATGGTGATAGGTGGGTCGCAAATTAAAATTCTTTTTTATTTTAAGACAAAATTTTTTATGTCCAAAAGTATAGCGATATTTTGGAACCAATTTCAAATAGTCAATCAATATATATATTATCAATTTTTCTTTAGGTAAAATTGTTCGTGTAATTAGGACATACACGAACACATACTTCACAAGCAATGCATTTATCAAATTCAAAGTGGATTGGCCACGGAAACGTTCGGATATGATCAATTTTTCGTAGGGGTATTGAATAGTTACAGGTAAACGATTCGCGTGTGATAAGGTAATCATGAAACCTTGACCAATATACCTTGCGATACTGTTTGTTGGCCATAATTCATGAACTCAGTTACCATAGGAAACATATCGTGAATATCTCTAAAAAATAAGATACATGTTTCTTTCTCTTGTTTGAGACAAGTCGTGAATATCGAAGTCTTTTTTTACAGTGAAAGAAGTTGAGAAGAAGTTGTTAATAACAGATTACCTAACAGGTAAAAGAAATTTCCATCCAAGATTTAATAATTGGTCCATTCTCAGCAGCGGTAGAGTCCATCTTGTTGCGATAGGAATGAACAAGAACAAATAAGTTTTAGCTAATGTAATAAAGATACCAATTATTGTTCCAAAAACTCTACCCCTTTTAGTAATATCAAAAAGATCAGGAACATATATGTACGGAATAGAAAGATTCCAACCCCCAAGTAAAGAACTGTTACAAATAATGAAGAAACTATTATATTTAAATATGAAGCAACATAAATAAACCAAATTTGATACTGGAATATTCGGTTTGATAACCTGCTACTAACTCTTCTTCTGCTTCTGGTAAATCAAAACGTAATCGTTCACACTCGGCTCGGGAAGAAATTAGAAAAACTAGAAACCCTATAGATTGACGCCACAAATTCCATCCCCAAAAACCATATTTTGACGGCGCTTCAACTATAGCAACTATACTTGAACTCTTTCCGAAGATCTCTTCCTTCTCTTTGGGATCGAACGTCAATTGCAACGATTCGATAGACGGCTCATCGGGATAGATGTAGATGAAAAGGAAAACCCCCTAGAACCGTATAAGAAGCTTTCTCTTCGTACGGCTCGAGAAAAAATGATTAGAAATTTTGTCTATGGATAAAATTAGAATAAATAGGAAATGACTTCATAAAATAAATTAGTCTATAATTTAATGCATAGTCTTTTTTTTTAGCTTTCTTCCTGAAAAAAATCATTTGTACTCATAACTCAAGCTCAAGAATTCTAAGATATCTTAAAGATATTCATATTTTTATTTTTTGAGTGGTCTTTAACCCCCTCTTTTTCGTCTCGTTTAAAATAGATTTGGATTATGTATTTGGATCCGTGAGACAATTGAAGTGGCGTTTCCTTGTTCTGGGATCCTTTATCTTGGTTTTAAATCATTGGGTTTAGACATTACTTCGGTGCTTCTTAATCCTTTCAAAATGGTAGCAACATACCCCTTTTTGTGATTTCTTTCTATCAAAGAATCATACTGATGGTTTATTCGTGCGCGATACACCGTGAATCGAAAAGTTTTAGCCGTTACAACAAAAATTTTGGGATTTAAAATTTGCTCGAATCGGATCCTTTTGATTTCTATTTCTATATCGAAGATATACTACGAAATAGTTTCAATTTATTGATTGGCATTAACCCTAGATCGTTGCCCATGAGAAATTAATCAATACTTTCTACTCGAGCTCCATCGCAAACTATTTACATTACAATTACAACCTAATAAAAAAAGAAGGGTTCTAGTAGAATAGAAAAACAACGTCGAGCCAAGAGCACCTTCATTCCTATATAAAACCGATAGGCAGTGGGATAAGAAGTAATAAATCTTTGTTAAGAAATGATTATTTCTGTCCAACAAAACTAGTAGTCTACTAGTTTTTTACATACCTATATTCTTAACAAAACATTATAACAAAACTTCATATAGGAACAATAACTTGTATTGTAAATAACATGTAATAAATGACCAAAAAATTATTTTCAGTATATTACTTTCATAAAAGTAATATACAATTGTATATTATCAATATACAATTTTAATAATTTTACCTAAACTAATTTGTTTAGGTAAAATTATTCAACAACTAAAAGAAAGATCGCTTCTTTGGGATCCTTCCTTTCTTCAAACGGAAGGAACAGAGATAGAATCAA
This sequence comes from Bidens hawaiensis, assembly GCF_021521415.1. NCBI lineage: Eukaryota > Viridiplantae > Streptophyta > Magnoliopsida > Asterales > Asteraceae > Bidens > Bidens hawaiensis. The sequence goes on from NW_027491276.1 coordinate 528,265, forward strand.
ACCGATTCCCGCAATGCTTTTATGGATATTCCTCAATGTCCCGGCTATTCACGGAACGTGAGAAGCAGATGATTAATCATATGCTTCCGGAAGAAATCGAAGAATTTATTGGGAATTCTACAAGATCCGTTCGTTCTTTTTTCTCTGACAGATGGTCAGAACTTCATCTGGGTTCGAATCCTACTGAGCGGTCCACTAGAGATCAGAAATTGTTGAAGAAATTGGATTATTTATATTCATACTAATTCGAAATAAAAACCTCATCATCAGCTTAGAAAAACTTAACCAGCGAAAAAAGAAATTACATGCTAAGTGACTGGTTTTTAAGTCATGCTACAAAGTTCAAATGAAACTCACATTTACGAAATGACAACCACAAAAATGAAATAGAAATGATCGAATCATATCGAGTGTCTTCATTGTCATTTGTTTGACCAAAAATAACCTCATTTCAAGCTCTTTAAAGAATCCTCCACGCAATAAAGACAATTACCTCAATAACATCTTTTTCACCCATCCAGACGAATCCAACCAGTCTAAAATACTTTTTTGGCCATGGAAGAACCACCTATAATCAACAACCGATAAAATTCCAAATCTTTGAAGCAATGTGACACCCTCCAAAAATGTGATCCAAAACTTCCACTGAATTCTAACATATCGGGCGTAAGATAGACGGAATATCAAAACCTTTACGACTTAAATTGAATGTAGTCGAGCGACGATCTAAAAGCAATCGTCAAATCATGATACTCACCTTCCTTGGCAAAAATATATTCAATCTCGTAGGGATGGGACCCTCTGGCAACTCTTACGATCCAGGTAAGATCTAACTAGCTAAAACAGGTATTTTAGAAAAAACACCTTGGTTTATTAAACTACCAGCCTGAAAAGCTTTGTACAAAATTCGGTTATACCTATACCGGAAATAAGTGAAAACAAAGGCATCGCTTGTAAACACAGACCATAGCTAGTGTTGAAAATAAAAACAATTTTTTGAAGTTTGTTAATTTTAAAGTACACCATGCTGGTCATTATACTTATCGACCTGACAAGTAATTCATTTTAATAATAATACTGCACGTGAATTAGTAGAGTATTTTAAATGTTAAAGAAATAAAAATACATGACTAATCCAAATTTGGAGACACACAATTAATGTTCATGATCCGGTTTTAGTGGGTTTTTAGATTAGTATGTAAGGTCAATTGCTTGTAGTACTTTTTAACCTTTTCAATCAAAATCAAAATTTTTTTACAAACGTGAAACCTAACCAAACCAAACCAAACCAACTTTACGGCTTAAACAATACATAATCCGTTAAAAAAGGTAATATATGAGAACTACAATTTAGAGATCTACTTGTATCACACATTAGAGTGGTAAGTTTGTAAATATAATGTAAGGCCAAAAAACAGGAACACTGTATAAAAGTGATGTTATACAATCTATGGATGAATGGGTACCGACCGGTACCAAAATTACAGGTACAGATCTTTTTAAAATCTTGGTAATAGTATCGATATCAAAATGTTCGGTTCGATACCGATATTAAATGCAAAATTTTAAAAATACCGGCACCGTTCCAATACCGAAAACCCAAAACTTGGTACCGGTACCGAATTGGTCATCCCAATACAATCTATTACCATGGAAACTAAGAGATTGATCTTGATAAAACATACTAACCGAAATGAAGCTAAATATAGATATCTGTTCAGGGAGTACATATATGCCATGCTCTAGTTTTCAATAGTATGATTCTTATGAGAAAGAGCGGGAGAATTGTCAAATTATGTCTGGGAATAATCAAAACCGATAAGAGCTAAATGATTATTGAAACTTATTATAAAGCAAAACTCATATTGTGTTTTAGATTATAGTGGATGTTTTTTATGAGATTGCTATTTATAGAAGAAATTTATAATGAATAATGTTATGAGATATCGATCTACCTATTTTAATAAAGTAAAATAATTGTGACACATGTCAGTTTATGGTTAAACCTTACAACTTTTTTCCCTCTAAAACTATAATCTTAATTGACCCCAATACATGTCCAAATTCACTTTCCTTTTACATTTTACTCATATTATATTTATACATTTTTATAAAATAAATATGAACATATTATTTAACCATATATTCCAAAATACTGTGCGAAATCCAAAAATTAACAACAAACAATGTTTGTTAAAGATTGAAAATAATATATAATTTCAAATGTAATCATTAACATATTTTTCTAGGTATATTGTTGAATATTATAAAGAAAATAAAACTCGAACATGGTTTCATTTTACTAAAGTAATTTTTTTTTAATTATTAAATCATAAATCTATGCTTAAAAGTTTGTCCTTCTTTAAAAATAATCTATTTATCTAGTATTACTATTATTATTGTAAATTGTCATATAAATTTATAAATTATAAATATATGTTTTAAATCTATCAATTTATTTTTTTGGTTAATTTAGTAAATATATACCAATCACTTTCATATATAACAAAGTTTATCATATTTAATTTCTTGGTTTTTTTTATCAAGGATTGTTTCGGGTTTTGTGAAACTTAAATTTGGTTTTACAGTCAATAATCGGTAAATAGATTGTTGGTACATGTTAATTATATTTGGGTCAAAATTTGTTTTGGGTCAAATATGAGAAATCTAAGTATTTTTAAAAGTTTGAGAATACAAATAGATTTATCGTCAAATTTCTTGCGGGTTCAAAGTGTTGACTTGAAATGTCAAACGGATGAAAGTTAGAATTTTAAACATGATTTGGGTTTCAAATTTATTTTCAAGGACATTTTTGAAAAATCAAAAGGTTCGGGATTTGTTATATTGACTATTTTTCCATCGACTATTAAAATTATGAATAGATAGTGAAAACTTATGGCATGCCACCTCAGGCCTATCAATGCTTTTAACTTGTATTAAATTTGAAACATTTGTGTCGGCATTAACTTTTCCTTCAATAATGATCAAAACGTTGTATGGGAAGCATGTCATGCAAAACTATGCTCAAATAAAGTAAAACATTCACAAAATTTAATGGGTTAACATGTTATTTTTTATGCTGTCAAACTTATCAAATTCTTTTTCATGGTATAGCACAGAAAAACATAGTTCTTGAAGAACATCTGTCGTTATAATTTAATGTTCTCCTTTCCTTTTATAGGTTATAAATTGATATATATATATATATATATATATATATATATATAAATGTAACGATCATTCAGTATACAGGCTGAGTGATTAGAATTACTATTATATTTATATGACTATTGTATGAGAAGTCTTCTTCCTAAATTCTTTCAATTATACATATATGATACTGACAATGAAAGTTTTAATAAAAGGAATGTTCTCATATACTTTTTTTGCACGTGCATTTTTTATTAAGTTCATTTAAAAAAATCATTTTGTGATATAAATAAAATCAATTTATATACAAATATTATAGATACAAGCATAGATGTAATATTTTTTTTTCATATACGTTATATAATTATTTTCTTTACTTGTAATTTTATAATTTGGATAATCCCGTGTGTTACATGGGCGCTAAAACTAGTTAAAATAATACATATTAACTTTATGATCATTAGATTAATAAAGGATCATTATATTTTTATTGAAGATGTGATATGTCTATTACTAACATAAACTAATAGACTATAATTAAAAGTTCTACTTAAGCAACAAATAAGTCACCTTTTGGTAGAATTAAAATTAATTTAAGTATGTGTGCAAAACAATTGTAACACATCACCTTTGTGCAGAAGTGGAACAATTATTTTAATTATGCAAAAACTAGTTTTGCTAGATAAAATGTAACACATCACCTTTGGGCAGAAGTGAGACATTTGTATCATGTAGGCAAAAACTAACAAAAACTTTCAATAAGACTTGAATGATATGGTAAATGTAACACGTCATCTTTGGGCAGAAGTGATACATCAAAATTCACTCAAAGTAAGCCTTTTATGTTTTGTAAAATTATATAAGATTTAATTGTTTACAACACATTTAATTAAGAACAGTTTATGGGAAAATTAGAGTTCTCGGGAAATTAGTTATCAAGATTTTTGAGTTATTGGGAATTATAAGTTCTCGGGAATTATAGTGAGCCTGACTTTTAGTGGGTTTTCGGGATTTTGGTAAACCAAAACCATTTTAGAAAAAACAGAAACTATTTTTAAATCCTTAACCCCATAAACTATTTTTAACCCATATATTATTTTATCCCATAAATTATTTTTAAATTTCATAAACTAATTTATGATAAAGATCGAATTCGAATTTAATGGATTATCTTGTTTCCTAATTTAAATGATTTAATTATAGTTATCCAAGATTTTGAACTCTTTTATTGATAAAACTATATCGTGTTTCAAAATTTTTTAATAGATAAAAATCAATAAAAATTGGAAACAGCATATTTTATTCTTACAATTCATCCAAAATAAGGACGATTCTTCGAATTTTATGATGAGCATGAAGAACATCTTAGAAGAATTTTTAGTTAGTTTTCTTTTGAATTGAAATCTTAAACATATTTTTAACAGATTTCGAGTATATTAGAGTTTTAAATACAAATTTTAGCAATTATACAGTTTTCTTAACAAAACATGAAAACATATAAAAAAATAAAAAAATAGGGTTTTAATCAAAATTCATGTCTTTCGATTTTAATTCCAGATTTGGGGAAAACATGAAGAATTGATTAATCAACATCACTCTGATGCTACATGTTGATTAGTTCTTCATGTTAGTAATGGAACACATGATAATATGATAACCTATAATTGCATGCGTACTTGTTATAATAGAGAGAGTAGTAACCACATACGGAGAAGGATGTAGACGACATGATTTTCCGAATGGTCGAGTTCCCATTTAGGATTTATAGTTAAGGATGGTGTTAGGGTTCTGAGAGAAAAGGCACATAAGAATGTATGCATGTGTGATTAGGTTATGATGTTAATTTGTTCTCTATATATATACACTCAAGAGGAAACTCTTTACTAACTAGTATGGGTAATATGGTCAATCAACAATTACCAAGCTAATATATAATAAGATAAATAATAATTTTGATCTATTATAATATAGATGAATATAATGACCACCTAAAAATATATAATTATATATTTATTCTTATATTAGGATTTTTCGATGCTTAATTTTTTTACGACGTCAAAGTTTTCATGCCCAAATGGATAGAATTGGGTCGGGTATTCGATGAGCTAAATATTGCAATATCATTATAATAATAAATGTACATCGTCAAGATTCATTAAAATACAAAAAAATATATAATAATAAAGAAGGATATTACATATTATAATTGTTTCATACACATTTACATGTTTTGAAAATGATTCATAATATCTTCAAATGCGATTTTAAAAAAACTCGTTTCCAACAAAAAAAGATACACAGTTACATCGTCAATATAAAAAAACGTTTTCATAAAATACAGACATATGTTTAATAATAAAAAAATATATTACATATTATAATTGTTTCATACGCATTTTCATGTTTTGAAAATGATTTATAATATCTTCAATTACGACTTTAAAAAACTCGTTTTCAATATAACAAATGTAAGCATCATATATACTATATAGTCAACACCCACTTGATTACGCAAAATCAAAGAAAGATTTGTTGTGAGGTCTGGATCGATTGAAGGCTTGAAGCAATCAAAGAAAGAGCCAGCCGGCTAGTCATTGTCATCTGGTTGAAGTTCGGCTGGTAAGGCGATGGCTGGATCCTTGAGGCGAACTGGCTAAGGCATTGAGGCGATAGTCACTTGGTCAAAAGAAACATAATTTATCGGCCGTTGAGGCGATGGATGGTGTCTTTGTGTTGCTATTTAATTTTCACTTAAGTATTATGTTTGATAATGTTAATTTGGTTGGATTTACCGAACAATTCTATGAATAATTTGGACATTTTTTTTATAATATATATCGGTTATTATTGGCCCATTATAATATTTGTTAGCAATTTTAAAGTTATTTATATTTTATAAAAAAATAGTAATTACTAAATATATTTAACTACAATTTTCATAATTAATGGGTTTGGATATAGTTTTTTAAATGATATTGGGTTCACTCACCGAAAAAGAATGGGTTCGTTCTTTGGTTCAATACTATAGGTTATATATAAAACCGAAAAAAGACTGGTTTCGACCGAACCTGGTAGCCATAATGTGGCTCCGCCACTGCTTGGCATCGTTCTTGTTTATCATTGTCATGGAAGCTTTACATGTGTCCATTAGAACGGCGTGCTCTACAGGTTCGTCCAGAGGTATTCTGATGCCACGTAACAGACCTCTCGTCTCACATTTATTCTATGCATATGACTGACGTGCTAAAAGTAGTCAAACAATTATAAACTAAATTATGCTAAACTAAACACTAAGTAATACTCTAGACTCTTTAAAACTCGACTAAACTATTTACCGGCAAGTGAGCCGATCGACTCTAGTAAAGCTAAGTAAGTCCGAATATCGAACCCACAAGACTCTTTTAATTACGTAACTTAACTAACTAGACTCGACAAACTGACATGACTATTTATTTTGTAATTATTAAAAGGGGGTTTTGAATTAATTAATATTAAATTAATAAAATAACTAATTAAGAAAAGACAAGTAATAAAACACAATATAATTTAGTTCAACTGATTCAGATGGTGACAAAAAACCACCTAGGCTGGAATCCCCAAAGTTTTAGTTATCAAATAGTTGAAAATACTTGTTATAGAACTGAGATCATAAAATAGACACTTAAAAGAAAACCCAAACATGACCCCTGACCTTTCTCAAGAATATACATATGGGTTTCTAATAAGTTTTAAGGCACACCAGTTTTATAAATCAAAATCCCTTACGGTTATTTAAATAATCATGAACAAGTATCTTTATAATGAAATCCAACCATACAACGCGAAAATCAAAGGTAGTTTAATAATTCACGACTCGATAGACAATGTTAACCAATCAAATCTAGACGAACTCCTTACGAAGAACTAAATCTAGCAATCTTAATTAACAAAGATCTAACAGATAACCTATCACCTTACAACTTTTTAGGTTAGCAGCACACTTTTATTCGTTTGACTAATAATATTATTCCTATGATCATATTCTAATTCAATCACAAGCTAGTAAAAAACACACAGTAGATGACCTAACAAAATCCTATCATATAAAACAATCAAAAAGGATAATGTGGAATAATAAAACTAGATCAATCAAAACCAAGTACACATATGCATCAATTAAATAAACCAAACAATTTACTGATTCATAAAACCTTAATGAAAAATAATAATCCAACTAATATAAAACATCAACGAAGGTTCATCGATAGCCTAGGTAGTCTATAATGTTTCCTAGCATTGAAAAATCAAACAAAATAATACCGAAAAAAAACATGGTGAAAATAATGAAAACAAAAGATTAAAGGTGATAAAACCCGTAGTCTTCAATCTCGAATGTAAAGCTCTTCACTGGATGATTCCTTGTTTTTAAAACCGTCAAATAACTCAATTCTAAGCTCCAAGAAACACAAAATTCGTCTGGTGGTCATAGGGTAGTTTTCAGGTTAAGATTAAGGGTGTTTATATAGTGAATTTGTGCCCAAAACCTGACAATTCATAGAAAATTATGGAATATTAACCTCCAAGCGCCGTGCGACCAAAAAGAAAAGGTTGGTCGCGCGGTGCGGCATGCTTCAAAGGGCCGACTTCCGGACCGACCGGCTATCCTTCTGGTTCCTTTCTGATTCGTTCCGGCTTCTCTTTTAAGCATATTTTGACTTATTTTTCGCCATTTTCAACCCCGTTCAACTTCCGGAACATACAAAACACAAATATGTTAGTAGTATAAAAATCTCAACTAAAAAAAATCTAATAAAATATTACAATAAGTATACAATGGAAATATAAATAAATATAAATATATCAATTACACAGTTTTTCTTAGAGAATGGTGTCATTCAAATTTCATTAATCTTAAGAGAATTCTAAGATGTTTTTATGTGTCTTTAGGGTTGAAGGTTGATGTATATAAAAATATATATCTTTTTAGCATCAAATAATCTCTAAAAACTGCAATTTCTATCGTATGATATAGTTAAAATAACTACTTATTATGTTAAAATGTATTTTCAGGTGAATCCAATCCTCAAATGAAGAAACGAATGAAAAGCCAAAGAAAAACCAAAGAAAACAGCAAAACATGGGGCTGTGCTTCAGGAAACATGGGGCTGTGCTTTCAGGAAACATGGGGCTGTGCTTTTGGAAACACGGGGCTGTGATTTTGGGAAATACGGGGCTGTGCTTTTGGAAGCACGGGGCCGTGCTTTTGGTCACTTTTCAGAAAAGACAAAAAAAAATCTATAAGAAAAGACAAAATAGTGAACAACTGGACACGGGGCCGTGCTTTTGGAAGCACGGGGCCGTGCTTACCTCTCAGAAACGACAAAAAGAATTAGCACATGTCACTAAAAAGCAAGGGGGCGTGCCTACGTAAGCACGGGGCCGTGCTTACCTTTCGGAAACGACAAAAAGAATTAGCACATGTCACTAAAAAGCATGGGGGCGTGCATCAGGAAGCACGGGGCAGTGCTTACCTTTCAGAAACGACAAAACAAATCTGGCACATGTCATAAAAATGCACGGGAGCGTGCCTGCTAAGCACGGGGCCGTGCTTTTCACTCCAGATTTCCTATAAATAGTGGCTCATGTTGCACTCATTTGGTGTGCCTTGAAGAGAGTTCTATCCGATTTTCACTTATAAAAACACACACTAACACTCACATAAAAGATTTAGTGAAAAGTTTGAAGGCTTGGAGGTCATCACCATCAACTATCATCATCATCCATCATCTTCATCATTAAGAAGGAAGATTTATCTACATTTGGTTAGATTGTTCCAAGTTTAATCATGTATTTGTTATTATCATTCATCTTAATGTTTATCATCATGCTCATTATGAGCTAAACTCCTTTTACCATCTAAAATCTATGAAGAAGCTTTGTTTTACTTGATAATTATATAAAATATGTGGTGTAGTCTAGTAAAGTACATGGTTATATTACAATTATCTTTTGATGATAAATGTTTCACCATCTTAAATCACTAATCCAAAGTTGGTGGTTGTCAATTCTTTTTGCAATCGTTCATGATCGATTCATGTTCTTGAAAGATAAAAATACTTTGATACATTATCGAAATACGAATCCTTTTATTGTACTTAGAAATGATGAGATATAAGTTATGATATATTTCTCTAAGTCTTGGTAATCCGAAAATGGCTTTACTTAGGATATCATGCTAGTTAAAGAAATCATATGTTAATGGAATGTGTAATTATAACCTACATAAATCAACCAAGGGGAGGTTGTGTGACTAAACTACAACCACCCGAAGTTTTTAGAATTGGTATTTGAGAAATCAAAGTCAATCCTAATCTTTCTACTTTACGAAACTACTTGCCAACTTAAATTGACATCATTGAGATGGCATGACATTAGGAAAGGGTGGACTTTAAAATGTGCATGCTATCTCCTTAGTGCCAAAGATTCTCACTTAAGGTTTAAGGAGCTATCTATCATATATTATTATGGCAAGTTTACCACATGTTCAAATATTATTTATCAATGCTAAAATGAAGTGGATTCTTGATTTTAGATGGTAACCTTCGCATAATTGAACAACTCGTTTAGAATCTCTTTTCTTGGTCACCTATATATTATATATATAAGTATTTATATTTTATAAGAAGTTTGAAGAAAATTAACCCCAAAATGATTAAAACCTCCGATTAAAGTAAAACAACGATTTATTAGTAGAAACATTTGTGTCCACGGATCGATACTTGGTTCTTACCAATACTATTCTACTTATACGATAGGTACACTTGCCTATTTTGTGTGTGTTTAGTCTTTGTAGAAATCACTTTTATAAATTTAAACACGATCTTGTGCAAAAGCAAATCATTTCATCCTTTCTTATTTAATTGCACGCGCAGCACACATCAAGTTTTTGGCGCCGCTGCCGAGGACACGGTACGTTTCTAAGAACGATCCAAGTTTTAATTTAATCATTGTTTATAATTGTACAAATTTTTTAACTTCTATTTTATTTTATCTTTATTTTTTTTACTAAATACTAAAATACATAATTTTACGGCTAGCCTACACTTTAGCTTAATTAACTTAGACCTTAGTATAAATTAAAATAGCTTAGCCTAACTCGTAGTTTAACTTAGACTAACCTTTAGATTAACTTTAGCTAACTCTTATTTTAGTGTTTAATTTTGATTTAGTCCCATGTATGTCCTCTACTTTTGAGCCCGAGCTTGTTTCCCCACTTTCTGAACCGGAACGACTCTTTCGTCAACGAACTCGTAAAAGTAAACAAGCTACAGAAACCGCAGAAGCAATCAAGGACGAATCAATAGACGCCAACACATCAGGAGAAAATCAAACCGAAGAAATGATGGCGGCCCAGAATAATGAGCCGAACATGAGGCAGTATGCTAAGCCATCTCTCTAAGGCTACGACAATGGAGTGGCTCCACCCGAAATTACCGAAAATTTCGAAATCAAATCTAGCACCATTCATATGGTGGAAAATTCAGTTCAATTTCATGGTCTCCTCGACGAAGACCCTCTTTCTCACATATCTCGATTCTTACGAATATGCGGAGCTTTTAAAATCCAAAACTGTTCAGACGATCAAATCAAACTCAAACTCTTTCCTTTCTCTCTAAGGGGCCAAGCCCTAGAATGGATAGAATCTATTTCTTCTGGTTCCATCACCACTTGGGACCAGATGGTTGAACAGTTTCTCCTCAAATATTTTCCGCCCGATAAAACTGCCAAATACCGAGCCAGCATTACCGGATTCCGGACCGATGATGATGAGTCGTTACACGCAGCATGGGAAAGATACAAAAGTCTTCTAAGAAGATGCCCACATCATGGACTGAGCGTATGGTTACAAGTACAAACTTTCTTTGACGCACAATCCAGTCAAAACAAACAGGCCATCGACCAAATCGCTGGTGGAGACTTGGGATCCAAATCACCTAACGAAGCATTTGAAGTCCTGGAAAAGGCCGCAAAGAAGAGTTTCGCTTACAACCCACCAAGATCTACACCTACCCATAAATGAATACACCACGTTGACTCCAACACCCTTGTCACAGCACAGCTTGAAGCTCTTTCTAAAAAATTCGAACAACTTCAAGCCGAACTATCAAAAACCAGACCCACTTGTGACACTTGTGGAGGAAATCATAAGACGAGTGACTGTAAACAAGTCATTATGGCCATGGAAGAAGTCGATTTCATCGCTCGACAAAACAACGCTTTCAGCAATAACTACAATCCAGAATGGAGAAACCACCCGAATTTCAGCTGGAAAGACGGAGGTAACACTCAATCTTTATCCGGCTTCGAAAAAAGACCAATGAATCAACCCTTCCAGCCTAAACCTCAATTTCAAGATCAAAGTTCTAGTAGCCATCAAAACCCAAGCTACTCTAAGATCGAAGAAATGCTAATCCAACTGATGACCAAAACAAATGAAGCAGAAAAGAAAGCCGACTCAAGAGCTGTTGATATCAGCGGAGTATTATTAAAACATGAAGCCAATCTCAAAAGTCAACAAGCATCACTTCAGAACCTAGAAACCCAAATCGGACAAATTTCCCGACAGTTATCCGAAAGACCACCTGGCACTCTTCCAAGCAATACAATCACCAACTCGAATGCAACAGCTAATGCCGTTACACTCAGGAGTGGTACAACCACTGTTGTCTCACCAACTTCAGGACCAGTTAAGGAGAAAAAGTCTCCTGATGAAACGCAGAAAAGGCTGACCCCAACAAGCACAGTACAGCCTAAGGAGCCAGTCCGAACCTATGTTCCGCCTATTCCATACCTTGGAAGACTAAAGCAGGATCGATTGGAAGCCCAGTATGGGAAGTTTCTAGAACTCTTTAAGCAACTCCATATCAACATCCCTTTTGTCGAAGCTATCGCTCAGATGCCAAAATATGCCAAGTTTCTCAAGGAAGTGCTGAAAAACAAAAGAAAGCTGGAGGAGCTCTTACATGTTACCCTAAGTGAAGAATGTTCAGCTGTCCTCCAAAGCAAGCTACCGACAAATATGACCGATCCAGGGAGCTTTACTATCCATTGTCTCATAGGAAATTTATCTGTTAGCAATGCCCTGGCTGACCTAGGAGCTAGTATTAATTTAATGCCTTATGCGGTTTTTGCAAAACTAGGGATAGGAGAACCAAAGCCCACCCGCATGAGCATTCAGTTAGCTGACAGATCCGTTAAATATCCTCGGGGCATTGTTGAAAACATGCTTGTCAAAATTGACAAGTTTGTTTTCCCAGTAGATTTTGTGATTCTAGACATGGAGGAAGACAAAAGCCTATCTCTAATTTTAGGAAGACCCTTTTTAGCCACCGCAAAGGCTATCATTGATGTTTGCACCGACAAACTCACTCTCAGGGTCAATGACGAGGCAATCACTTTTGACATAGGTAAATCTATGCAATATCCGCAACAACATGATGACACCTTATATTGTGTTGACATCATAGATTCCATCATAAGTTGCTATATGCGAGATTCCTCCATCAATACTCCCTTAGAAACACAAGTTTTAGACAAAACACTCAACAAACCCATTTTAGAGAGCGAAAATTTCAATAACAACTACAACGGAGAATCAGAAACGATATACGAAATCATTGAAAACAATGAAAAATCAAAACCATCAATCGAAGAACCACCAGCCTTAGAGTTAAAAGAATTACCAAAACATCTTTAATACGCCTTTCTAGAAAAAGATTCTCAACTCCCAGTAATTATTTCATCTCACCTTTCTAAAGAAGAGAAAGACGAACTTCTTAAGAGAAAGCCATCGCATGGAAGATCATGGATATCAAGGGCATCAGTCCTTCTTTTTGTACTCACAAAACCCTCATGGAGGAAGAATACAAACCCGTGGTCCAACATCAGAGACGTCTCAATCCCAACATGCAAGATGTGGTGAAGAAGGAAGTAACCAAACTGCTTTATGCCGGATTAATATACACAATATCAGATTCACCTTGGGTCAGTCCAGTTCAAGTAGTACCCAAGAAGGGAGGAATGACAGTTGTAATGAACGAGAAGGACGAGCTAATACCAATGAGAACCATCACAGGCTGGCGAGTTTGCATCGATTACAGGAAGCTTAATGACGCCACAAGAAAAGATCATTTTCCACTTCCTTTCATCGATCAAATGCTTGAGCGATTATCTGGAAAAATGTTCTACTGGTTTCTTGATGGATTTTCCGGATATTTCCAAATTCCCATTGCTCCTGAAGATCCGGTGAAAACCGCCTTTACATGTCCATATGGAACCTTCGCCTACTGAAGAATGCCATTTTGACTATGTAATGCTCCGGCCACCTTCCAGCGTTGCATGGTGGCCATTTTTCAAGAAATGATCGAAAACTCTATGGAAGTCTTCATGGACGACTTCTCAGTTTTTGGAGACTCATTCGATCATTGTCTGAAAAACCTAGACAAAATGTTAGCTAGGTGTGAAGAAGTAAACTTAGTACTCAACTGGGAAAAATGCCACTTTATGGTAAAGGAAGGCATCGTTCTAGGTCACAAGATATCCCAAGACGGACTAGAAGTTGATAGAGCCAAAATAGAAACCATATCCAAACTTCCACCACCAACTTCAGTCAGAGCCATTAGAAGTTTTCTAGGTCACGCAGGCTTCTACCGCCGCTTCATAAAAGACTACTCCAAAATTGCTAGACCTATGACCAAACTTCTAGAGAAAGACGCACCATTCGTCTTCTCTGAAGAATGTGTTGAATCATTCAACATATTAAAAAACAAAATTGTCAACGCACCAATCATGACTACACCCGATTGGACCCTTCCATTCGAGATCATGTGCGATGCAAGTGACTTTGCAGTTGGAGCCGTACTCGGACAACGCAAAGAAAAACACTTTCACCCAATTTACTATGCCAGTAAAACTCTTAAAGATACACAAGAAAATTACACCACAACGGAAAAAGAGTTACTAGCAGTAGTGTTTGCTTTTGAAAAAGTTAGATCCTACCTAGTTCTTTCCAAAACAATAGTATACACCGACCATGCCGCCATAAGATACCTCTTCAACAAACAAGATGCAAAACCCAGACTCATCCGATGGATTCTACTACTCCAAGAATTCGACATTGAAGTTAAGGATAAAAAAAGAGCAGAAAATGTAGCCGCAGACCATCTTTCGCGCTTAGAATGCCCAGCTTCAAAAGGACACCATGAGGAAATTATCAATGATAATTTTCCACATGATGTTCTCATGCATATCCAAGCAGTCATGCAGGAGGAAGATGAAAGTCCTTGGTTTGCCGATTTCGCGAACTATTTAGCATGTAGAATCTTAAGGAAAGGGCTCACTGATCAACAGCGGAAGAAATTCTTCTCCGACCTTAAGTTCTACTTCTGGGAAGACCCTTACTTGTTTAGGATAGGTGCTGATCAGGTAATTCGTAGGTGTGTATTAGGAAAGGAAGCCTTAGATATTCTCAAACACTGCCATGAAGGACCTACTGGGGGACACCACAGTACCGCCACCACGGTCAGAAAAGTGTTTGATGCAGGATTTTTCTGGCCCACCATATAAAGACACACATGTTTTGATCCAAGCATGCGATGCTTATCAAAGAGCCGGAAACATCTCAGCCAAAAATGAGATGGCTCAAAAAGGCATTCAATTTTATGAGGTCTTTGATGTATGGGGAATAGATTTCATGGGCCCATTTCCTAACTCATTCGGAAATAAGTACATCCTTGTAGCAGTTGACTACGTGTCTAAATGGGTGGAATCACAAGCTCTTCCCACTAACGATGCTCGAGTAGTTGTACGATTTCTGAAAAAGTTATTTTCATGATTCGGTACTCCGAAAGCCCTAATCAGCGACAGAGGTACCCACTTCTGTAACACTCTGATGGACAAAGTCTTAGCACGATATGGGGTTCACCACCAACTAGCAACACCATATCACCCTCAGACTAGTGGGCAGTTAGAGGTCTCGAATCGAGGAATTAAAAGGACTTTAGAAAGAACTATAGGAATGAATCGCAAAAATTGGGCAGAAAAGTTAGATGACTCTTTGTGGGCCCTCAGGACGGCTTACAAAACCCCCATAGGAACAACACCATTCAAACTTGTTTATGGGAAGGCATGTCATCTACCCGTAGAACTAAAACATAAAGCGTATTGGGCTCTGAGAGTAGTGAATTTTGATCTAATGTCCGCCGGTAAAAACCGAGAAGATCAAATTCACGAGCTCGAAGAACTAAGAGCACTGGCATATGAAAATTCTTGGTCTGACAAAGAACAGACTAAACGTTTACACGACACCCATTTAAAAGGAAACAAGAAATTTCAAGTTGGCGACCGTGTAGTATTATATAACACACATTTATGTCTTTTCCCAGGAAAATTGAAATCTCGCTAGACAGGCCCACACATAGTTGAATCAGATTTTTGACTATGGGGCAGTTGAGATTTCAAATTCTGACGTCCACAAGTTCAAAGTTAATGGACATCGACCAAAACCATATATCGATGGTTCATTCGAGACCGTCTCTGAGGTACTAATCCTCCACCCAGATCAATGAACATGTTGGAAGTAGGGTTCGACCAAGACCCTGATTAAACTAGGCATTGAAAATATGTTAAAATAAAAATATATAATAAATAAATAAAATAATAATAATAATAATAATAATAATAATAATAATAATAATAATAATAATAATAATAATAATAATAAAAATAATAATTTTCAGTATTATTATGCTTGTTGGTCGTTTGCAGTTTTTATATAGGTACACTACAGGAAAACGGACGAAAAACAGGTGACGCTCTGTCAAAATTTCGTTGGCCCGTAGGGAAGTCCCTTTCTATTTTACCTCCATACTTCATATGAATCTTATTATTAATCTTTTTATGAATCTTTTCACATTGAGGACAATGTGAGATTCAAGTGTGGGGAGGTGAATTACTTAACCAATTGTTTGCTCAACTAATTATAAGATTCTCTAATAACAAAATTTTTGTAGCAAATAAAGACTATTTTTATAACAAAACCAAATGAAAATTCAAGAGAATTGTTTTGCAAATAACCAACTGCAAATCTATTATAACCAAAAAAGTGACAAAGTAAAAATAAGTTTTGTAATATTGAGAAGAAATTTATGCAAAATATGGCGTTTATACCCAATTCCTCCGTTACTGTGAGATAAACCTCATGCCATATAAATATTTTTTCGGAAGCTTTGAGTGAGTCACATGTTTCGTGTGATTTAGAACTTGTCGCAATTATTCATTTCAAGACCGCACGAAGCGTTGTTAAGGAAGAAGGTAATATTGTCACAATCCCATCGAACCATTCTTCAAATCACAAAACCAAAAACCTTACAAAACCTTACCATACCACTTTATCCCTCTCACCGGTAAAATACAACACTGGTCTTTTACATGCAAACCCTAAAGAACTGGAAATGCATTATTTTGATTTCAATTTCTTTTGTTGCATACATTACGCAAAAACCTAGGTTACCTCCAGAAGTTAGGGAGAGAATCTTTCTCTTTAGCAATGAGGTGAAGAAAAAGTGGCGCCAAGGCGAACAAAAGCCACCATTTTGTGGAGTTTCCAAAAGTGCAATGAAAAGATGAGCAAAAATATATGAACGATGCTAAGGATACGGAAACTGATCCCACGAAGAAAGATGTAGAAAAAGTCAAACTCAGTCTCACATGAATATCCTGAACTAATGAGGGTGGGGGCTATTAGGCTCAAAGCCGAAAGATCCATTAGAGTTGGGAGTTATGTTCACAGCAGGATTGAGGAAGAACTGATCCACATCCTCGACAAAACTGGTCTTGACGATCTGACCTTAAAAAAGTCACTAGTAAAAAAAAATTATTAGCAATCGGGAGAAAGGAGTTAACCGTTGAAGACATCTTAAGACTCCCGACAATCAGCAGAAGTTGTATTTACCATCCTCACCACAAAATACCAAATCCCTACTCAAAACCAACCCATATTACCTTCTAACCTATGCAACCCTTCACAAAGGTGGAGATTTGAAATTGCTACAAGCTTATTTTTCACAGGTTGCATTTTGACTAAGAGTGTTCACATACATACATCACAGGTATGATCAGATATAAAACTGAGAGTGAGTGAACATTGTGAGAACGTGACGTTTTGCATAAACGAAAACTCATAAAAACAAAATCACCTTTTTATATATCACTACATATATTCCTATGATTTAAGGTTGGTTATTTTTTTCCCATTTTCTTGGAAATATTTTGGGGATGTTTAAGCTATGGTCCTAACTTGCTATTTTTAGAGAATATTTATAAGTAGCTTGCTTGAGGACAAGCAAGGTTCAAGTGTAGGGATGTTTGATGTATATAAAAATATACATCTTTTTAGCATCAAATAATCTCTAAAAATTGCAACTTCTATCGTATAATGTAGTTAAAATAACTACTTATCATGTTAAAATGTATTTTCAGGTGAATCCAAGCCTCAAACGAAGAAACGAATGAAAAGCCAAAGAAAAACCAAAGAAAACAACAAAACATGGGGCTGTGCTTTCAGGAAACACGGGGCTGTGCTTTTGGAAACACGGGGCTGTGCTTTAGGGAAACACAGGGCTGTGCTTTTGGAAGCACGGGGCCGCGCCCCGTGCTTCAGGTCACTTTTCAGAAAAGACAAAAAAAACAGGGCTGTGCTTTTGGAAGCACGGGGCCGTGCTTCTGGTCACTTTTCAGAAAAGACCAAAAAAATCTATAAGAAAAGACAAAATAGTGAACAGCTAGACACGGGGCCGTGCTTTTGGAAACATGGGGCCGTGCTTTTGGAAACACGGGGCCGTGCTTACCTCTCAGAAACAACAAAAAGAATTAGCACATGTCACTAAAAAGCACAGGGGCATGCCTACGTAAGCACGGGGTCGTGCTTACCTTTCAGAAACGACAAAAAGAATTAGCACATGTCACTAAAAAGCACGGGGGCGTGCCTCAGGAAGCACGGGGCCGTGCTTACCTTTCAGAAATGACAAAACAAATCTGGCACATGTCATAAAAATGCACGGGGGCGTGCCTGCAAAGCACGGGGCCGTGCTTTTCACTCCAGATTGCCTATAAATAGTGGCTCATGTTGCACTCATTTGGTGTGCCTTGAAGAGAGTTCTATCCGGTTTTCACTTATTAAAACACACACTAACACTCACATAAAAGATTTAGTGAAAAGTTTGAAGGCTTGGAGGTCATCACCATCAACTATCATCATCATCCATCATCATCATCATTAAGAAGGAAGATTCATCTACATTTGGTTAGATTGTTCCAAGTTTAATCATGTATTTGTTATTATCATTCATCTTAATGTTTATCATCATGCTCATTATGAGCTAAACTCCTTTTACCATTTAAAATCTATGAAGAAGCTTTGTTTTACTTGATAATTATATAAAATATGTGGTGTAGTCTAGTAAAGTACATGGTTATATTACAATTATCTTTTGATGAGAAATGTTTCACCATCTTAAATCACTAATTCAAAGTTGGTGGTTGTCAATTCTATTGGCAATCGTTCATGATCGATTCATGTTCTTGAAAGATAGAAATACTTTGATACATTATCGAAACACAGATCCTTTTATTGTACTTAGAAATGATGAGATATAAGTTATGATGTATATCTCTAAGTCTTTGTAATCCAAAAATGGCTTTGCTTAGGATATCATGCTAGTTAAAGAAATCATATGTTAATGGAATGTGTAATTATAACCTACATAAATCAAACAAGGGGAGGTTGTGTGACTAAACTACAACCACCCGAAGTTGTTAGAATTGGTATTTGAGAAATCAAAGTCAATCCTAATCTTTCTACTTTACGAAACTACTTGCCAACTTAAATTGACATCATTGAGATGGCATGACATTAGGAAAGGGTGGACTTTAAAATGAGCATGCTATCTCCTTAGTGCCAAAGATTCTCACTTAAGGTTTAAGGAGCTATCTATCATATATTATTATGGCAAGTTTACCACATGTTCAAATATTATTTATCAATGCTAAAATGAAGTGGATTCTTGATTTTAGATGGTAACCTTCGCATAATTGAACAACTCGTTTAGAATCTCTTTTCTTGGTCACCTATATATTATATTTATAAGTATTTATATTTTATAAGAAGTTTGAAGAAAATTAACCTCAAAATGATTAAAACCTCCGATTAAAGTAAAACAACGATTTATTAATAGAAACATTTGTGCCCACGGATCGATACTTGGTTGTTACCAACACTATTCTACATATACGATAGGTACACTTGCCTATTTTTCTTCATTCCCGGCCACCAAAACATGGTTTGAAGACCGGCCACCAAAACGCATCGGGAAGAATAGAGTGTCGTGACTTATGAGCTTCATCGAGGATGAACATGCGAAGACCGTCACGATCGGGAACCCATAAACGGTCCAAATAATAGAGTAAGCCATTACGTTTTGTTTGAAGTTGGAGTTCGGCGCAACACGAAATCTCGTCGTATAAGTTATCTTCGGTGACGGAGACGCGTCGTGCGTCGAAGGTGCAGTATTGAAGGTTAAATTGGACGACGACGTAATTTGAGCATGAATGCTCTTACGACTAGTCTCGAAATTAAAGAATATTATTTCAATATCGTAAAGGGAATTTATACTTATGATTTAAAATAATATTATGATTTAAAATAATATAGAACTTGGGTTAGTTGAAATATAAAACTAATCATATTACAGAAAGAAAACTTACAAATCTAAAATTTATCATAACCCGGAACTTAAAGTAATAGAATAACGCTACTAATGACAATCCGATAAGAACATTTATATATAGGATGTACCAGCGGCGTATCCACCATGTTCTTATCTTCTCAACATTTCACTGTTATCCCAAACTACTATCGGTTCTAGGATTATGACCCACGATTGTACGTATCATGATTTCCATGCGAGTACTTGGGTAATTATGTATGCGTCATTACTTAGGTCGTTGGATGGTCCGCATAATTCGTTCCATCGTGTGGGTTACAAAAGCGTTTGAAAACATTAATTTGTGAGGGAGCACAAGTATTAATAATGTATGACTATAAATTAGGAAAAAGTTCATAAATTTCTAGGACATTATTTAAATGTAAGTCCTTAAAGTAAAATGATTTGGGATGGTTGAAGAGGGTAAAAATGAGGAAAATATATGTTTTAATAACCAATCTACTTAATTAATGTGAACTTTATTCGTAAAATACGTGAAATGTTATTAGTTTATACTAAAATAATTTGATGCCATAAAAGGCGTTATAAATTTATAACTTGTTGGAACTTATGTTTTAGACCGATGCATCGAATTATATTGTGCGTGAAAAATATATTATTTGGTCTCAACCAAGGGTGGATGGCTTGAAGACCAAGTCATGCTAGACTAGTATAAATAGATGTTTTTATTCATTTGTCTAGTATGAGTGACTGTATTGTGTATTTGTGAGATCTAGGGTTTTATCCCTTTGAGAGAGTCTCCGACTCCAGGATGAGCTCTCCTGATGGCGGCTGAGATATTTCTTAATTGATTGTATGTATGAATGTATGTATGAGTGTTTCATCTTAATGAGAATCATTCGGCTAATATTTCATACTACAATTTCTATCTTTTATGTTTTGATTACCATTGTCCATCCTATTATTGATTGTTAATCAAATCAGGCTCTCTCCCAATACACCACATCCGTCCAGACATCTTTCAAGAGTGAATATGAGTGAGATTCGATCCTAACCCTAGACCCGAGCTCCACACCGTTGTTTAATACCGACTATTTTCACACTTCCGTTATGGGGCTCGGTTCTCTCAGTTGGTATCAGAGCGGGGTTACAGAATCGTTCAGACTAACCACTGAACTGATTCATTTCGCTCTTGAATCCAACATGGACGTTAATCGATGAAGTTCGTTGAAATTATTTTTGGGGGGTTTTGAAATTATTTGATGATTTGGAGAAAAGTATATGGATTGATGTTTGGGTTGATGACTCGTTCGGAGATCCAACATCAATTTATTGTTTATTTGGTCAGAACGGTCCAGATCTGATGTAACATTGTTATTTGGCTCGTTTTGGGGCAACTCTGTTCATTTGATGATTTCCAGATCTGAAAAGGTTGATTATGATATGAAGATAGGTTTCTTTGATTTCGAGATAGCGTGGATATTGCTACAATGATTAATTTCAGATTATGATACTTGTTTCCAGATCTGAAAATTAGGGTTTATGTGTGCTCTTTATTGTTTATGTTATTTGTGCTGCTCGAACTGTACATGTTTTGGTAGACAAACATTGCCATTGGTACAAACTGGTATGGAGAATGTACAAGTCAGAAATGAACATGTACTAGAGGCAATATCATTATGGTTTGTTACAGCAGATGCAAAGTGAATATTCAAGCTGGTTCTGCAAGGGCAAATCAGTAACTGATTATGCAGAAATGAAGTTTTGGTGTCTCGAGCATACTATGATAATATAAGACTGAACTCGAATATGGAAAATGACTAAGTGTTGCTTCGAGCACAGGAGGTGTTTTGCCCAAGCACATCTTTGTTTGGCTCAAGCACAGGTTACTTCGAGCACATCTTATATCGAGCACATCAAATTCGAGCACACTTTGTGAAACCCAGAGCATATCCTTTGTCTTCTCAAGAAAACTATCTTCTTTAAGTCTCGAGCACACTTTGTTATTTATTCGAGCAGACTCTTTTTCGAGCATATTTTGTTTTGTCTTGAACAATTATGCTTGTGAAGAGAAAACTCAAGTTTGTGTCGAGCACACCCTTGCTCCCGAGCATACTTTTGCCTCCGAGCATGTTTGGTGGAAAATGAAAAAGCACTAAGTAATCCGAGCACACTTTTGTTTCCAAGCACTAAGTAATCCGGGTACACTTTGTGTTAGGAAAGTGCTTTCGAGCACACTTTGTGATAGTGAAAAAATTGAAAAATCACAAGTGTTTTGCTTTCCGGGTACACTTTGTGTTAGGAAAGTGCTTCCGAGCACACTTTGTGATAGTGAAAAAATTGAAAAATCACAAGTGTTTTGATTTCCGGGTACACTTTGTGTTAGGAAAGTGCTTCCAAGTACACTTTGTGCTAGTGCAAAAATTGAAAAAAAATCACAAGTGTTTTGCTTTCCGGGCACACTTTGTGTTAGGAAAGTGATCCCAAGCACACTGTGTGCTAGGAAACATAGTTTGTGAAACATTTCAAAGTTTTGAAGAAACTTTTGAGATTTTTAGTGCCGTTGACCGTTTGACCAAGCTGTTCTCTACGGAAGATATATACCAGGGGTATTTTGGTAATTTTTCTCCAATCATCAACAAGCTTATGGAATTCAAACCTCATCCAATTTTACGACTTCATCAAAAGCTTTACAAGAACAAGTGTTGACCAAGCTTAAGGGTTTAATCACTTTTAGTGTCAACCAACTTTTGAATATGTTTATCTGAGATTTTTACAATCTTGATGAGGATGATCAAGATTGTTTCACCCACACTTGATTTGAAGACACATTTATTAAAGACAATTGCAACGAAATTGGGGGAGTAAAAATCTTTGAATTTCATTGCAAATGGTATGCTTCAAATCAAGTAAAAGACTCGAGTTAAGGAAAAGCTGATCAAGATCAATAATCCAAGGTTTGTCAAATATGTTTCATCATTTGTAAGTTTTCAGATTTCCTAGTACGGAAGAGAAGATAGAGTCATCATGAGTAACAATGTTGAAAGGATGATCAGTAGAGTTTAACCTCCTATGAAATAGTCACTTGAACAGTCATGAACGGGTATGGTTGACTTGAATGCTATCTTGATTCATAGAATGGTTTGAAGATGATTTACAAGGGAAGAGACAAATTTGAGGAATTGAAGATTATTTGATGATCACATTGAGTTTATTTCTTTCTATGATAACCTTGTTACTTGAAGTTGATCTTTGAAGTTCAAAGCCTCGTTCATATGCCCATACAACTATATCCAAAAGTGGTATAAGAGTGATAATTCGAAATGAACAATGGGAGAAGCTTAACGTGAGGGGGAGAATTTCAACGAAAGACAACGAGTTATGAGGTGATCAAGGAAGAAATTCGATGGCATCGGTCTAAGGGGGAGATTGTTGGAACTTATGTTTTAGACCGATGCATTGAATTATATTGTGCATGAAAAATATATTATTTGGTCTCAACCAAGGGTGGATGGCTTGAAGACCAAGTCATGCTAAACTAGTATAAATAGATGTTTTTATTCATTTGTCTAGTATGAGTGACTGTATTGTGTGTTTGTGAGATCTAGGGTTTTATCCCTTTGAGAGAGTCTCCGCCTCCAGGATGAGCTCTCCTGGTGGCGACTGAGATATTTATTAATTGATTGTATGTATGAATGTATGTATGAGTGTTTCATCTTAATGAGAATCATTCGGCTAATATTTCATACTACCATTTCTATCTTTTGTGTTTTGATTACATTTGTCCATCCTATTATTGATTGTTAATCAAATCAGGCTCTCTTCCAATACACCTCATCCGTCCAGACATCTTTCAAGAGTGAATCTGAGTGAGATTCGATCCTAACCCTAGACCCGAGATCAACACCGTTGTTTAATACCGACTATTTTCACGCTTCCGCTACGGGGCTCGGTTCTCTCAGTTGGTATTCTTGTCAGGTCCCCGATTTCAGATGGATCTTACTTAAATCATGTCATAACTCACACAAATAGATGTGTCGATAAGGGAGTTGATGACGGGTTGCTATATTTAGAAAGATTACCGTTTGTTAAAGGCGGAATCAATAACAAACATATGGTTGCTTAATCAGTATTCAAAGGTAACCAACACAAACAAGATTCACTTAAAAGATTTCCATTTATATAATATAAATCATACAAAGTGGATAATTGATTTAGGGTTTCTTGAAGGAAGGTTTTATCCGTACTATATTAAGAAAGCCGTCACACACAATATTCTTTCTTAATTAATGTGTCTGTCTGCCTTTTTTGTGTGCCGCAGGAGGTGTGCTCTAAATTATTCTATTATAGGCCTGACACCTCCTTTAAAGCTGTCATTCCTTCTAGAAATCCTATCCGATAATACATATTTAAATTACATATTCAGAAATATTCTAACTGTAAAACAAGTCTTCCGGGTAGGCTTTGCATCAATCTTGTCTTTCCGAGTATGCTCTGCCATCCTTTAGGACTTGGTAATATAGAAGTGTGCTCGGGATCAGTTTCCGGGTAGACTTTACTTGAAGAGTATTTTACCGAGTAAAATACTCACCGGGTAGACTTCAATCTTCTTGGATTTGTCAGACTTTGCCCGACAAACCCTTACGAGCAACCTTGTTCTTCAATGGTCCCATCAACCTTTGCTCGAGAAAAGCTTATTAGCAAAGTGTGCTTGGTAGCACTGTTCCTTGCTTAAGTTGAACCTTGTCCGATGATACTTGAGATATATCATTAAGTCATCAAGCCTACTTGGACCATACTTATTAATGAATACCTTGCCCGGTCTTCTAATTACTTGGCTTCATGAGCTTGGTTAGCCTAAAGCTTACTCGGAAGTGAACTTTACTTGGCTATGAAGAACAAACCTGCTTGATAAAGTGAACCTTGCTCGGATCTGCATAAACTAGTGAACCTTGCCCGGTAATACACAAGTTTGCAAACCTTGCTCGGATGTTCACTAAAGAAGACTTCCAGAAGATAACCTTGCCTGATAGACAAAATATCGTGCTAGGCTAAGTAAAAGCTTGCTCGGAGGTCTAAGGTGTGCCCGGATCCATACTTAGCAAATTCTGAGGAGGTTGAGAAGATTCCAATCTTCCATATGTCACATAGAACAAGTCTTTGACTTAACAATCCCCTCTTTAAGTCAATTTCTTGACCCAACAATCTCCCCTAGATTGGAACACCTCAGTTGACCCAAAACATTTCTAAAGTTACTTACACTTAGTCAAAATACACATCAAATCAAAAGTCAAATTACTTAATCAATTAACATAAACAAAATTACATATTCAAAAATGTCGTCCGAAGACATTACATATTAAGGCCTAATCTAGGAATTTTGTCTCTTCCATTCATTGTAGGCAGCTTGTCTTCTGTTTGTTATCACTGATGCAACTCTCATTTTAAAGATATCAAGGGCTCGGTAATGAGTATGACCTTCAGGTATGACCAAGTCCCTTATATCCATTAGATCTTCATCATGTAAGCAATTCAGGTCTTCATCCTTCTTGATAATCCCCAGTATTTTTCCATCAGAGTTTCTCAGTAAGTAATGATCAGCATTTTCTTTGTATTCAACTTCGGTTATGATGCCATTTCTTTGGACTGTGTAGTTGGGGCGTGTCATTCTTCTTTCAAGACTTATGCATGTTTTCATGTTTGACAATGGATTCAAGTCTTTTACATTCATCTTGTAATTCCTTTCAGCCATGTCCATCCTTCTTAACTTTGCAGTTCTCTTTGATCTGTGAAGTTGGGATGTTCTCCAGTTTCTCTTTTCTTTTAGGAATCTGAATCCTTCGTCAGCTTCATCTCTTAAGAACTTAGAGAGATCATTCATTTGTCTTCCAGCCACTCTGTTTCTGTTTCTATAATCATACAAAGTGAGTGTTGTCATTCTTTCCAATTGTTCTTGGTATATTCATAGAAATCACTCCTCACAACTA
Organism: Bidens hawaiensis; assembly: GCF_021521415.1. Taxonomy (NCBI): domain Eukaryota; kingdom Viridiplantae; phylum Streptophyta; class Magnoliopsida; order Asterales; family Asteraceae; genus Bidens; species Bidens hawaiensis. Next base: position 554,162 of record NW_027491276.1, read on the forward strand.
TATCTCTTAGTTGTCTACTTTCCATAATCACTCTTAAGCATTCACACACAGAATCATAGTAAATTTCTCTCGGAAGATCCACATCTGATTGTGGTCTTGTTGTTCTTTGTTGTGCAGATCTACTTGATTCACCTCTTCCACCTTCACCTCTTCCACCTTGTGGATATCTTCTTGAAATTGGTGGCCTGAAAGGAATAGACTTCTTGGGTTTTCTAGGCCCCAAATTAAAGATTTTGATGTAGATTGCTTCTACCATTTCAGTTGGAAGGTTGGCAAGTTCAACAATATTTGCTCCTGCATATTTGAGAGCTAGCAACATTTTTTCCATACCAGGAGTTTTTGACAAATCAGCGGTACAAAACTCCCATCTGCATAGTATCTAGGGTTCTCACCTTCCCTTAGAGCTTTCTCCCATTCAGCCTTTTGGGTATAGAAGAGGTATTTCAAATCCTCCTTTTCCAAGGTATTAAAAGAGGCTACATCCATTCCCCTTTGAGTAATCATTATGTTCCTTAGAATGTTGATCATCTCTTCATTTTCCCAAGGTACACAAGGTTCATCTTCAGGTTCAGGATTCACTTCTTGTGGAGTAGGGGTTTCAACAACAGGAACTTCCTTGGACATTTCCTTTTCACCCTGCATCTTCTGTTTCTCCCTCAGAGTCATTATCTTTCTTCTCTTTATTGGAGGCTCAATAGATGTTTCAGTTTGTTTAGTAGAGCTCTCAGTTTGGACCCTCTTTAATTTTTCCTTTCTCTTCAGTTTATTTTACTGATCCAACACTGATTCTCTGGATAGGTTCTCAACCATTTCAGGCTTCAAACCTTTCTCTAGCAGATATACACACATTCCTCTAAACTTCTCTATCAAAGTTTCCAACTTTTCAATCTTCTCATTTTCCTTCACACATTTTTCAATCACCTTTTCTCTTTCACTGTTGTAAAGGTCTTGTAGTTGGTCAACTGTGAAGTGAGACAGATCCTTCTCTAAATAATTATGCCTTCTGAGATATTCTCTGTATTTCTGGCAGTCTCTGTTCTTTTGTTCCATCCTTTTCTTGAAACCATCCCTCTCCTTGTCAAGTCTCTTTTGCAACTGATCATTATCAAGATCAGCCAAAGCTTCAAAACTTATTCCATGCTTTCTCAGCTTTACAACCAAAGGATGTTTCCTTTTGGCTTCCCTCATACTCAACTCAATGTTAGCTCTCTGCTCATTAGTCAGTTCAACTTGTGGAGATTCAACATTGGTAGCTTTAACACTTTTTCTTTGATTATCATCAGGATTATCATCCTCATCAGACTCCTCAGACTCATCCTCCTCTTCTGTTAAATCATTTACAGCATCAATCTTGGGTTCATCAGAGGTTGGATGCTCTGGGTTTGATTCAGTTTGAACAGGCACATCAGGGACACCTTGAACCTTTTCACCTGGTTGCAAGGTTTGCAGTGGGACTGCCCTGATAGGACTAGCATCTTCATCTGGAGTTTCAACAAAGTACTTGTTCTTGTCATCCCACTTGCCTCTCTTAGCAGATTTTTCATGCTCAGTCTGCTCAGATGCCCTCTTTCTTCTCATGTAGGTCTTAGCAAATCTATTGACTTTCTCAGCAAATTCTTCATGTAGTTTTGAAAGTCTTTCTTGTTTCTATTGCAGTGTCTCATGAGTTTGGGTTACATTTACCCTTTCACCCCAGTTGTCAGTTGGGTTCTTCCTCAAATCCTCTTTTACCTGCTCAGCCCATTTCTTGGCAGCCATTGAAGCAATGGTCTCACCAATTTCTTCTTCAACCATCATATCAGTATTCAGATTGATTGGTTCAGCAGTTTCGTTTGACTTTGTATCTTGTTGACTTTGGGTTTGAAACATGCTAACCACCATAGCTAAGGACTTGTCTGCTTCCTCTTGCTCTTATAACTTAATTAATGCCTCAATTACCTCTTGATCAGCCACTTCTTCAATAACTTCTTTTGCAAACTTGGCTTGGTTGATCAAGGTTTCCTGTTCTGCAACTCTACAGGGTCCATGGTTTGGGCCAGTATCTCTCTATCCCTTGTTTCTCTTAAAATATTTTCTTGTTCCCTTAAAGCATCAGCAGCAGCAGCTTCAGCATCTTCTGTAAACAAAACATCTTTTTCTAGATATGCCTTAATAGGCTCTTCTTCAGTGACCTTTTCTTTGCCTTTATACATCCTTTTAGGCATTACTTCCTCCTCATCATCAGATTGTCTATAGTCATCAATCTCCTTCTCAAGAGCTTCTAATTTAGGGTCATACTCTACCCTCTTGGAGCTTTCTATTTGTTTAGTTTGAGTGATAGGCTCCTCAGTAGCAATATTCCCTTCATTCATCACTTCAGTCTCTACTCCAGTTTGAGTGTTAATTAAGACATCAGTAGCTATATCAGTAACAGCTACATTCTCCTCAACATTTGTCTTTTCAATCCTATCCTCTATCTGAACATTTTCTTCATGCCTTTCCACATATGCAATTTCATCATTATAATCATAGTCTTGTTCTCCCACATCTGATCTATCACCTTCATACTCCTCATCCTCAATCCTCCTCTCCTCACTACTCTCCTCTCCATCATCATAATCAATCATAATCAACTTCAAACTGTCTGCAGTCTCAACAACTGTTACAGTTTCAGTTTCAACATCTACACCAGAGATAGTTGGTATACTGTCATTCTCCCCCTATTTTGGGGCAGCTGAGGTCTTCTCAACCTCCTGCTCCAGGGCTTAAATTTCCAATTTTTCTTGTACCAACTTCTCTATCAACATCACATTCTCCTCTGTCACCTCCTGATTCATTTTCTTCAGTTCAGCATTTTCTTTTAACAGGGTCAACAGGTCCGTGTCAGTGGGTGGTGTTGTAGGTGTTGATGTAGAAAAGTGTTCATAGTCAGGCTGTTCTGGATTTGTGGTGTGAATTTGAAATGTGGATAGTGGTGATGATTGTGTATGAGGTGGGCTTGGGAAGAATGGATCTGAGTGAATTTGGCTAGATGTTGGTGGTGTTTATGGTGGTGTTGGAATAGTTTGTTCTTGATCTTCAAGTTGCTCCCCCTGATTAGGTGCATCAACATTCATAGCAACTCCAACTCCTCCTTCATCTCCATCAACATTATCATCTTCATCATCAGAACCATCATCATCACTCTCAACATCATCTCCTCCTTCCTCCTCTGAGCTTAACTCAGGCACTAGCATCACATTCAAGTCATGGTTCAACAACCATGGCAAGATCTCAAATGGAACTTCAGAATTGAATCTATTGGCAACACCTAGATTTTTAATTCTCTTGTATGTGTCAGGGTTCTGCAGTAGGTGTGTAATTCCCATAGTGGGTAGATCTCTTAATTCACTGTTAAAGATTATCTGCAGGAACCTTTGTTGGATCCCGATATCGTATCAATATCAATAACAATAACAGATCTCAGATCTGAACGTAATCGATTAATACTTTTAACAATAGATATAACTCATAATTACATATGATTAGGTGTTGTGTATGTTTATATATTATCAGTATATGTAATAATATTACGGTTGAAGATCGAGAGAGGATTTGGACAGAGTATTGTTAATTAAACTCTCAAAAACTTAAATTATGTGTGAACTGAGTTCACTATAAATAGAAGATAGGACTGGTTCGCTAACATCCCCTAGCGAACCAGATCCTACTTCGTTACATACATTAAATAGGCGACACACCCCCTGATTCGTTAACATCCCCTAACGAATCAGAGGAGATTGAACTTAAAGTCTAGTTCGCTAAACATCCTTAGAGAACTAGCCTTATACATTAACGAATTACATGAAATAATCATAATTTATTACATTAATTAAACCACAAATACGTTAACGACAATTACAAAGACTCAAGACGCAAAACCGTGCACTAACAGACACCCCCTCGTCTTGAGCTCTTTGTCTTTAAGTTACTTGAAGCGCTTGGACCGCCAGTCTCTGCAACTATGGATTCCATTTTCATGACAAACGCGCACAACACGTTGGAATTTCATAGCCAGGTCGTAGTCTTCATTGCGCTCGATCAGAATCTGCATCCTGTGTAGCACGTCATTGTCTGTTTCAGATAAATTAACCAACCACATCGGGTCGAGTCTTCAGTCCTTTACCAAGTACAATAACGGCCTCGCCCGTCCGATTGTCATAGTACCATCGGTTGAAAGAGAGATGCATTTGTTGGGGCATCGTCTTCACCGGCACTCTTTTCATCGTCTTCGGCGGATTTACTTTAAGAACAAGTTTCTTCCACCCAGTCTTTGGATCAATTTCGTCAATTCGTTTGCGTCTCGGGACCTGGGGCTTGAAGAACTTGAACCCATGATTAACTTTGAACAACAAGTGTTGATGAAACCACTCAACTGTCCGGATGCCACCACGATTGATAAATGGACGCCTCGCGAGGGTACGAACATCCCAACGCGGTAGTGTAAGAACATCCATTATCCTCTCGTAGTACTGAACTCCCTTCTCCCATTTAACTATACATACCTTAAGCTCGAAATCGTATAGCCATGAGACGATGTCACCATGAACCTTGGGTACAGTCTTGAAGGTAGTTAGTTGATTCTCTTTGACCCATGCAGCTGCTGTGTCTTTCCGTTCTTGATCAACAAATCAATACGCCATGATAATCTTACCCGCAGCTTTATGACTGAACCATTTAGCAATATCAGCATCAGTTGGGTTCACAATAGAGTCAAAACGAGTATCCACAACTTTCTTTCCCTTAGACATCTTCTCCAAATCATCCTCAGCTGCTTTAAAAGTCTGTTCATTAAATACCGGAGCACCTTGATCAACGTTCGTGTGTTGATACAAGTCAGGATACTCCTCAGTAGTGACGTCTTCCATCTCAACATCCTCATCTTCGTAAATAAAATCTGCATTCATTTGACTAGACAGATCATCCTCTATACCTTCCTCATTCACCTTCGACATCAGGCTCAGTTTCTAACACAGTCAACTGTTCATCATTCAACCCAAGCAGTATGGAAATCTGCTCTCGTGTCAGAGACCTGTCGACAAACTTACCCACCTCTATCTCATCCTTGTTCACCGTACTTCTAATCACCCCCGTTCCATCCATAAATATTACCGTGTCGGATTCAATCATCTCAATTGGTTTAGCAGCCGAATAATCACGATAAACAACAATCTGTTTCTCTGAATCGACAACAGAACTCGTACCCGCACCAGACGCAGAGTCTTGAGCTTGTTTAGGCTCACCACCAGCACCAAACTCATCATCATCAGGATCTTCCGCATTATTCTTGATCTTTTTCAAAGCATCATCTTTGCAAGTCAATTGTAAGATCAGATCATCTTGCTCTTTAATCTTCACCCCTTGAGACTCAACAATCTCACGTATGGCCTTTGTTTCCTTTTGACAGAAAGAAACATAGCTGAGAAGTTTCTTCTGATTTTCCATTAAGCGTTCTTGATTCGACAGATCAGCAGACATCTGATTCTCATATAAATGCAAAAGATTTAAAAGCATTTCTTTCTGACGATTTGGTGGCAAAGCATACAAGGATGGATGAATTGGTTGGATTGGACCTTGAGGCCTTGTAATTCTCATAAATGAGATATCACTAGGAGGAGGAGGCCTCAGAGATATTGTTGGAGGAGTTGTAGCCACAGTATCAGTTGGCAAAGGTATTTCAGTTAATGTTGACTGAGGTATCATACCCAACTGCTCATGTGATACCATCGTCGTCGTCAAGGTCATCGCCGGAGTGCTAGTTGTAATTGGCACTACCGGGCTTTGAGGCATTGGTTGACGAGGTGATGGCAAACCAATGATTACACCAGTCCCATTAGACACACGTCTCTTCTTTGATGGCTCACCAGTTGCCACTGCCTTCCCTTTTCTCTTTCTTTCTAATTGAGCAGCAATGGTGGCAGCTAATGCAACATCAACTGCATCTTGTTGTTCTTTAAGAGCGACATCACCACTACCACTATTTCCACCATCATTACCCCCATCACCATCATTTCCATCATTACCATCATTCCCATAATCACCATTGTTCCCACCTTCTCCTTCCTCATGCTCGGAATCTGAATCATCATGAATCCAACGATCCTCGGAAGGACATACATAATTAGGAGTAACGATATGACCAATCATTCGTTTATCCGCTGGCCTTGCCTTTTGATAAATCGTCATTCTTCGTACAGTATCGGCCGTCATGTGTTCCATATGAAGCTTATCATTCACCAAGGTTTGATCAATTGCTAAATTAGGTATCAAATCTTGAATAATCAACTCCAAAAACCGAGGATACATTAAAGATTTCTTCTTCTGGTCCGTCTGCTGAACTTGTTCTGTCAAATGATCGAATACAAGCTCAGAGTAGTTGAATGGCTTGTTGAGGATTAAAGCCACAAAGGCTGATTGCAAACTCAGTCGACATTCATCAAAGCCACCACAACGATCACTCATACAGTGAATAAGAACATGGAGAAGATACTTATATGGTGGACATAATCCATTCTTGTTCAACATAGATTTATTAACGTCTCCACCATACCACACACGTGTAAACAAACCCCTGACCAGTTGCCTATCAAATTCACTCGGATTGTCATCAGTATTAGCAAATCGAAGCACACGCCTAATTACTTCAACATCAATTGTAATAGGAGTTTCATTAATTGTGGCTCGAATATGCTTCTCTTCCTCCACATACGCAGCAGTATCCCAAAATTGCCTTATAATACTCAGATACACCTTAGGTAGAGCAGTGATGGCGTAAAGTATCACTGATCTTCTTAGAAAAGTCAACATATCTCCAAAAGTAGCAACATCAGCAACATCTTGGTCAACGTAGGCACAGATGTTATGTTTTTTATCATACGACAATAAAATAACATCGTCATGTTGTTCTTGAGGAGGTTGCTCTGGTGGTGATTGTTCTTGTGGTGGTTGTTCCTGTTGCCCTTGATCAGGAACTGGTGGATCTTGATGCACTTGATCAGCCATTTTACTGAATGAATATACACAAGATAAGTAATATGAAAAGATAATATACATATATATAGTTATCTATGCATGTCTAAACAATAATGTCATTCGTGTGATATATTACTCTGATTCGTTACTATTCAGTAGCGAATCAAGTGATTCGCTATCAGGTAAATAAGCTAACGAATTAAAATTAGGGAATTACTATAAAAGAGAACGAACTAGAAACCAGTTCGTTAAGAATTGACGAATCCACAGCTGATTCGATAGATAAATTATTCGCTATTCTAATTCGTTTGATTCTTTAACGAATGGGACACGAAATAGTTCCAATTCGCTAAATTTAACGAATGGTCATAAAAGCTTAATCTTTGACTCTCCTGGTCAAAGTCAAAATCACCAAGAACATCAATGGTCAACTAAGCCAAACCAGATGCAAATCACTCATGCATATCGTTGAGTAATCAAAGCAATAGGTCTATCCAACTCGGAATCGTAATCCGAAGCTCAAGGTGTGAAGATTGCGGCTTTACACCATGATATAAACAACACGAATAAATAAGCTAAACAGAGGCTAAAACCCCAAACTGATTAATGGACAATCAACCTAGCAAACGATAATCAATCGATGATTAACATCTACCCAAGGTTTCGGAATCACATTCCGGTAACATTGACACAAAAATAAGCTCTATTATCACAGTATTTCAAACATAAATTAGGATTTAAAACTCGGAAAAAACCTTGAACACAAAAGTCCAGAATTAGTGTAGTAAAACACCATCATTTTTGACGAAAATCACATCGTTTTGATCGTTTATACCTTTATGTCACAATGATATCCTTGAAATGTCAAGATTTGAAGATCGAAAATCAGAGGAAAAAATTTGAAAAGGGTGACTTAGTGTTGAAGAAAGAAGATGAATAGTGAATAGATGATTCGCTTGCTTTGTCTTATATAACCTTACACGATTCCCAAAGCACCTTTTGTACGAATCAAGCGATTCGTATAAATTTTAAGTTAACGAATTAGACAATTCGCTATTCTAATTCGTTGCCTCAATAGACATGACTTATATCCTGATTCGATAAATATGTATAACAAAGTAGAGATGGTTCCTTACAGAGTGCGGAAGCGAATTAGGTGAGCGAACAAGAAAGTAGTTCGCTAAGGAATCACTTAGTTCGTTATTCATATTTAGCGAATTAACTCTTAACGAATTAAGAATCATTATTTAATTTTAACTTAAATAAATAAATGAATTAAATAATGAATAGATTTAACTTAAAAGAATTACCAAGAAACTTTTATCCCGGTAGTTGAATACTTTAAAAACGTTTCACTTTTACGAAACATAAATTAAATTATTTAAATAATATGTAAAGAAGAAAAAAAAATAGTCTTGGCAATTTTGTAAACAATTTTAAAGAATGTATGTACAAAGAAATATCCGAACCGTTTAAAAATTGAACAATCTTTTTATGTTTTTCTATGATTTTAACAAAAGCAATACATATTTTTGTGTTTTTGTTGAGTTTCAGTAGAGAATCATATTGACCAAATTGCCCTTCCATCACAGTTTTATATTTCAGCGATATTATGACTAGCGTTAAGTCGGTCATTGGTACTGTTGTCCACTTAAATCTAATAACAATTTTTCAAGTGTTTTTGTGACATGATTAATTGGTTCAATTATAACACAGAATATCAGAAACTATCAGCCTCTAATCTCGGTTCAAGCTTAATTTGATTTTTGCCAAATCACCCCTGTGACATCTGCCCCGATCCGACCCGACCCAGGTACCCGTTTCTCTGACCCGATCTCTTTCTTTTATGATTTAATATTTATTTATACTTATATTTTACTTTTAATAATAATAATATATTTTCCTTCCCGCCTCTTTCCCTCTCTTTCTTTCCGCCGTCCCGTCCCTCTTCTCTCTTTCCGCCTTCTTTTCCCTCTTGTCGCCGTCCCGCCCTTAAGCCTTGTTTCCTTCTTTTTTTTTTTCTTCTAACTCTTTGCTTGTCCTTTGTTCCTTCCCGCCTAAGGTTGTCTGCGCAGCTCCACGCGCCAGACTCCTTACAAGGAAGCCTGCGTGAAGACCATCTGTTCCAGCGATACGCGAGACGAACTCTTCTCGCAGCGCGCTAAGAATTGTAATTCTTCTCGCAGCGCGCGAAGAACGGTAGTTCTTCCCGCGACGCGCTAAGGATTTGTAGTTCTTCCCGCGGCGCGCTAAGAATGGTAGTTCTTCCCGCGACGCGCTAAGAATGGTAGTTCTTCCCGCGGCGCGCTAAGAATGGTAGTTCTTCCCGCGGCGCGCTAAGAATGGTAGTTCTTCCCGCGACGCGCTAAGAATGGTAGTTCTTCCCGCGACGCGCTAAGAATGGTAGTTCTTCCCGCGGCGCGCTAAGGTTTGTTCTGTCAGCCTTCGCCCTCGCGCGTGCGCTCAAGCCTTCTCGCACTAAACCCTTTGAGTTTTCTTTTGTTGAATCTAGCCGTTTGCTTTTGTGTTGTCTTATCTTCTGTGCTGTTGACCTGACCTATCTTATGTCTGAAAAGTTACTTTCGGCGCAGCATGCGCACCAACCCCATTGGTTGGCAGAAAAAGTGACTGACATTATCTTTTGAGATCTGCTTTTTTCCTTGCTTGACCAGTACCTTTATCTGACCCGCCCATGCCTGTTACTGTTCCCTGTCAGCTTTATCTTGCCCCCTGCAGCTGCCATATCTTTTGATATCTTTTGCTTTTGGAATCTTTTGCTTTTTGAGATCTTTTTTCCTTTTTCTAGGGATTGTGTTCCCTAGGGTTTCTCTATAAATAATAATATTATTTTTCCTAACACATCACACACAAACACTTAAACTCTCCTATTCTCTCTTGCTCCTTGCTCTCTCTGCCGTCCTCCTCTCTGCCTCCGTCTTCCTCCCTGTTCTGCCCTGCTTTTCCGGTATATATATTATATATAATAATTTACTTATTAATTATGCTAACTTATAATCAAGACTTAAAACAGATCATTAAAACAATAATCTTATTTTTAGGTTAACTTGTGCTTGTTTAAAGTTGGTTCCTGTTTTATCTTACACCGCATCGTTTATCAAGTGAGTAATCTCGTATCTAATCCCTTTTTATTTTTAATGTTTTGGGATGTTCATGTGTTCGTACAAACTCGAGTCTTAAACTTGTTTATGAACTTTAGTCGCGCAGTATCCCATGTGTTGAGGACGTTTACTTGGCTGTTTATTTGTATGTGTGTATCATTAACCGCTTTGTTCGGCCTATTCCGAAGTTTTCATGGATCCATTAGATGAACACGGGAGACCTATCGTTTACGGTTTTCTTTGTTTACACTTGCACAGATGTTTTCTCGTTTTTGTGCTCAATTGGGAGCACGGATTGAACTATGAACTATGAGCTATGATCTATTTAGGCTTGATCACAATCTGATTGCACCCTTGTTAAACACCAGACATACACGTGTTGCGCGCAGATTTATTGCTATCTATTATCTATTAAACTTGATTTCTCACCAACACGCAAGTGTTTGACGTTTATTTTAACACATGTTCAGGTTTGCGGTAGCTGTTTTGGAGCTTGAGGACACGTAGGAAGTTTTCTTTATTTTGGACCTAGATTAAAATGTATCAAGACAAGTTATTGCTGTTCGAATATTATGATTTATAATATATTGATTTATGATGATTTATGTTATCTTGTTTACTTTGCGCGTGCGCGAATGAATGTATTTATTAAATATTGACACCCAATAGTGTCACGAGTAATGAAACAATATGTGGCACCCCGATGTATAATCCGCCTTTGGTCGGGGTGTTACAGATTGGTATCAGAGCTCGTTGACTTTAGGATAGGTGGTTAGACGTAACGGCCTAGAATACCTAAGAGTCCCTTCTCGCGCATGAGAGAAATCTCATGTTTGCGCGCTTATTGTTAATTACTCGTTATTTAAGAATATGCTCGCGCTTGCGCAGTATATGATTTTATGTTTTATTCCGCGATATTTCGATTTTTGTTGAATTTCGATTTTTATTGATTTTTCTTACATATTCGTTTGTTGGATTTGAAAATCCGAAAAGTCATGGTGATACATGAATAGTTGATTTCCAATTTCCATTTACGATTATGTTCTGAGGTTGGAGACTTGGAAAGTCATGGTGATACATGAATTGTCAACCTCCAATACTCATTTTCTTGTACATTTTATATTGAAGATTGAAAAGTCATGGTGATACAAGAATCGTCAATCTCCAATACTCGTTTGCTCGTATATTTTAAATTGGGAATTCGGAAAGTCATGGTGATACATGAATTATCGATTCTTGATTCGAATTTGTTACCTTTATTAAGTCTGCATTTAGGGTCATCTATTCTACTTTAACTTTTGACAGTAAATGACTCCGCGAAACCAAGCTTTATAAGGTTATACTTTGCGATAAAAAAACCAAAATATTAACTAAAATTAAAATTTTTATAGAATGCCTCCGCTATCTCGCCGTCATCTGAGGAAAGAAGCCTCGCGCAGACGTTCGCAGCAACGTTCCCAGGAAATGGCCGCCGCAATAGCCCAAGCTTTGAGCCAAAACAATACCAACACCTCTGGTTACAACATTAAGTCCTTTAACGCGGGTAACCCTCCAAAGTTCACAGGTCTTGAAGGAGCCACCGTGATGCTCCAGTGGCTTGAGAAAAGAGAAAACACTTTCCTCCATACCCAATGCCCCTCAGACAGACAAACCCTATAGGCTTCCAGTGTCCTGGAATCTAGAGCGCTTACATGGTGGAATGGAGTAGCTCATGCGCGTGGCGCAGAAACTGCTTCCAGCATGCTTTGGGAGGAATTTAAGGAAATTCTGACGCGAGAATTCTGCCCTCCCAACGAAGTTAAGCGCTTGGAGGAAGAATTCTGGAACTTGAAGCAATACAGCGGTGAAGCGCGCGAGTACGCGACGCGTTTCCATGAACTAAGCCTGCTTGTGACCTCACCTTGTTACCCCTTCCCGCCGAGCCATCGAGAAATTCCTTGGGGGTCTCCCCATGGAAATTCAAGATTCTGTATGGGCCAGAAACCCAGTAACCCTCTCTGACGCCATCGAGTTGGCCGCTGTGCTCAGCGACAACCATGTCAGAGCAGGAACCCTGTTCCTGCGGGGAACAGAAAAGACCAAACTCACCAAGACTGCCCCTGAACCAACAGAAACCAAACTAGAACCCTCAAACCGTAACAACCTCAAGCGCAGGCGCAAGGCCTATGCGCTTACCAACCCGCCCATAGTCCAGCAACCCATCTACCAACCTCCAGTTTATGCGCCTAACCCACTGTCAGCCTACCCAACACCTCCTATAGTCCACAACTATGCCTTAACCAATCCAGCACTCCCTGCCCTGCCACCTAAGAAACCTTATACAGGAAATCAACCCTTTTGCCCAACCTGTAGACTTCACCACCCAACCCAAACCCCGTGTCGTCAATGTAACCGATGTGGCCGCGTTGGTCACTCTGCTGAGTTCTGTAGAATCCTTCCCGCCAATCCAATTGCGCCAACACCACCAGTCTACCCGCAGAACCCTCAACCAACCCACCAAAACCCACGACCCAGGTCGTGCTATAACTGCGGTGATCCCAGTCATTTCCGGAACGCGTGCCCAAGGCTACAAGTTCAGATTACGCAAGCGAATCCGGTGAACCAGATTTCGAACCAAGTGGCACGCGGACGAGCTTTTAATATAACCGCGCACCAAGCGCAAGCGAATAATGACGTAGTTAATGGTACATTTTTGCTTAACGGATTTTATGCTTCTATACTTTTTGATACTGGCGCCGATCGAAGTTTTATCACTCGCGCCTTTGAGCAGAAGCTTGCGCGACCGCGCGATAACTTAAAAGAAGATTTTTCAGTTGAATTGGCTAATGGCGAAACTGTTTTAATTAACTCAGTGATTAAAGATTGCACGCTTAACCTTAACGAAAACGATTTTCTGATCGACCTCATCCCCATGCCTCTTGGAAGCTTTGATGTCATCATTGGTATGGACTGGCTTACGCATAATCGCGCCGAAGTTATTTGCGCCAAGAAGATGATTCGCATACCTCGAGAAAATGGTGATCTTCATATCTACGGCGAAAAACCCTCCCGCGGTCTTAAACTTATGTCTTGCGCCGAAGCCCAAAGACTCATGCGGAAGAAGTGTATTGCATTTCTAGCCCATGTGGTTAAACCTGCTGAAGAATAGAAGAAGCTTCGCGATATCCCTGTTGTGCGTGATTTCCCTGAAGTTTTTCCTGATGATCTTCCTGGTATCCCTCCCGCTCGTAAAGTCGAGTTCCGTATTGATCTTGTCCCTAGTGCTTCCCCCGTAGCCAAATCTCCTTACCGTCTTGCGCCCGCTGAGATGCAAGAATTGGCAAGCCAACTTCAAGAGTTGACTGCTAAAGGATTCATCCGCCCTAGCTCTTCGCCCTGGGGTGCTCCGGTGTTGTTCGTTAAAAAGAAATATGGATCGTTTCGCATGTGTATTGATTACCGCGAGTTGAACAAACTCACCATTAAAAACCGGTATCCCTTACCGCGTATTGACGACCTCTTTGATCAACTCCAAGGTGCCTCTTGTTTCTCGAAGATCGATCTCCGCTCTGGCTATCACCAGTTGCGCATCCGCGATGAAGATGTTCCGAAGACTGCTTTTCGAACTCGTTATGGCCATTTTGAAATTTTGGTCATGTCCTTCGGTTTAACCAACGCACCCGCCGTTTTCATGGATCTAATGAATCGGGTGTGTAGGCCTTTCTTGGATAAATTCGTGATTGTGTTTATCGATGATGTTCTGATTTATTCTAAGACCAAGGCCGAGCATGAGCAACATCTCCGATTGGTATTGCAAAAGCTTAGAACCGAGCAGCTCTTTGCCAAGCTTTCCAAGTGTGAATTCTGGTCTGATGAGGTACAGTTTCTTGGCCATGTTGTGAACAAGATGGGTATCCATGTCGACCCATCCAAAATTGAAGCAATCAAGAACTGGATTACGCCAACCACTCCTTCTGAGATCCGTTCCTTTCTGGGCTTAGCTGGTTATTACCGGCGCTTCATTTCGAACTTCTCGAAGATCGCTTTGCCTTTAACAGCTTTAACGCACAAAGGTAAACCGTATATTTGGGGCTCGAAGCAAGAAGAAGCCTTTCTGACACTCAAGCGTTTGTTGTGTGAAGCTCCTGTCCTTGCGCTACCTGAGGGTAATGATGATTTTGTCGTGTACTGCGATGCCTCCAACCAAGGTCTCGGTTGTGTTCTTATGCAACGAGGCAAGGTTATCGCTTACGCATCAAGGCAACTCAAGGTTCATGAAAAGAATTATACAACTCACGACCTCGAACTTGGTGCAGTTGTATTTGCCTTGAAGATCTGGAGACACTACCTTTATGGTACTAAGTGTATCCTTTACACTGACCATAAAAGCCTTCAGCATATCTTTGATCAGAAGGAACTTAACATGAGGCAACGCCGATGGAACGAACTCATCAGCGATTACGATTGTGAGATCCGGTATCATCCTGGTAAGGCTAATGTGGTAGCCGATGCGCTCAGCCGAAAACCCTGCCAGCTTAACTGTGTCTTGCTGCGCACGCAGCTTCACTTCGCGCCGATCCAAAGCAACCTTGAATCGCGCATTCGTGACGCGCAGCGCGCATCCATCAGTAATGGTAACCCTCGCGCCGAGTTAGCGTGTGGCGCGGAAGCGCATTTTGTGCCCAATCTGAGTGGAATTCTTTGTTATCTCAATCGCATCTGGATTCCCTGTGATGAGAATCTTCGCGCTGATATCCTGAGTGAAGCGCATAAATCTCGGTATTCTATTCATCCCGGCGCTGATAAGATGTACAAGGATTTGCGCATTACTTATTGGTGGCCCGGTATGAAGAGGGATATTGCTGTGTTCGTAGCTAAATGCCTGACTTGTTCTAAGGTAAAAGCTGAACACCAACGCCCATCTGGTTTGCTCGAACAACCAGAAATTCCTACGTGGAAATGGGAAGGTATAGCGATGGACTTTATTACCAAGTTACCTTTGACAGCAAGCAAACATGATAGCATTTGGGTAATAGTGGATCGTTTGACTAAGTCTGCTCACTTTCTGCCCATTCGTGAAAACTACCGTGTTGAGCAACTCGCGCAGCTTTATGTCAAGGAAATTGTCTGCCGCCATGGTACTCCTTTGAGCATCATATCCGATTGCGATGGCCGTTTTATATCTCGCTTTTGGAAATCTCTCCAATCTGCGCTAGGAACTAGCTTGGACATGAGTATGGCATATCATCCCTAGACTGACGGTCAGTCTGAGCGAACTATTCAAACTCTTGAGGATATGCTCCGATCTTGTGTTCTTGATTTTGGAGGTAATTGGGATTCGCACCTGCCTTTGATTGAGTTCTCTTATAATAACAGCTATCATTCCAGTATCGGTATGGCCCCATTTGAAGCACTTTACGGTCGTAAGTGCCGCTCCCCGATTTGTTGGAGCGAAGTGGGTGAAGCTCAAATCACAGGACCCGAACTTGTTCAAGAGACAACCGACAAAATCGCCAAGATCCGTGATCGTCTGCTGACTGCCAGAAGCCGACAGAAGAGTTACGCAGATCGTAGGCGGAAGCCTCTCGAATTTCAAGTTGGTGATCTTGTTCTCCTCAAAGTGTCGCCCTGGAAGGGTGTTGTCCGCTTTGGGAAGAAAGGTAAGCTTGCTCCTCGATATGTTGGACCATTCAAGATTCTCGCGCGTGTAGGAAAAGTTGCCTACAGACTTGACCTGCCGCCCGCGCTCTGTAATGTGCATCCAACGTTCCATGTATCCAATCTCAAGAAGTGTTTAGCTGACGAGAACCTTCACATTCCACTTGATGAAGTTCAAGTTGATGAATCCATGCATTTCGTTGAGAAGCCTGTTGAGATTATGGATCGCGAGGTTAAGCAAACCAAGCGCAGTCGCATCCCTATCGTGAAAGTTCGCTGGGAGTCCAAGCGCGGAGCCGAGTTTACATGGGAAAGGGAAGATCAAATGAAGATCAAGTACCCGCACCTGTTCTCTGCGCAACCTACTTCGAGATAAATTTCGGGACGAAATTTCTTAAAGTAGGGGAGACTGTGACATCTGCCCCGATCCAACCCGACCCAGGTACCCGTTTCTCTGACCCGATCTCTTTCTTTTATGATTTAATATTTATTTATACTTATATTTTACTTTTAATAATAATAATATATTTTCCTTCCCGCCTCTTTCCCTCTCTTTCTTTCCGCCGTCCCGTCCCTCTTCTCTCTTTCCGCCTTCTTTTCCCTCTTGTCGCCGTCCCGCCCTTAAGCCTTGTTTCCCTCTTTTTTTTTTTCTTCTAACTCTTTGCTTGTCCTTTGTTCCTTCCCGCCTAAGGTTGTCTGCGCAGCTCCACGCGCCAGACTCCTTACAAGGAAGCCTGCGTGAAGACCATCTGTTCCAGCGATACGCGAGACGAACTCTTCTCGCAGCGCGCTAAGAATTGTAATTCTTCTCGCAGCGCGCGAAGAACGGTAGTTCTTCCCGCGACTCGCTAAGGATTTGTAGTTCTTCCCGCGGCGCGCTAAGAATGGTAATTCTTCCCGCGACGCGCTAAGAATGGTAGTTCTTCCCGCGGCGCGCTAAGAATGGTAATTCTTCCCGCGACGCGCTAAGAATGGTAGTTCTTCCCGCGGCGCGCTAAGGTTTGTTCTGTCAGCCTTCGCCCTCGCGCGTGCGCTCAAGCCTTCTCGCGCTAAACCCTTTGAGTTTTCTTCTGTTGAATCTAGCCGTTTGCTTTTGTGTTGTCTTATCTTCTGTGCTGTTGACCTGACCTATCTTATGTCTGAAAAGTTACTTTCGGCGCAGCATGCGCACCAACCCCATTGGTTGGCAGAAAAAGTGACTGACATTATCTTTTGAGATCTGCTTTTTCCTTGCTTGACCAGTACCTTTATCTGACCCGCCCATGCCTGTTACTGTTCCCTGTCAGCTTTATCTTGGCCCCTGCAGCTACCATATCTTTTGATATCTTTTGCTTTTGGAATCTTTTGCTTTTTGAGATCTTTTTTCCTTTTTCTAGGGATTGTGTTCCCTAGGGTTTCTCTATAAATAATAATATTATTTTTCCTAACACATCACACACAAACACTTAAACTCTCCTATTCTCTCTTGCTCCTTGCTCTCTCTGCCGTCCTCCTCTCTGCCTCCGTCTTCCTCCCTGTTCTGCCCTGCTTTTCCGGTATATATATTATATATAATAATTTACTTATTAATTATGCTAACTTATAATCAAGACTTAAAACAGATCATTAAAACAATAATCTTATTTTTAGGTTAACTTGTGCTTGTTTAAAGTTGGTTCCTGCTTTATCTTACACCGCATCGTTTATCAAGTGAGTAATCTCGTATCTAATCCCTTTTTATTTTTAATGTTTTGGGATGTTCATGTGTTCGTACAAACTCGAGTCTTAAACTTGTTTATGAACTTTAGTCGCGCAGTATCCCATGTGTTGAGGACGTTTACTTGGCTGTTTATTTGTATGTGTGTATCATTAACCGCTTTGTTCGGCCTATTCCGAAGTTTTCATGGATCCATTAGATGAACACGGGAGACCTATCGTTTACGGTTTTCTTTGTTTACACTTGCACAGATGTTTTCTCGTTTTTGTGCTCAATTGGGAGCACGGATTGAACTATGAACTATGAGCTATGATCTATTTAGGCTTGATCACAATCTGATTGCACCCTTGTTAAACACCAGACATACACGTGTTGCGCGCAGATTTATTGCTATCTATTATCTATTAAACTTGATTTCTCACCAACACGCAAGTGTTTGACGTTTATTTTAACACATGTTCAGGTTTGCGGTAGCTGTTTTGGAGCTTGAGGACACGTAGGAAGTTTTCTTTATTTTGGACCTAGATTAAAATGTATCAAGACAAGTTATTGCTGTTCAAATATTATGATTTATAATATATTGATTTATGATGATTTATGTTATCTTGTTTACTTTGCGCGTGCGCGAATGAATGTATTTATTAAATATTGACACCCAATAGTGTCACGAGTAATGAAACAATATGTGGCACCCCGATGTATAATCCGCCTTTGGTCGGGGTGTTACAACCCCAACTTGACTTAAACCATTATAGTGTTTGATCAAAATTTTTGATTCCAATTGTAGAAATGTTGAGCAATGCATCAAGTTTCCTTTACTATGAGTGAGTATGCACGAGTCCATCTGTCGGCTTACATACATTGTATCCCCTGGGGTCCGTTTCTTAATGGTATTAAGACGCACACAAAGGAGGAACAAATGTATGACTAACAGCGGATTTTGATCAAGTCAGTAATTTGGAAGTTTGTACTAAGTACAGCAGTGATCAAGTTTAATGACTTTGGGTTTGCTCTAGAAAGAGAGTGAAATATTCATGCTAATGAATACCCAGATGATTAAGCCGCATAAAGACTCACAGTGTCCAGAATCCTAATGCTTGTTATTTGCTTTATTATATTTTTGGAGATCAACAACTATAAGGCTTGAGTATGACAGGTTATTACATTTCTGCCATCCTCACCGAGACTTTTGCTAGAGACTAACACCTCTTTCAATTTGGTGTTTCTTTATGTTTATATCACATACTTTACTCTACTTGGTTGTTTTAAGACCTACCAATGCACCAATGCAATTAAGCACACAGTCTTTTAAGCTTACTTCTTGCTGGACTTGGAGTCAAGATAATAAATGTATTATCATTTTCTCTTTTTGCTTCAAAAACTCAAAATTTTGAGGAGCATAGAAAATAAAAGTAAAGATAAATTTAATCGCCCCAGATAACTTAAGTCTATAAATAAATGGCTGTTCTATCAATTCAGCAAGTGAATAATAGGACCAAGAAATGCAAGCATGCTTCACAAACTTAAATAACCGACATAATTTTCAGCGAGAAAATAATCTAAAAACGCATAGCGAACGCCCCAACTATTTTCCATTATCAGGTAAATGGCTAACCTGAACATTTACAAGTAAATGTCAGGACCAAACATATACACGTACATGTCCGTCAAATATAGATAATTGACATAATTTTCAGAAAACGCATGCAAAAATCTTTTTGGTTTTTCTCTATACATACTTTAAAAACACAATATTTTTGTCTTTTTCAATATTCTTATAAACAAAATAAAACCACAATCTTTTTTTTTTTTTTTTTTGTACAAACTGAAAAAAAAATACATTCTTTTTGGATTTTCAAAATTTTAAAATGTTTTTGGTTTTTCAAAATATTTTAAAGGAAAACATTAAAGAAACGAAATCACAATATTTTTGATTTTTCTGAATTTTCTAATGTTTTTGAATTAAGAATTTTTTTAATGTTTTTGGGTTTTATCTTTACAAACGAAAACCACAATCTTTTTGTATTTTCTAGATTTTCACCCCCTAAAACCAAAATAAATTTTAAAAGAAATAACAGAAAATAAAGATAGTCATCCTTGTTTAAGAATATCAGCAAGGGTCTTCAATCCGTTTAAACCAAGCAAAAATTTAAAACGTGTTTTGTCAAAAGCTTTGGTAAACAGATCGGCTCTCTGAAAGTCAGTATGTACTTTCTCAAGGTCAATCAACTTCTTCTCAAAGCAATCCTGTATAAAGTGATATCGAATTTCTATATGTTTCGTTTTCGAATGTTGTACAGGATTCTTTGTGATAGAAATTGCAGCAGCATTATCAATCAGAATAGAAGTAGTAAGAAACTTCAAACCGTAGTCGCGGAGATGTTGTTGTATCCACAAAACCTGGGAACAGCAACTCGAGGCTGCAACATACTCAGCTTCGGCGGTTGAAGTGAAGACCGTTGTCTGCTTCTTACACTGCCAGGAAACAAGCCGGTTTCCTAAAAATTGACATCCTGCAGTCGTTGATTTGAAGTTGATCTTGCAACCTCCATAGTCCGAGTCGGAATAAGCAGTAAGATCAAAAGTATCATCCTTGGGGTACCACAACCCGATGTCTGGATTTCCCCTCAAATACTGAAGAATTCTCTTGACCGCAGCTAGGTGAGTCACTCGTGGACTTGCTTGATACCTAGCACAAAGACAAACAACAAACATAATATCAGGGCGAGAAGTCATTAGATACATTAAAGAACCGATCATGGCACGATATAGGGTAGGATCAACGGTATCCTCCAATTCATTCGGTGATAAATTGTGACCCACGGGGAGAGGAGTAGAAGGGATTTTTCCGGCAGAAATCTTGAATCGGCTCAAGACGTCGTTCACATACTTAGTCTGGTGAATGAAGATTCTGTTAGCAGACTGGTGAACCTGCAGCCCTAAAAAGAAATTCATCTCCCCCATCGAATTCATCTCGAACTTTGTTTGCATGGACTTCTCGAACTCCTTACACAATGTGTCGTTTGTAGACCCAAAAATAATATCATCAACATAAATCTGGACTAGGAGAAGATCATCACCAACAGTTTTATGAAATAGAGTGCAGTCAACAGTCCCTCGTTTGAAGCCAGTATCAGTCAGATGGTCGGCGAGCGTGCCATACCAAGCTCTCGGGGCTTGATGTAGACCATACAGGGCCTTGTTTAATCGGTAAACACGGTCCGGATACTCTGGATCTTCAAAACCAGGTGGTTGTTGGACAAACACCTCTTCGTGTAGTTCACCATTGAGAAAAGCACTCTTAATATCCATTTGGTAGACCTTGATATTCTTATAAGCAGCATATGCCAGGAAGATTCTAATCGACTCTAATCTTGTAACTGGAGCATATACCTCTGTGTAACCAATACCCTCTTGCTGATGAAACCCTTGCACCACTAGACGTGCCTTGTTTCTGACAATCACACCTCGATCGTATTTTTTTCACTTAAATACCCACTTAGTCGGATTCGCTTTCTTGACTCTAGCAGGCTTGTCTTTTAAATCCCAAACACCCAATCGTGCAAATTGCTGTAATGCTTCTTGCATAGCTTCTACCCAGGAAGAATCTTCAAGTGGCTTACGAGCTGTCGTTGGCTCAACTTGAGATAGAAAGAAAGTGAATTTAGCAAGATTTACAATTCCCGATGAATGTAAATCAGTGTAAGCACACAATATGTTATTATCACTTGACGAAGCAACTTGATGACGTGTACGAACGCCCACATCAAGTTCTCCAATGATGTTTTCCTGTGGATGATATCCATGAATCCAAAGAGTGGGATTCTCAGGAACAACAACATTATCTAATAAGTTAGTGTAATGTTCACCAAGTTCAGAAGATGAAACATTATCACTGTCAAGGTTAATAATTTGATTTTCAGCTTGATCATCATCAAAAGAAGTGGAAACATTATCGATAGCCACTGGAGAAGCAACTTGAGGTTCCTCAGTTGGAGCATCAGATTGAGCTGCAACATCATTAGAACTTGAAAATCTTGGAATTGCCAAATGATCTTCAAAATATGCTCGAACCAGGTCTTCATCAATATGTTCAGTTGATGGAGTAAATGAATTAAATAAATTATCGTAGTTAAACATCCAATCGGGACCTTTCCTTGAGGAGGAGTTGTGTACTTTTGACAGTTCATATGGTACCATTCTTCAACACAACCGGATGTAAAGTTAAATACCCTTTTCTTTGGAGATGCATATCCCAAGAAATAGCCTTCGATAGCTTTTCCTTCAAATTTACCCGCATCCTTCTTCAACATCGTACATGGACACCCAAAAGGTTCCAGGTACTTTAAATTAGGTTTTCGATTATTCAATAACTCATATCTTGTCTTTTTGAGTCTTTAACTGTTAGAACCCGATTAAGAGTATAGCAAGCTGTATTCACCGCCTCATTCCAGAATTGGACGGGAAGCTTAGAATCAGCGAGCATTGTACGTGCAACTTCAATCAAGGTTCGATTCTTTCATTCGGCAACACCATTTTGTTAAGGCACATAAGGTGCACTGTATTCTCGATGAATTCCTTTGTGAGCACAAAATAAATCCAAGACAGTGTTTTTGAATTCAGTACCATTATCACTACGAATTCTCCTCACCTTTTGTTTGTAAAGAGATTCGATCTTGGTGATAAGGTTTTGTACCAAAACCGGTGTTTGATCTTTCGTACTCATAAATAACACCCATGAGTATCTTGAATAATCATCAGTCACCACAAGACAGTACCAATCCCCAGAAATACTCGCACGATTCACAAGACGAAATAAATCCATATGGAGTCGTTCAAGAGGAGTATTAATGGAATTCAATAATTTAGAAGGATGTGTCTTCTTCTTCTGCTTGCCCTTTTTACATGCAACGCAGTGATCGGATAATTTAAAATTCTTCAATGAGACACCTTCCACTAAATCATTAGCCATCAAATAATTCATCTTTCTAACATGTATATGAACCATTCCACGATGCCATAGAATTGAGTCTTTTTCGGTTGCTTTAGAGACAAAACATGTTTCGATCGATGTGGATATCTTAGAGCTCATGTTTAAAAAATAAATATCATTCGATCGTGGTGATCGCATGACAACCATGTCCTCGGGAATAACATATCCCGGTTTCAAGATAAGACGTTCTTTATCAGTAAATATTGTTGTGTACTTTTTGTCACAAATCTGCGATACACTTAATAAGTTACGATCCACTTTATCACAATAATTTACTTTCTCAAACGTGATGTGACCATTTGAAACTTCACCCTCTTGTGTGATCATGCCCCCAGAATTCCCAGCAAATGCTACATAACCCCCTTGAATATTTCTCACGTTGGTTAGTAGGTCGAGATTCCCAGTGATATGACGAGAACATCCACTATCCATTATCCAGTTTTCACCAGACACAGTCCTGGATGTACCCTACACACAAAATAAAGATTATTAGTTCAAAAAGGCAGCCCAGGCCTCAGTCTTGGGCACCTTTTGGTTTTCTCTTTGATCATTAACTTTAACAGAGTTCAAATGTTGTTCAGCCACTTGTGAATAAGTTACCGGCTTCCTAGACTTTCGTGTTAAGTAAGCTGCGTGAACAATGTTTGAATTCGTGTTCCTACAAATTGGCTCATGCGGGACAAACTTTGGTTTAACCTGACCATGTGTCTCATTAACATGAATAACCTTCCATGGATTCACATTAGAGAACATAATATGAGTGTCATCAGCATACGATGCAGGTCGTTTCAGAATCTCCTTTAACAATGGAATTGGCTTAGAGTTGTCCTTGATAAAAGGATGAAGATTCTGATAGCTCTTCTGACTACAATTTCTCACTACATGACCATGTTGACCGCAAAGAAAACAGCTTCGCATGTCTACACGATGATGTTGAGAGGTAGTTGGAATGAATGACGCAGAAGTTTGATGATGACTCATATTTTTGGTCATGCTCTTAGCAAACTCATCAGATAATTCAGATTTCTTTTTTAAGTAAAAATCCAAATTAGAACAGTTTGAGAAACTCTTCAACGTATCTGTCCCAGTTGACTTCACAAATTTAATTTTATTGGCTTGTTTTAAAACTTGTTTTGCTTTCGTCAATGGATCTGATGGAACTGATGTTTTTGCTTGAGCATATCTACGTTCAAGATCTTGAATCTGTGACTTTTCATTGATAAAGACACTCTCAATAAGTTCAGGTTTAATGATACTTATTGGAATATCTTTATCCGTGAACATCGTGTCCATCCATTTTAACTTAAAAACTCTAACAGGTGAAGGCTTAGAACTAGGAGGATTAACAAATCGCAATATGTCATCATCAGAAATCTTTGGTTTATCTGACTTCTTTGCTTTCACTGGTTTAGGTTTTACAGATTCTTCCTTTTTCATGTGAGACTTGAAAGAACCATACACAGCTTCCTCAAATTCTTGAGGTTCGCAAAGAATATGATTTGAACATGGTATGTTCTTATTCTTGTGTATTATCTCAGGTTCAAACACGTCCTCGATATTCACTTTGTCAACATTCTCAACAAAGACTTTGTTACTCTGAACATGAGATTTTTGAGGAGCAACTTGGGTTTTAACTATTTCTGTTTTAATTGGTTTTTCTGTTTTAACTGGTTTAGGTTTTTCAGAAATCACAGTTTCTTTCTCAATCAAATCCTCTTCTTTTCTAGCAAAAGGATTAATTTTGTAATCATTGTGAAATGGTGGTGGAATTTCAAAAAAACCAATACCTTTCTTTGAATCATTTTGTTTACCAGATACTTCAATAATTTCATTCAACAGAAAAGAAGAATTTCTAAACTTTCCCACTTTGTTCTTCAACTCAAGAACCTCATTCTCAAGCTCGGTTATCTTGAACGATGTTTCAGAATTTCTTGAAACATTTGGTCATTTATCGTCATTTTTACAGATAACTCAGCTTTGAGATCATGGTTACTTGTCGACAATTCTTCAATCTTTTCTCAAGATTTCATTTGAGTTTTAAGAGATTGTCGATAAGTATCCTTCAGAGAAGCAATTTCTCTTACAAGATTATCATTTTGACTTTTCAAAGCTTCTAACTTAGGTTTTTTAGATTCACAATTAACACATGACACTTTAACAGATGAAGTAGCAGAGATAGAATGACTAACCTCATTGATCTTGACCATGCAAGCAAATACTGTTGGAGGCTTGTCACAAGAAACGTCAGAATCAGATCCAGAATCATTATAGAAGACATCTCACTCCCACTTGTATCTTTGCAATCTTTGTGTAACCCAAACATAGCCAAATTTGCTTGAGCATCATTACATAATAACCGTTGTGACCAGTCATTACCATCTGCTAACATTGCTTGTGTTGTAGAAGAGGATGGTTTCTTTTCAGCATCACTACCACGTGGTGTAGTAGAATTTTGACCACGAGAACCAGTGTATTCTTTCTTTGGTTTGTCACATTCCTTTGCGAAATGCCCAAATTCTTGACAATTATAACATTTTACTTTCAACTTGTCAAAACCCAATTTCTTGTTTAAAGCCGGAAGAACTTTTCCAGTTCTCTGCATGAATCTTTTAACCTTACGGACGATCATAGCCATGTTCCACTTTAAGTCCATGATTTCCAAATCATCTGGATCTATCTGATCATAGTCCTCATCATTTAAATCACTTGTGGCAATCTTACTACTTACCAAGTTTTCATATGAAGACATGAAAGCTGTCAGAAAAACAAAGTTTTTGCTCAGCTTCCTTCATATTAACACTAGGTGGTGAAGCAAATGGATTAGTAGTAGTTGAACTTCTAGAACCACTAGACAATCTAGAATTACCAGCAGAATAAAAACAAACTTTTGGATCATTAAACATAGTTGATTCTTTTTCACTTGCAGCTTGAGTAAGAAAAGCATTGATTGGAGAAATCGATGAACTAAGAGGCATACTTCCACCATAGAAGGCTGGATCTTGATTTTCCTTGGAAGATTTTTGACACTTTAGATCATATTCTCTGGCTTCGATCTTTTGTAAAAATTCAAGTGCAGTCAAGTCTTCGTTCAAGAAATAATCATTCTCTTTCAAAACCATGAGAAATGTTGAGTAAGAACTTGGAAGCACGCTCTTAATAGTGTCAATTTTATCCATTTCAGAAATTTCTAACTTCATCTTGTCCATTTCAGCAATTAAGTGAATAAAACGTGTAATCATCTCTTCAACTGTTTCTCCCTTCAATAGATTAAAGTTTCAAAACTGAAACTTAAGCATCACTTTCTTACTTTTAGCTGTGTTCCCCATACTTCTCATACGAAGATGTTGGAATAGAGAAGCACATCTCGTTATGTTACCCACTTGATGAAATATATTTTCTGGCAATGCCATAGTGAGAGTGGAATAAGCTTTTGTTTCGATTTCTAAAGCTTTCTTTTCTTCTTGAGAATATTGAGAAACAGCCTTAGGAACAAAACCAATAGTATCATCACCAATCAACGGTTCCATATAAACTTCATCAAGACAATATGAGCAGTCAGGGTGAACAGACCCCAAATGTGCACGAAACCGAGGTTCCCACTTGGAAAAGTCACTAAACTTCATCAATCTTGGACATTTAGAATGCGAACCTATCTCGGTATCAAGTTGCAACATTTGTTGCATCAACATGTTTTGAGAAGCCAATGCATACATACCAGCCATATTTGACAAGGATTAAAACTTCAAGGGTATAATGAATAAGATTTAACGAACTGTAAACAGTTATAGCGAACTGTGAACAGTAATTAACGGATCAATCCTTAACGAAATAAAGATTAATGTTAACGAAAAAGAATTGATTTGAGCGAATCAAGTGATTAACGAATCAACTCAGACCACGAATCAGATGGTCAAAAAATCAGTCAACGAACTAGTCAATACTAACGAATTGACTAAGTCAATCACGAACTGCAGGCTTAGCGAACTAAAGGTTTCTTGTAACGAATTAGACAACGAACAGATTGTAACGAATCAGCTACAGTTGATTTAGCGAATCAACTATAACGAATCAGGTTGTTACAACTGTTTGTAACAAACTTTGATACCTTATGCCACGTGGAAAAGGTTGTTTTGACACAAATCCCAAGATGGACAGATTTAATGAACGAATCAAAGTGAAATTGATAACGAATCAACATAGCGAATCATCTTCATCTTTGAATCTTCAAATCTTCAACTGAAATTTCCAGAAAATTGGAAATGATGAACACGAAACCCAGAAAACCAGAAATTCCAGATCCGTAATTCACACTCGATTCTTAACCAAAATCCACAAATTAACTACCAAATTACTCGTTATCAACACGCGAAACCAAATCGCCAATCCTCGGAACCAATTAACACAACTCGTGAATCCAATCACACCAAAACTAAACCTCTGTTTCGGTTAACCCCGAAATCACACCAAAATCAATCCAAACCTAAATTCCGATTCACAATATCTTATCAATACCTTTAACACCTCAAAACCAATCCAAAATAACCATAAATCAATCCAAACACCTCTGAATTAAATCAAATTCACGAAAACAGAACATAAACAAACTAATATTCCAAATTAACACCAAATCAAGTGTAATTGAGCCCGAAAGCTTTGATACCACTTCTTGGATCCCGAAATCGTATCAATCTCAGTAACAATAACAATAACAGATCTCATATCTGAACGTAATCGATTAATACTTTTAACAATAGATCTAACTCATAATTACGTATGATTAGGTGTTGTGTATGTTTATATATTATCAGTATATGTAATAATATTACGGTTGAAGATCGACAGAGGATTTGGATAGAGTATTGTTAATTAAACTCTCAAAAACTTAAATTATGTGTGAACTGAGTTCACTATAAATAGAAGATAGGGCTGGTTCGCTAACATCCCCTAGCGAACCAGATCCTACTTCGTTACATACATTAAATAGGCGAAACACCCCCTGATTCGTTAACATCCCCTAACGAATCAGAGGCGATTGAACTTAAAGTCTAGTTCGCTAAACATCCTTAGCGAACTAGCCTTACACATTAACGAATTACATGAAATAATCATAATTTATTACATTAATTAAACCACAAATACGTTAACGACAATTACAAAGACTCAAGACGCCAAACCGTGCACTAACGACCTTGGATATTGTAAGAACCTGTCCTTCTCTGCCTTCTTCAAGTTTGCTAACAGCCCATCAAATATCATCTTTGAAAAATTGAAGGGTAGATCATACATAATTCCAACATTAGCATTTGCTAAATCATGACTCATCAAAGTCCATGATCCTTTTCTTGGAGCAACCCCTGTATCACATGTTGAATGAGGAATCTATACAGCATCGGAAACATCCCCTTTTGAAACTGCCCATCATGTACAGTTCCCTGATAACCCATCGTCTCTTCAAATATTCTCATTAGGTGTGCTGTATTGAAGTTTATATGATTATGGTCATCATCATTCAACCGCAAGCATCGTCTTATCATTCTTTCAGTTATGTGTATTTCTTGTCTTGCAACAGTTGCTTCGATTCTCTTTCCATTGATGTCTTCAACTAGTTATGCAGATCTCCAGAAATCCAGTGAATGATTTTTGTAGATGACAGGACATTCAGTGAAAGCAAAATTGACATTTGATCGAGCCATCCATGTAATCATTGGTGCCACCGGCTCGTTGTCAGGTGTGACTTGCAATAGTGCACACATGTTATGCTTCTTTTCAAAAACATTCTTGGGTTGTTCTTCTTCTGCCATATCTGAACATCACAATCAAACATATTCAAAGTGGAATTAGCATAAAAGTTCATTACTTTACACAATTTCAAGTTATAAATTTGTAGAAGAAAGAGAGAAATTTTATTAAGAACTTGATCTTCGACAAGTTAATAACCTAAACACAAAAAACAGAATATTAGTAATCAAGTACATAATCGAAGCCCATAATCAACTAATCGTGGTCGGAAAACAAGTTATCATTACTTATCGAGTCGGAATTAGTGGGCTGATTCAAATTAGGGTTTGGATTAAAAATGGATGCGATAGGTCGGTTTGGGTTTTCTTTGCAAGTAAGAAGTTGCAGTGGAAAGAGAGAGAGGGAAATGTAATGTTGAAAATTTTGCCTAACTCCCTCTTATATACCTTTTGAAAGTGAGTTTTAAATGCTTTTTGTCATTTTATGAATTATTAGCTGTCAAAAAGTAACATTATCCACTTGATATTTTAAAACAATTTTAAAACATATAACTCCTTATCATTTTTAGGCTTAGCAAACCTTACTCGGAAAAGTAAACCTTTGCAAAGTCTACTTGGTATACTTCCACTTACACAAAGCTTACCCGATCAATATTAAACCTTTCTTGACAACATTTTCTTTTAATTTTATAAGGTTTACCCGATCCCTTTTAATCATAAACTTTGCTTGATCAAGCTATGTAATTTAAAGTCAAGACACTATGAAGAAAGCTTACCCGAAATACCAGATTTCTTGAGAACTTAATCACAAGACAATTAATCAAGTATTAAATATCAAATAAACATTCTTGCTAGGAATCAATTAAGACGCCCATATAAATTTCTCAACTTAAAAAAAAAAACTTAATCTAGCATAAACCCTATCAAAATAAGAATCATATTCAATCAATCATAATAAAATCATATTCAATCAAGCATACTTGAAAACATAGTGTGCCCGAGCAACCTTCACAATGTTAGTATGCTCGAACAACCTTCTTTTACAAAGTATACCTGAATAATCTTCCTAGAGTACAAAGTGTGCCCGGAAAGGACTTCTAGCAGACAATGTACTCAAAAAATCAAATTTTGAAAATTACCAAGTATATTAGGGGAACAAAAGTGTACCCGAAATATAAAGTGTGTTCGGAAAACAAAGTTTGCCCGAAAACACTTGTAATTTCAAAGAAAAAACATATTCACACACAAAGCTTACTTGGTGTACTCAAGGAGTTCACAACCTTTGCTTGGAATAACAATCAGCATAA
The DNA here is from genome assembly GCF_021521415.1 of Bidens hawaiensis. Taxonomy (NCBI): domain Eukaryota; kingdom Viridiplantae; phylum Streptophyta; class Magnoliopsida; order Asterales; family Asteraceae; genus Bidens; species Bidens hawaiensis. The sequence goes on from NW_027491276.1 coordinate 583,642, forward strand.
AAAAAATGCAAAGCTTGCCTGAAACAATCATTTGTTGTTAAAAGCTAGCTAAAACACATAATCATCTCAAGACTTCAAGCTTGCTCGGGAAACTCGTACAATGGTGTACCTTACCCGAAAAGTGTAAACACTTCAAAGCATGCCCGAAAATCATAAACTTAGTCAAAAATGACAAAGCTTGCTCGGAAAGGTTATGAATCATCAAACCTTACCCGAAAATTATAAACTTAGTCAAAAATGACAAAGCTTACCCGAAAAGGTTAAAAACATCAAAACTTACCCGAAAATACATATTCACACATATTCAACTATTTTGTACCCGGAAAGGTTTGAGAACATCACACCTTACCCGAAAATACATATTCAAATAGTTTGTGCTTGGGAAGGTTTAATAACATCAAACCTTACCCGAACTTACATATTCAACCTATTTTAGGCAAAATGCAACACTTTTTGACTTAAACCACTTGTCAGAAAAATTTTATCTTTAAAGATCATACTTTAAGAGCAAATGGTGCATTTAGAGATCAAATTTCAGTTGTATTTCACTTCAAAACAGTTTTTTCCTTTTTTCTGAAAATATCTCAAGAATGGGATCATATTGACTAAGTAGCTTTCTCAATACTTCATTCTCAGCATTATTATAACTACAAAGACAGGTCAACAGCAGGTCTAGACTTAACATGATTTTCATCTCTTTGGTGATATGATTAAGTTTCAATTAAGTTTGCAGAAAAATTTAATGGATAACACATATTGTTTTCTGATGCTCCTTATCTATCCTCAAGGCTTATTTGGCTTTCTCCAGATCACCCCAATTTAACTTTGACACCCTGGTTTTGGTTAAAAACTTTTAATGACAGAACATATTTCTGAAAATTTATAATATATTTCTTTTCAAATCTACAAACATATATGAGGTTGAACGTTGAACTTACATGCCACGCAAGTCGGACTTACAGGCCTTTCATTCAGGATGCTTAAAGGACTTATATGATTGCCTCCACCCTTGTAGTTCTGTTATTAACCCTCATGTTTGTATTTTTCCAATAAAAATTTGTGAAAATGTATCAACTTTTGGTTGAATAAACATTTGAAATTAAAGTAGTTCACAGCTGTTCTTTGTCATTCCTTTAAAAAAAATATTTCATTTTGGGTAACCAAAGACCAACAGGCGTGTGTATGCCTGGATAATCACTTTTCTGCCTATCATTTAAAAAGATTTATCTAGGAACATGCATAGACAACAATGTAACTTCACATAAATCTTATCATTTTCATTATGTTTATATCACCTTAGATTTTACATATCATGAGAAAGCAACCATACATGTCAATGACTGTACTAAGAGTTCTTTTAGCCTAATAAATCCATATGATTGGCTAAGTAGTCAATGTACTATCATTTCCCAATATATTCAGTTTAATATTCAATCACCCCAATGTCTCTTAATTGTCAGGTAAATGGCTATTCTGTTTGACCACAAGTGGTCAACAGGACCAAACATACATGTGAATATATGTCCTTTCAAAGTCAGAGCTATTGACATAGTTTTAAGTGAAGGAATAAGAAACAAGTCATAATTGCCCCAAATGCTTTCAGTTTTCTGGTTAATGGCTATCCTTTTAATCTTTTCAGATTGCAGGACCAAACCTACACAAGTGTATGTCCTTCCAACTGGGCAAATGACATAATTTTCAGCAAAGATAACTACCTGAGACTTTTCATTGAAAAATCCTTCTTTTAAGCTTCTTTAAAACTTGAACTGAATAATCTTATCGTATCTCAACACCATTAATCAACTTGCTCATGTTTTAACCAAAATAAAGTATGTATGCAAAATTCATTAGAAAATTTCATTTTATCTCTTAATTTTGACATAAGACTCATTTTGACACAAACAGTTGTAACACATAATCAAATCTTAATCAAACTTAATATTATCAGGACAAGTAGACAGTTTTAACATTCAAAGTCTATCATATCTTAATAACATTAGAAGATCAGATAAAACACATATTCAAGCAGTTAAGCAGTAATGTTAGATAAGCATTTAACAGGTACTTCATAACATGATTACTCATCTAAACATCACAAATGCACATCAACTGATAACCATGCACACAATTTAAACAAATTAATCATTTTAAACTTTGCATACAAAACAGTTAAAGCACAAAACAGAGTTAGTAAACAAGTAACATATTCATAACATGTTCATTCAACATATTCATTTAACATTCAAAGTATGTGATCTCAAACAAAAATAATCAATTAGCATATTGAGACACACACTAAGCACATATCCTCAATCAGACTTCATCTGAGTTGATCATACCTAGAGCTTTCAAAAAAAAGTTGAATCTGGTTCTATCAAGTGGCTTGGTGAATAGGTCAGCCAAGTTGTCACTTGTGTCAACTCTCTGCATTTCAATTAAACCTTTTTCATTACAATCTCTAATGAAGTGAACCTTTTTCAATATACTTTGTATGCTTTATAGAATATACAACAAAGAAACAATCTAGAGATTTTGTTTGAAACTTGTTCAAATAATCTAGGTGTTCAGAAGAAAACATTTGCATCCAAAGGGCTGGAAAAACTTGATATAAGGCTTTCTGTTGTGGAATATTTAATATGGAGTCTTGTTATGCCTTTTGTTTACAAGCACCCTGTTCTGAACATAGCAAGCAGTGTTTATGGCTTCAGCCCAAAAAGTAACAGGCAGGTTAGCATCTGCTAACATGGTTCTTGCATCTTCAATCAAAGTTCTATTTCTTCTTTCTGCAACACCATTTTGTTCAGGAGTTCTAGGAGCTGATAATTGTTGAAGTATTCCCTTTTCTGCATAAAATTCTTGCATAACTCCATTCTTGAACTCAGTACCATTGTCACTTCTCATCATTTTAACCTTCTTATTCAACTTGTTCTCAATCATTGTTACACAACCCTTAATCAACTCTGCAGTCTCATCTTTGGTACTTAGGAAATAAACCCAAGTATATCTTGAATAGTCATCAATGATCACAAGACAATATCTTTTCTTTCCTATACTTGGCACACTCACAGGACCAAAGAGATCCATGTGAAGTAATTCAAGTATTTGATCAATTGATTTTATGAGCTTAGACTTATGAGTAGATTTGTGTTGTTTTCCCTTTTGGCAAGAATTACAATGATCTTCCAATTTGAACTCTCTTGTAGGTAAGCCTATGACATGCTCACCTTTGACAAGTCTATTCATGTTCTTTAAGTTCACATGACACAGTTTCCTATGCCACAATTTGGATTCATTTTCAGTGGCTTTGGAAACAAAACATGCACCCCCTCTTGAAACAGCTTCTTTCATATTCAATTCATACAAGTTGCCATTTCTTGGTGCCATCATCATAATCATTTCAGGTGGAATTACAAACTCAGGTTTTAAGATGAAACAATGAGAATCATCAAAACTGACTTTGTAACCCTTATCACACATCTGTGATATGCTCAGTAGATTATATTGAAGACCTTCAACATGAAATACATTATCAAATGAGACTTTTCCATTTGTTAAAATTCCTTTCCCCACAATCTTTCCACCATTTCATCACTTCCAAATGCTACAGGACCTTCATACTTTTCTTCATAATTGACAAGTGATCTTTTGTCACAAGTCATGTGCCTAGAACAACCACTCTCCATATACCATATTTCATTCAGAGGAGTGGACTGTTCTTGCACAAAAGAAAAAGTTTGATTAGTTTAGTGATGAAGTGCAGGCCATTACAGCTTGCAACTCATCAATTTCGGTTTCAGAGGCAGCTTGGGAAGTGAGTGTTGTTGGTTCAGGATCTTCATGAGTGACTTCTAAGTTTTCTGAATTGTCTGTTTCATAACCACACTCTCTTGGGGTTTTAAAAAATGAGTTTGAGTTCTGGTACTTAGCTGAGTCACTGGCATACTCCTTTATCACATAGTCCTTCTTTTCAGAATATTCTCTCACATCAGCAACTGTCTCAACCTTAGTTTCTGTCTTAGGTTTCCAAAGGAAACCTTGTGGTTCATATCCATGTTTTAATAAGAACTCCTCATCACCTGTCAGTTCTTTTGATTTCTTTCTTGAAAAGACACCTTTGTTTCTTGTCTTTTCATTTTTAGATGAACCTTGAGATTCATCAGATTTGTCTGATTGAGTATCTTGTTTGTTTCTCAAAGGTTGATAGTCCTTTTTGGTTAAATTTTCATGCTTCTTAGGAGACTGACTTCTTCTTGCTGATTTAGTCACTTGCTCTTTGTTTTCACTTCAATTTTCTTCTCAATTCTTGTCTCCTTTGCTGACTTCATTTCATCTATGTTCATGGTTTCATTTCCACACACCTTTCCTTTTCCCAGGTATACATCATACTTTTGTTTGTACAGGAAAAAGTCTTGACCATACTTTGTTCCATCTGGGACATGAAAAGGCTGAAATTTCAATATTTCATTACATGAGTCTGTGTGATGACCATATTCATCACACTTCTTGCACCATACCTTGCCTTTGAATTTTTCATGCTCTTTTGGTTTCTTGAACCTTTCACTTAGCTTACGTGTCTTGACTCCTAGAGTTTTCTTATTCTTTAAACCATCAAAATCAATTGAAAAATGAACAAATTCCTCAATCTTGATGTCTTGTCTGTCAATTTTTGTTGGGTCAAAAATTTGACCCAAATGAGGAGATTTGACCGAAAAAGAAGAATATGGAAAGTTGGAATCTTCTCAACCTCCTCAGAAACTGCTAAGTATTGAATCCGAGCACACCTTGGACCTTCGAGTAAGCTTTTACTTAGCCGAGTACGAGATTTTGCCTCCCGGGCAAGGTTTACTTCAAATAGTCTTCTTAAGTGGATATCCGAGTAAGGTATGCTATTCAGTGAATTCCCGAGTAAGGACCACTGATTTGGCATCTCCGAGCAAGGTTCACTTTGTCAAGCAGGATTGTTCTTCAAAGCTAAGTCTTTTACTCTTCCGAGTAAGGTTTGGTTAACCAAGTCCAAGAAGCCAAGTAATTGGAAGACCGGGCAAGGTATTCTTTAATAATTATGGTCCGAGTATACTTGATGAGTTAATAGAATATCTCTAAGTTATTTCGAGTAAGGTTCTGCTCAAGTAAGGTATGTACTCCCGTGTACGCCTTATCAATAAGTTGTTCAATTGACAATGAGTCGAACATGACCATAGAAGAACAAGGTTGCTCGTAAGGATTTGCCGAGCAAAGTTTGATAAGTCCAAGAAGATTGAAGTCTACTCGGTGAATATTTTACTTGGTAAAATATTCTTTAAGTAAAGTCTACCCGGAAACTGATCCCAAGTACACTTATATGTTTACCAAGTCTGAAGGAAGGCCGAGTACACTGCGTACTCGGAGACTGAAGATTAATGAAAAGCCTACCCGGAATACTTGTTTTACACTTAGCTTTATTTTTGAATATGTAATTTGAATATGTATTATCGGATAGGGTTTCTAGAAGGAATGACAACTGTCCTAGGTTGGCAGGCCTATAAATAGAATATTTAGGGCACGCCGCCAAGGAGAGAGACACAGAAAACACGGGACACGACACATTAATTGAGAATATCTTGTGTGTGACGGCTGTCCTAGGATTCCTTATAAACCCTAAATCGATTATTCCTTTTGTATGACTAACATTATATAAATGGAAATCTTTTGAGTGAATCCTGTGTGTGTCTTCGATCTTTGAATATTCATTGCAACCGTATGTTTGTTATTGATTCCGCCTTTAACAAACGGTCATCTTTCTAAATATAGTAACCCGTCATTAACTCTCTTGTCAACACGATTAATTTTGTGTGAGTTATGACATGATTGATTAAGATCCGAGCCGAATCGACCATCAAAAGTTGGTACCAGACAAGTGGTATCAGAGCTTGGTTACTGCTATTTTTAGAAAGATTGTTGCTGATTAAGATTTGAAGAAGAATGACGTAAGCAGAGCACTGTTCGATTGATTTGTGAAGACAGCAGCCCTGTTCTTCATTTTTCTTCCAGATCTACAATCTACCGGTGTTTTCTCATCCTTATTTCAATTAAAGTTTAAATATTTATATCTAAATCTTGTTCTAATCACATCAGACACCTCAGATCTGAGCATTCTATTTTCAGATCTGATTATTTTGAAACTTTTTAAAGAAACTGATTTTTGATTTCTCAAAATGTCTGGATATGAAGAACAAGAGGTGTCTACTAACAAGATACCTACGTTGTATGGACAGGAAAACTTTATCAAATGGAAGGTACTCTTTGAAGCAGCTGTATGCTACAATGACATTGACATGTGGAACTCCATCAAGAATGGTCCACAAACTACTATTGAAGAGGGTGCAAATGCTACTGCAACTGCTGCTATAAGAGAAAAGATGAGAAAGGTGGATGACAAAGCCTTGGCTATGATTAAGCTAGGTTTGTCTTGGGAAATTCTGACCAAGGTGGCTCATCACACAACTGCTAAACAAATGTATGATGCCATCCTTGAGTTGTATGAAGGGAACACTGAATTGAAGAACATTAAGAAGCAAAAACTGAAGCAACAGTTGGAAATGTTCAAGTATAGAGATGGAGAAAGGTTGAAGTCAATACTAGAACGTTTTCTGAGTATTGTGAATGAATTGAGAACAACTGATTATGTAATGACTGACTTTGATTTGAATACAAAGTTGCTCAACTAAATGCCAAAAGAATGGTATACTGCCTGCAAATTCATCCTTCAAAAGCAAAATTTCAATGAATTGAAATTGGATGATGTGGTATGTTTTCTTCAAGCTGCTGAACTTGAAATGATTGAGAATGAGATGATCAAGGAAGATAGACCAAGTTTCAATGTTTCAAATGCTTTGATTGCACAAATGGGAAATCTGTCCATCAAGAACCAATAGCAAATTCCCATCATAGAAGAACCAGCTGAACATAATGTTGTGACTCCAAAATCTTTCATTGGGGGTAGCACAAGCACTCAAGGAAATCAGCAAAGATTCAATGTGCAACTGATTAATGATTCTGACTTTGTCTCTGTGTCTAGTGGAAATGTTGCTAATCCTGGAACAGGACATGTTCAAAGCAATGAGACACAAGCTTTGTTATCTATGTTCACCGAGTCATATAATGCATTTGTTGCAAAGAACATGATTCGCACAAGTGTGGCTCAAGATGATTTAGAACAAATTGATGCAGATGACTTAGAAGACATGTATTTGAAATGGCAAGCTGCAATGTTGGGTTTGAGAAGTAGAAGGCTGTACAACAGAACTGGTAGATCTCTGGTTTCTGGTCCAAATGACATGATTGGGTTTGACAAGTCAAAAGCAATATGCTACAATTGTCAGCAACCTGGTATTTTGCAAGGGAATGCAATCAACCAAGAAACTTTCAAATGAATCAATTCCAGAACCAGCAACTAGGAGGTCAACCTCAATATCAACACAATCAATCTAGAGGTCAACAGCATTACCAGCAAAATCAGCCAAGATTCAACAACAACAGCAATCAAATGAACAACTTCAATAACAACAACAGTTACAATCCAAACTTCAACAACTTTCAGTCTCAAATGAACAATCAACAACAGAATATGCAACAGACTCAAGGCTTTCAACCTCAAATGAATCACAATCAAAACCTTCAAGTAACTCAAAGTAGTCAAAACAACACTGTTCCAGCAAATCAAAATCAGATCCGAAATCAAGGAAATGTGGCAGTGACTACTCAACATGAAGGAAGCTTTGATTGGAGCAGTCATGAGGAGGATATTGCTGATGACATCAAAAAGGCAAATGTGGCATTCATGGCCATAATTGAGAAAGAAAAGGGAACCTCCTCTCAGGTACACTCTGCTCCTACAGTTGATTTAAATGAACTTATTAGTGAACTAAAAACAAAGGTAGGTAAGCTGGAAGGTGAGTGTTTCAGAAAACAAAGTATCATAAATGAGTATGAGGCAAGTGAGATGATAAGTGATGAAAAGATTAAGAGCCTTGAAGATGATTGTATGGTCATTTATAGATCTCAAACAAGATACATCACTGAGATTGATGGTTTGAAAAAATTGTTGATTGAAGAAAAGGTGCAAAACACAAGACTAAAGGTTGAAACTGAATTTCTTAAGAATTTGGTCTCAACTGGCAACATTTGTGGAATTCTGAATCAAGTAAAAGACCAAGACAAATATAAAACAGTTCCACCTCCATTCAACAACAACTTTATGCCAAAAGTTGACAAAGAGAAAAGAGATGCATACTTACAACAATTCAAAGATGTCTTTCAAGACAGGGAAGAATTTGTTGATTTATACAAAAAGGTAGAAGTGAATGAAGATGGAGAGTTTGTGATTAAGAAAGAAGTGAAAATGGAAAAGTCAATTGGAGTTCAAGTCTCTGAGGATGACTTTGATTCAGATGAGTTGGATCAAGATGATCTTAGTGATTCAAGTGATCAAATTATAGAAAAGGAAATTCAAGCTGCTGAAAGAGGGAGAAAGTATAAAAAACCTGAATCTGTTGACAAGCTTCCAAAGTATCCACCAGTCCCATCAAAATCAACGAAGCAAAAGGACAACATTAAAAGGGAACATGTCTCTTTTGACATCTGTGAAAGAAGGAAGATAAACTATAATGCAGTTAGACCTCCAAGCAAGACTGTATTGAATAGGATAAAGCAGAACAACAACAAGAAGAAGGAGAATGAAAAGATTGATACAAAAAACTTTATCCCAGTTTATCCAATCTTTTCTAGTCATGAAGTGTTGGATGTTGGAGAAGTGGAGACAATGGAAGAATATGAGAAAAGACAGTCAAGGGTTAGAGAAAGCAGTGATGAAGAACCTATGATTATGAAGAAGATTGTCTTTGTCAAAGGCAATGTTGAAAGACAAGACATCAAGATTGAGGAATTTGTTCCTTTTTCAATTGACTTTGATAGTTTGAAAAATCAGAAGACTTTAGGAGTCAATACACCTAAGCCAAGTGAAAGATTCAAGAAACCATAAGAACATGAAGTCTTCAAAAGAAAGGTTTGGTGCAAAAGGTGTGATGAATATGGTCACCACACTGATTCATGCCATGAGAGATTCAAACTCAAACCATTTCATGTACCAGATGGAAAAATGTATGGTCAAGACTTTGTTCTGTACAAAGAGAAGTATGAAATGTATTTGGGAAAAGGAAATCTGTGTGGAAAGAAGACAAGTAATGAAGAGAATGCTGAAATCAAAGGAAAGAAACAAGTGACTGAGTATGTAGGAAGAAGTAAGTCACCACAGAAGCACAAGAAGATGACAAAGAAGAAAAATCAGTCATTTAAGATTAATCAAGACATTCAATCAGTTAAGTCTGATAACTCTCAAGGATCATCAAATAGTGAAAAGACAAGAAGAAAAGATACTTATCAGAGCATGAAATCAACTGAACTTACTGGTGATGAGAAGTTCTTGATGAAACATGGATATGAACCCACAAGGTTTCACTTGGAAACCTAAAGCAGAAAACTAAAATTTAAGTTGTGGCTGATGTGAGAGACTACTCAGAAACAAAGGACTATGTCTTGAAAGAGAATGTCACTAACTCAGTTGAGCCTCAAAGTTCAGTTTCACCTGTTAAAACAGCAAGAGAATGTGGATATGAAACGGACAATTCTGATAATCTGGAGATCACTCATGTAGATTCTGAACCTACAACATCACTTCCCAGGCTGCCACTGAAATTGACACTGATAAGTTGCAAGTTGATGAAACTTGCACCTCATCACTTAACTAATCAAATTTCTCTTTGTGCAGGAACAGGCCACTCCTTTGAATGACATATGGTATATGGATAGTGGTTGTTCTAGGCACATGACTTGTGACAAGAGGTCACTTGTGAACTATGAAGAGAAATATGAAGGTCCTGTTGCCTTTGGGAGTGATGAAAATGGTGGAAAGATTGTGGGAAAAGGAATCTTGACAAATGGAAAGGTGTCATTTGACAATGTGTTTCATGTTGAGGGACTTCAATACAATCTTCTGAGCATATCACAGATGTGTGATAAAGGTTACAAAGTTAGTTTTGATGATTCTCATTGCTTCATCTTAAAACCTGAATTTGTGATTCCACCTGAGATGATTATGATGATGGCACCCAGAAATGGCAACTTATATGAGTTAAATATGAAAGAAGCCATTTCAAGAGGTGGTGCATGTTTTGTTTCCAAAGCCACTGAAAATGAATCAAAATTGTGGCATAGGAAATTGTGTCATGTAAACTTAAAGAACATGAATAGACTGGTCAAGGGTGAACATGTGATTGGTTTACCTACAAGAGAATTTAAGTTAGATGATCACTGTGACTCATGTCAAAAGGGAAAACAACACAAGTCTACTCATAAGACAAAGCTAATCAACTCAATTGATCAACCACTTGAGTTACTTCACATGGATCTTTTTGGTCCTGTGAGTGTGCCAAGTATTGGAAAGAAAAGATACTGTTTGGTGATCATTGATGACTATTCTAGATATACTTGGGTCTATTTCCTAAGTACCAAGGATGAGTCTCCTGAGTTGATTATGGGTTGTGTTACAATGATTGAGAACAAGCTGAATAAGAAAGTCAAAATGATGAGAAGTGACAATGGTACAGAGTTCAAAAAATGGAGTTATGGAAGAATTCTGCACAAAGAAAGGAATATTTCAACAATTCTCAACTCCTAGAACTCCTGAACAAAATGGTGTGGCAGAAAGAAGAAACAGAACTTTGATAGAAGTTGCCAGAACCATGATGGCTGATGCAAATCTGCCTGTCACTCTTTTGGGCTGAAGCAATCAATACAGCATGTTATGTTCAGAACAGGGTACTTGTAAACAAAAGGCATAACAAGACTCCATATGAAGTTTTCAATAACAGAAAGCCTTACATCAAGTTTTTCAAGCCCTTTGGTTGCAAATGTTTTCTATTGAACACTAGAGATTATTTGAACAAGTTTCAAACTAAGTCACTAGATTGTTTCTTTTGTTGGATATTCTACTCACTCAAAGGCATACAGAGTATTTGTGAGAGATCACATGAGTGTGATAGAGTCATCTGACATCATTTTTAATGAAAATCAATTCAACACAATCAGTGGTGCAACATGGCTGTTTGATCATAAGAGGTTAATTAAGTCATTTGTTTGATCCCGTTTTCACTCGTTCTAATCAATAACTAATGTTTAGATCTGATCTATATCTATACGTTAATATTAATCATACGGATCTAACTCTTTAATACCTTAGCTCGATTGTTATTGGTATGTAGTATATATTATCAATAAGTTTAACGTGAAGCTTGAGAGAGAGAGAGAGAGAATACTTTAAATCTTTCTGAATAATGTTATTTCTCTCAAAACTTCTTTTTCTACAAGTGAACAGTGGTTCACTATTTATAGAAGACGATCTGGTTCGCTAACATCCCCTAACGAACCAGCATCCCCTTTGTTAAATAAATTAACTCAACGAACCACCCCCTGATTCGTTAACATCCCCTAACGAATCAGGAGGGAATACATTATAATGTCCTAGTTCGCTAACATTCCTAGCGAACTAGACTTAACCTTAACGAACTAGTCTTAGTTCGCTAACATTCCTAGCGAACTAGACTCAAACATAACGAATTAGATAAATAAACATTAAATATTACATTTAAATATCAAATAAACATTAAGGATAATTACAAAGACTCTAGACGCAAAACCGTGCACTAACAGACACCCCCCTCGTCTTGAGCTCTTTGTCTTTAACTTATTTGAAACGCTTTGTCTGCCAATCTCTACAACTATGAATCCCATGTTCATGGCATACACGAACAACAAGTTGGAATTGCATAGCCAGGTCGTAATCTTCTTGGCGTTCAAACAAACTCTGCTTCCTGTGTAGCACGTCATTGTCTGTCTCTGATAAATTAACCAACCACATTGGATCGATTATCTTGATGAGCTCAGTCTGTAGTCCTCGACCACCGAACAATAACGGCCTCGCGAGTACGATTGTCATAGTACCAACGGTTGAAAGACAGATAAATATCTTGAGGCATAGTCTTCACAGGAACCCTTTTTCATTGTCTTTGGTGGCTTCACTTTCAAGACAAGTTTCTTCCAGCCGGTCCTTGGATCAATCTCATCAGTACGTTTACGTCTTGGGACCTGGGGCTTGAAGAATTTGAAGCCATGATTGACCTCGAGCAGTAAGTGTTGATGAAACCACTCAGCAGTTCGGTTACCCCCCACGATTGATAAATGGACGTTTCGCGAGGGTGCGTACATCCCAACGCGGTAGTGTTAGAACATCCATTATCCTCTCGTAATATTGCACACCTTTTTCCCATTTAACAATACATACCTTAAGGTCTGAATCATAGAGCCAGGAGACAATATCACCATGTACCTTAGAAACAGTCTTGAAGGTAGTCATCTGATTTGCCTCAATCCAAGCAGCAGCGGTATCTTTTCTTTCTTTATCTACATACCGAAAAGCACTGATGATCTTACCCACTTTCTGGCGTTTGAACCATCTTTCAATGTCATCATCAGTCACTTCTTTGAGTGAAGGAACCGTTCGCTGCACAATCTTCTCCAAATCATCCTCAGTCTCTTTAATTACGTCTTCATGAAATACCGGAGCACCTTGATCAACATTTGCATGTTGATACAAGTCCGGGTACTCTTCTGCTGTAACATCCTCCATCTCAATCTCCTCATTCTCATAAATAAAATCCGTATCCATAAATAACGGATCATCTTCCATTTCATTCTCATTGATCACTTCGACATCGGGCTCAGTCTCTAATGCAGTCAGCTGATCGTCATTTAGCCCAAGTAGAATCAAGATCTGCTCCCTTGTCAAAGATCTAATCACAAACTCACCGATCTGTATCTCATCTCTGTTCACCACACTTCTAACCATCCCCAATTCATCAATAAATATCACCGTGTTAGCCTCAATCATTTCTATTGGTTTGGCAGCTGTTTGATCTTGAAATGAAATTATCTGCTTGTTCGAATCATCAGCGCCACTAACATCAGCACCAGAGGATGAACCATGCGATTGTTTAGGCTCACCTCCTGCATCAGGCTCACCTCCTGCATCAGACTCGTCAGGATCATCATCATCATTTTTTAGTTTCTTGAGGGCATCTTCTTTACAAGTTAATTGTAAAATTAACTCATCTTGTTCTTTTAATTTCACCCCCTGAGACTCAGCAATCGCACGCAACGACTTGGTCTCCTTCTGACAGAACGAAATGTAACTCATCATTTTTCGTTGATTCTCCATGAGTCGTTCTTGATTGAGTCGGTCAGCTGCCATTTGATTTTTCATATAAGTGTAACAGATTAAGCAGCATTTCCATTTGACGTCCAGGTGACAAATTGTATACAGATGGATGAACTGGTTAAATAGGTCCCTGAGGCCGAGTGATTCTCATGAAAGAGACATCACTAGGCAGAGGCGGAGGAAAAGTAGTTGTTGGCAGAGGAGGAGGTCCCATTGTAGTGGTGGAGGAAACAGTTGACAGCACAGCAGGAGGCCTCGGTATTTCGGTCAACGCCATTTGAGGAATTAAACCGAGCCTCTCATGTGACACCATCGTCGTGGTCAAAGTAAGCATCGGAGTGCTAGTAGTTAGTGGCACCGCCGAGCTTTGAGTAGTTGATTGACGAGGTGGTGGTGCACCAATAATTACACCAGCCCCAGAAAACACACGGGGCTTCTTCGGTGGCTCACCAGTAGCTACAGCCTTACCCTTTCGTTTTCTTTCTTGCTGAGCTTTCATGGTGGCAGCTAGAGCAGCATCGACTGCATCTTGTTGTTCTTTCAGAGCTCGCTCACCAGCTCCATCATCACCATCACCATTGTTACCATCATCATCCCCACCATCATTGTTCCCACCTTCTCCCCCTTCACGCTTGGAATCCGAGTCATCATGGATCCAGCGCTCATTAGGAGGACATACATAATCTGGATTGATTATATGACCAATCATCCTTTTGTCCTGTGGCTTATCCTTTCGATAAATCAACATCCGATGCACCGTTTCAGCTTTCATATGTTCCATATCAAGAACATCATTCACCAATGATCGAATAATTAATTGTAGAAAGCGTGGATACATCAAGAACTTCTTTGACGGTAGAGTTTGCTGAACTTGCTATTTCAAATGATCAAAGATGAGTTCTGAATAGTTGAATGGATTGTTCAGGATTAAAGCAACAAATGCCGATTGTAAGCTCAGTCTACATTCATCGAAACCACCGCGACGTCCACTCAAGCAATGAAGCAAGACATGCAGCAAATACTTGTAAGGTGGAAACAACCCATTCTTGTTCAACATTGATCGACGAATATCACCCCCATAATTTAATCTTGTGAATAGCCCCCTAACCAGCGTCCTGTCAAATTCACTCGAGTAATCATCACTATTGTCAAATTGAAGTACCCGATGAAATGACCTCAACATCAATCGTGATCGGAAGCTGATTAATTGTAGCTTGAACCCAATTACTTATCTCAACTTATACTGCCGTGTTCCAGAACTGCCTGATTATACTAAGATACACCTTAGGTTTAGCAGTGATTGCATAATGTATCTTCGAACGGTGTAAGAAATTTAACATAGCTCTGAACGTCCTTAAACCAGCCACATCATGATCGACATAAGCACAGATGTTGTGCTTCTTATCGAACGGTAATAGAATCATTTCGTCTTGTTGAGCTTGTTGTGGTGGTTGTCCTTGTGGTTGTTCTTGACGAGGTTGTTCCTGTGGTTGTTCTTGTTCAGCCATGATTTACTGTATAAATAAAAAACCGTACATAAGAATAGATAACACACAGTATATCCAAAAAAATATGTGTAATTAATCTAGTTACTCGTATTAGACGATTTATAATCTTTAATTAAATTAATTGAATATTAAATTTAGTAAACTAATTAATTAGTTTAAAATATATATATATATATATATATATATATTTAAATGTCATTCGTTAACAATCACACTGATTCGTTATACAAAGATAACGAATCAGCCGATTCGCTATCAAGTAAATAACTTAACGAACTAGACCTAGCGAATCACTAATTAAGTTAACGAACTAACCTCTAGTTCATTATATTTTAAGCGAATCAAACTCTGATTCGTGTGACGTCTTATTCGCTAAGCCAGTTCGTGTAAAATCTTAACGAATTGGACACGAAACAGTTCCAATTCGCTAAGACTAACGAATGGTCAAAATTAAGACTTTTTCTTTGACTTCACAAATTCAAGGTCAAAATTATCAAGAACAATAATAGTCAACATCTTAACCCAGATTCAATTCGGCCATAATCATCGTTGAACTATCACGATAATCAGCTTGTTAAGTTCGGAAACACACTCGTTAATGTAGGTGAATGAGATTGAGACTCATTACCCAATTGTGTTAATCATCAAACGAACCAACAGTGAATATCAAGAACACATAACAATAATTAACCCAGCAAACAATAATCAAATATTGATTAGAGTCCACCAAGGGTATCGGAAAGTGATTCCGATCATAATTATATCAAAATCAGACAATTTAAGAACATAAATTATACACAAAAGAGTTTCAAAGGTTCAAACCCTTAAACCCCTAAAATCACATAATTCAACAGTTAATTCATTGTCATTTTTGACGAAAATGATATCGCCAAGAACATTTATACCTTAGACACTCAAATTGATCTTTGAAATGTTCAAACTTAAAGATCGAAAATATCAGAGAGAATTTGAATAGTTTCTGAAAGATTAAGAAAGAAGACGAACAGTGGAATACTATTCGTTTTTCTTGTCTTATATAGCGATACACGAAACCCTAGGCACAACTTGCACGAATCAGACGATTCGTTTAACTTAAATTTAGCGAATTAGCCCATTCGCTAACTCAATTTGTTACCTTATGTTAGCGAATCACAATGTGATTCGTTAAATTAAAGATAGCGAATCAAGACATGATTTGTGTCATGATTCGTTAAATATGTATAATGAAGGGATGATTCGTTACAGAGTGCGGAAGCGAATTAGGTTAGCGAACCAGGTGCTAGTTCGCTAAGGAATCACCTAGTTCGTTATCCATAAATAACTAATGGGAGTTTAGCGAATTAAACCCTTTTATTTAATTTTAAATTAAATAAATAAATGAATAAATTAATGAAATAAATAAATAATTCAATTAAATCAATAAGTTAAATTATCGAGAAACCCTTATATTCCGACAACCTAATACGTTAAAATTGTTTCAGATTTCCGAAACTTAACTTAAAAATTTATTTAAGTATTTTGTATAAAGAAGACGAAAATATT